>NC_073255.2:21344015-21647045 GCF_029289425.2 Pan paniscus
AAGAACAATGCAATTATTACAGGCACTTCTCAGACGGATCATGACATTAACTCTAAAAAAGGTAACTATTCTGTTTCAAGTTCATCTCTGGCAGAACAGAGCCAGATTCTTATTTTTTATGTTTTCCAATTGGTAAGTATCACTACAGTTATAAAGTTTAAAATGACAATTGTAACTTCGGATACTTCTGATGGAAGATGGAAGGGGGCAATAGCTACACACATTTATTTATGAAAACCACACAATTTATTAGCTGTATTAGGTACTATAGCAACAGTCTGCATGCAGCATCACAGCTTTCTATTCTGACAACCCCATTATTTTCGCTGTGAGTGGAAAAATCTCATAGGTTTTTATTGCTGTTGTTTTTACTTTGTACATAGCTATTTGCCGTATCAACTTGCTTCTTTAAATAGACTCCTATAAAAATCGCGTCTGAGCAAGGTTTTAACTCTTGGTGAAACAGACTTGTTGGGTGAGTGGTCTGTCTCAGTGGCATGAAAAAGGGAACAGATGTTAGAGCCTAAGCTGAGTGAAGACAATGTCTGTGCAGTGGGTCCACATTGGGGATTCAGGGCCTCAGCACGGTGCAGGGAGCAACCCTGTGAGTGGAAGTGAGTAGGAGCACAGGCGCAGTGTCAGAGTTCAAGCCAGGTGAGGAGAACATTCATGTGGAAGCAGGGCATCCCGGTGGGTATAGCAGGGTGAGGAGGGAGGTCCAGGCACACGAGTGTGGACTGTCAGACTCCACCTGAATGAGGGCAGCATCAGCTTGGCAGAGGAAACTGGCATGGTGTATAGACCAAGAAGGGAAGGTCTTGGCAATGCAAGCTAAGCAGGCACAGGGAGAGATGGGTGTGGGTATTCATGCAGGGGCAGGTTTGTTGTAAAAAGTTTGAGCCCAAGAAAGGTAAGGAGGGTATCCATGGAAAGGGTTTACCCTCAGCCCTACAAAGCGCTGCGATCACAAGGGTGAGACACCATGCCTTAATTAATTAAAAAAGTAATAATAAAGTGTAGTGCTGTCATCTGATTTCAAACATCGCTTTAGAGTGGGGTGAACACACCTCAACGGCACTGTGATGACAACTAAGCAGGGTCCGTGCTGGGTGTGGGAAAAGGGATAGCTAACCATCGTGGGCACACATTACTCCATGTTCTATGTAGTTGTGATGAGCTGGATATTTCTGTCCCCCCAAAATGCATATGTTGAAATCCTAACTCCCAACACAATGGCATTAGGAAGTGGGACCTGTGGAAGATAATTAGGTCATGAGGGTGGAGCCTTTGTGCGTGTGATTAGTGCTCTTACAAGAAGTGCCAAAGGAAAATATCTTGGGCCCCCAAAATCACTAAGGAAAACTCAAGCTGGGAACTGCTTAGGGCAAACTTGCCTCCCATTCTATTCAAAGTCACACCTCTGCTCACTGAGATAGATGCTTATCTGATTTGCCTCCTTTGGAAAGGCTCATCAGAAACTGAAAAGAATGTAGGCATTTGTGTATCACCTGTCTGCGACCTGGAAGCTCCCTCTGGGCTTCGAGACTTCCTGCCTTTGCTTCAAGTTGTCCCGCCTTTCCAGACCAAACCAATGTACTTCTTACGTATATTGATTGATGTCTCATGTCTCCCTAAATGTATGAAACCAAGCTGTGCCCTGACTACCATGGGCACATGCCGTCAGGATTTCCTGAGGCTGTGTCACAGGCTCATCCTCAATGTTGGCAAAATAAACTTTCTAAATTAACTGAGACCTGTCTCAACTTTTCAGAGTCCTCAGAAGAAACATGAGAGCACTCTCTGTTCTCCACCATGTGAGGACCCAACAAGAAGGTGGCCATCTGCAACCCACAAGAGGACGCTCACAAGAGCCCAATCACGTTGGCACCCTCATCTCGGACTTCCAGCTTCCAAAACTGTGGGAAATAAAATTCTATTTTTTATAATCCACGAGGTTTATGGTATTTGGTTATAACAGCCCAGACTCTCCTAAGAAGGTGACCATGGAATGTAGGCCCTCTACTTTCTCTCAAGAGTGACATGTCCGTATGTGAATCCTGGAACGGTGATGGCTATGTTGTGGTGGGGAAAGGCAACCTGAAAAGAGAGCCAACTTGGAAGAGTGTAGGATTTAAAACTATTAATAGCAGAGATTTAGAGCTCTGGCCCTGATTGTACGGAACCTAAAACTGCTCTCTCTTTAAACTACTTGCTAATGGAGGCAAGACACTCCTTTATTATTTAAACAAGTAGATCTTGGTGTTCTGATATTGTAATAAAAACATTTGAATTGGTAACAATACCTTTACTCCAAAGTTAGCGCATATCATTGCCAGTGAGTCTGCTAGCAGCTCTGCACATGGTAAATAGGAGAGACTTATATTCTGGGTTATTGGAAACAACAGGTAGGATTATTTACAGATAAACAGTGTAGAAATCGGAGCTTGGAAGCTTCCTCTTAACCGGGAGAAAGCCATAGCCCAGCTTTACGATTTCCCATTGGGTCTCATGTGGGACTACAGACAAGAGCCTCAGGGTCATTCCACCAGTTAAATAAAGTTTCTTTCTTTTTCTTTTTCTTTTTTTTTTGAAAAGGAGTCTTGCTCTGTCACTCAGGCTGGAGTGCAGTGGCACAATCTTGGCTCACTGCAACCTCCGCCTCCCGGGTTCAAGCAATTGTCTTGTCTCAGCCTCTCTAGTAACTGGGACTACAGGCACCTCCCACCACACCTGGCTAATTTTTTATTTTTATTTTTATTTTTTATTTTTAGTAGAGATGGAGTTTCACCATATTGGTCAGGCTGGTCTCAAACTCCTGACCTCAGGTGATCCACCCACCTCAACCTCCCAAAGTGCTGAGATTATACGTGTGAGCCACCAAATCTGGCTTAAAGGAACTTTCTTTATTTTTATTTATTTATTTTTTTTGAGACAGAGTCTTGCACCGTTGCCTGGGCTGGTGTGCAGTGGCGCAATCTTGGCTCACTGCAACGTCCGCCTCCTGGGTTCAAGCGATTCTCCTGCCTCAGCCTCCCAAGTAGCTTGGATTACAGGCGCGGGCCGCCACACTGAGCTAATTTTTTTTTTTTTTTCGTATTTTTAGTAGAGACGGGGTTTCACTATGTTGGCCAGGCTGGTCTCAACTTCCTGACCTCATGATCTGCCCACCTCAGCCTCCCGAAGTGCTGGGATTACAGGCGTGAGCCCGGCCAGTGAAGTTTCTTAAATGTTCATAATTAATACAAAGCATAAACTTATTACTACCATAGCTATATAGTTTAGGTGTGATCCTTATATAAGCAACAAAATGAAGTTAATAAAAAGAATTTTGTTCAAATAAGAATAATATATGAAAAAATGAGGCAAGATTAAAAAAACAGCTGTAGGGTAAGAAGAATTGAAGCTGGGGAAGCTAGAATTTCTTAGCAAAGCAACTGTCAACTTTACCAGTCTAATAATGTTCTTGGTAAATTTTCTTGTCAAAGGACTTCCGACAGACAATTCTTGAACTTTTAGAGAAAACATAAAAATACCAAGAGATTATGTCAGAGAACAGCATAAAGTTGATAGTGGAAATAATTTTCACTGTGGGCCACACCAAGACAAACAATTAGGGAAGTGCACATGTAATTCTTTGAGTCATTAATTTGTAAATGACAAAGATCGGAAATAAGGGATTTTCTTCCCCCAAGAGACATCCTAGTTACTAAAGCTGTGATACAAAATATAACAAAAGTCAACAAAAGGAAATTGAAAAGGAATGTATGTAATTACAGCAAAGACAGGATGCATGATATTTTTCACCACCTAATATTACAATAGGTAAATGGATTAGCTAACTATACAATCTGACTTAGAAAACACAGAAAGGATTATTTAAAATAATGCCATATAAATTCTTAGTTGACTTCCTTTTGTCTAATGGTATTCACACTTTAGTGACAGTATGTTAAAAGTTTATGAGTCAAAGTAGGAATGCAGTAAAATATTTTTAGACCACCTACAGCTAGCATGCATTAAATTATACAACACATTCTCTTCAATAAATGGCCTTTTTATATCATTCCAGTTACTGATAGAAACTGAAAACAGGGTTATGACATTTAATTAATTCACAAAATGCAGCTGTTCTTCAAGTTTTTGGCAGCTGCCCAATAATTTTAATGAAAAATTTTAAAAAAGAGAATGAGGAAAAAAAATTCCACCAGAAATAACTTCAATTTTTCTATTAGTCCTTAATATGATGGAAAAGGTCAAAAGATGCAAGCTCTGGGCAAGTATTACCACAAAAATTAGAATCAATATGGGCAGAATATAGACCCAAAAAATGACATGTAAATTTGAAAATGCAATGATATTGCAAGCTACTTCCACAAGATAATGTTACCACATCAATGACTTGGTCAGACTCTCGATTTAAAGTAGAAAAATCTAATGCAAACCAGCTTAAACCCAAAGGGTAGTATATTGATTTGCATAACTAAACTACAGTAAACAAAGGTGCGGAGCTAACTAGAACGAAGGACTCAAATACTATGAGAATTGATCGTCTCTTGCTCTCTGCATTAGTTTAGTTTTCTTCTACTGTCCATCCGCTTTCTATGCTGGAAGATGCATGGCTGATGGCAGCTTCTAGGCTCATGCACTACTGAACCTGGAAGACCCATGCTTAATGATAAGACAATGGAAACATTCTAGGAAGGATTTTAAATGGCCTAGCTTCTGTGGTTGAACAAGAGTTGTGACTCAAGTTTTATGGTCCACTTCAGTCCCCACCTTTAGACAAGAAACTGTGACTGGGAGGTGGGCCATGTAGTTCCTATTCTTATTGGCTCATTAACAAATCCTCTCATTATATGGATAAGATAGAAAAATGAATACTGAATAACAATACATATAGAAGAAATTTGAATTAGCATTAATTAGAGAAAGAGTAGAAACAGTCTGTACAAAATCATCAGGTTGTATAGCAACCCGTAGAATGGAAGAAAGTATTTGCAAGTCACATATCTGATAAGGGTCTACCATTAAGAATATATAAAGCACATTTCCAACTCAACAACTAAAAGACAACTCAACTAAAAAATGGGTAAAGGTCTTGAATAGACATTTCTCCAAGGGAGATATGTAAATGGCCAACAAATGAAAAGATGCTCAACATCATCAGTCCCTAGAGAAATGCAAATTGAAACTGCAATGAGTGTTGGTGAGGAACTGAGAAGTTAGAACCTTCACACATTGCTGGTGAGAGTGTAAAACATTGCCATCACTGTAGAAAAGAGTTTGGGGGCTCCTCAAAAAGCTAAACATAAAATTAGCATACAACTCAACAGTTTCTTAGATATATGCCTAAAAGAATAGAAATAGGTATTTAAATGAAGACTTGTAAACAAATGTACTTAGCAGCACTATTCATAATAGGCGAAACGTAGAAACAACCCAAATGTTCACCAACTGATGAGCAGATTAACAAAATCTGATATACTCATACAATGGAATATTATTCAGTCATGAAAAGGAATGAAGTACCAATACATGTGACAATGTATGTGAACCTCAAAAATACTTTATCAAATGAAAGAAGATAGGCATACAAGGTCATATATTGTATAATCACACTAATATAAAATGCCCAGAATAGGTGAATTCATACAGACAGAAAGCAGAACCTGCTACTCAGGGATAGGCAACAGAATAAAAGAGCAGCACAGGAAGGGGAACTTGCAATTAGGCCATTTGAGGTCCTCTCTGTTTCACATGTCAAAACAACACATGATATTAATTTTAGGCATTATGCCACAGAGCTCCACTGCAAATAATAGACTGCTCCTTTCTCCTTAGTTCCAATTTGAAAAACCTGAGGGGGATTATTCTGCTTAGACCGGCAAAGGTTGCATGCCTACCCTTAATGCCAGGAGTATAGCAAATTATGTTTGTCAGCCTAACTGGGACACAGAATTGAGGATGAAACAGTGCCCCCAAAGAGGACATTCTCTTTTCAAAAGACAAGGGGGATCAAAAGGCAGCATAATTCCTAACCACCCTTCTTTTTATTTCTCTCCTTCCTTTCCCTCACACCTGCTTCTCTATATTAAACTTCCTTTCTCTTCCCTTGCCTTCTCTTCTCATCCTCTTATCTTCTCATTTCCTTTCTTCACTCTGTCTCTTCTTTACAACCCTCTTTTCTGTTCCCTTTTTCTTCTCTCTTTCTCCTCCTTCTCTTCATTTTTGTTCTATTCTCTGTCTCTCACTCTCTTTCCTTATCCCTCTGCCCACTTTTAATAGTGCATTCCAACAAAAGCCACCCACAGTCATCACCTACACAAGTTGTAGGTGACCTGGTGGCCTTCAACTTTATTTCTACTTCTTCCTGAATTATTCAGAACACTAGATAAATGGTAAATAATTGGATAGAGCCTGCATTCGCTGCTAATCTGTCTCACCTATCCAAATTTATGAAAAATTGCCAAGTTCATGGCAAGTGTGAAAACAGATTTTCTTTCTTTGTTATAACTACAAATGAATTTATGAAACAAAAATTATTTTCTAAAACTTTAGAAGCCTTGAACTTGCTCTGCTAAAGTCTCTCAATACCTTTGCATTTTTTATGAAAAAGATTTCTTTTGAACTACTTTCCAACATGTACTGCCTCTAATTAAAATGATTATTGAACCTCATGCTCCTGTTTCTACCTTAGTCTGAGTACTAACATAAAACTCTGGCAGATGAAAATCTTTCTTTTTTCTTTTTAAGAAAATTAACCTTTAGTAGTATAATCCCAAGACCATGTTCTACTTATTTATTTGGAAAAACAGAAGGTAGGGACCACTGTTTATCCCAAGACAATCTATTCTGAGACAAAACAGGAAGAATCATTGTTGTGACTTTGAAAAATATAACCTTTAAAAATACTTATATTTGGAAGCTTTAAATATTACATTGGTCAAAAACATTGTTAATGGAACTTTCTTTTTCTATCTGTAGTGGTTCAACTTCTGGTGAGAGTATATGCTGATAGAAAATCTAGAAGCCATGGCTTTTAGGGAATTAAAGTAGCAAAATATGATTGATTTGCAAAGATTTTGAAAAAGGGAACTGGAACAGGAATAAAAAGGCAATGAGCTCCAGAAAATAAGCTACCCCCAAGTCAAGATAATCTACTACTAAAAGTAGATCTACCATTCAATCCAGCAAATCCCACTGCTGGGTATCTATGCAAAGGAAAAGGAGTCATATCAAAAAGACATCTGCACGTGTATGTTTATTGCAGCACAGTTCATAATTGCAAAGATATGAAACCAACCTAAGTGCCCATTGACCAATGAGTGGATAAAGAAAATGTGGTATATATACACCATGGAATACTACTCAGCCATAAAAAAAGAATGAAATGATGTCTTTCACAGCAACTTGGATGAAGCTGAAGGTCATTATTCTAAGTGAACTAACTCAGGAATGGAAAACCAAATAGCATATGTTCTCATTTATAAGTGGGAGCTAAGCTATGGGTACGCAAAGGCATACAGAGTGATATCATGAACTTTGGAGATTCAGAAGGGAGAGGATGGGAGGGGGGTATGGGATAAAAAAAACTACATATTGAGTACGATGTATACTACTTGGGTGACAGATGCACTAAAATCTCAGACTTCACTGCTATACGATTCACCCATGGAACCAAAAACCACTTGTACCCAAAAAACTATTGAAATTTAAAAACAATTAAAGATAATCCAGAAAGAAAGTAATAAAATCCTGTGAATAATCATTAAGGAAGGAATATCTGGAGATAGACTGACTAGCTGTTTGACCTCAAGAAAAATTAATATATTTCACGTAATGATAGTGCTTTACACTGTCCCCATGTTTTTAAAGTATGTAGCACATTTGCAAAGCTTTTCATAAACAGGTAAGAAAAATATTTTATTGTTTTAACTTTTAGCGCAGCTTTGTTATATAGGTAAACTCGTGTCATGGGGGTTTGTTGTACAGATTATTTCGCCACCCGGGTACAAAGCCTAGTACCCAATAGTTATTTTTTTCTGCTCCTCTCCCTCCTCCCACTCTCCATCCCTGAAGGAGGCCCCAGTGTCTGCTGTTCCCATCTTTGTGTTCATGAGTTCTCATCATTTAGCTCCCATTTATAAGTGAGAACACGCGGCATTCGGTTTTCTGTTCCTATGTTAGTTTGCTAAGAATAATGGCTTCCAGCTCCATCCATGTTCTGACAAAAGACATGATCTCTTTCTTTTTTATGGCTGCATAGTATTCCATGGTATATATGTACCACATTTTCTTTATCTAGTCTATCATTGAATGGCATTTAGGTTGATTCCATATCTTTGCTATTGTGAATTGTGCTGCAATGAACATTCACATGCGTGTGTCTTTATGGTAGAATGGTTTCTATTTCTCTGGGTATACACGCAGTAATAGGATTGCTGGGTCAAATGGTAGTTCTGTTTTTAGCTGTTTGAGGAATCACCACACTGTCTTCCACAATGGTTGAACTAATTTACACTCCCATCAACCGTGTGTAACTGTTCCTTTTTCTCCACAACCTTTCCAGCATCTATTATTTTGAGAAAAATATTTATTGACTTGGTAATAGTATACATTCTGGCAAATGATTTTTTAAGTCAACATTCAACTTAGATTATTTAACATTAAAAATATTTGCTAAATTATCTCTTATGGCAAAAAAAATTTATTTTTACGTTTGAACAGGAGGCTGCATGCAGATGACATTCCAAGAGTAAATCTGTCTTTCTAGATTTAAATAGTAACCCAGAAAGTGTTGGGTAAGAAATTTTGTCAAATTTTTACTACATAGACTGGCAAGGATAAGGATTATTTTAAGAAAAGCTGAGTTTGACCAGAGAGATGTCTTTTTTGGGTCTTACGTATATTTGTAATTTCAATTTACGTAGCATATATATATAATAACTAATAATATATAACATAGATATCTACATAGCCAATTATCTCAAAACATAGCTGCTGAAAACAACCAGTATTTATTATCCTCCTTTCTGAATGTCAGGACTTTGGGGGTTGCTTGGCTGGGTGCCTCCAGTCAGTCCCCCACCAGGCTACAATCCAGGGCAATACTGTGGTTATCTCAAGGTTCCCCTTGGGGAGATCCACTTCCAACCTGCCTCATCTGGCTATTGACAAGCCACAAGCCCTCTCTGACTGTTGGCCAGAGACTTCAATACCTTGCCATGTGGGTCTCCCTGTAGGTCAGCTTAAAACATGGCCGCTGGTTTTCCTCAGAATGGGCTAGAGAGCAAAGAGAAGGGGCTCAAGATAGAAACCACAGTCTTTTTATCACCTAATCTCAGAAGTTATATCCTATCCTTTGTATTCTGTCCATTAGATGTGAACAGAATCCAGCCCACATGCAAGAAAAAAGGATCACACAGGAGTGTGAAAATCAGGAGGCAGAGATTACTGAGGGCATTGAGGTTGTGCACACGTGCACATGCATGCATGTATTCATGTACATGTATATGATCATGTATACCTACTCATACATACACTCACATTTAAATACAAACACATGCACGTGTGTGCACACACATATATATTTATGCATGCGTGTATCTATATATTTCTAGAGTATTTATGCTACAAATGCCTGACTGTTGTATCATATGTGTGATAATATGTGGCATTCCTGCTAACATTCACAAGACTTCTCTGTCAGTTTAGGCAGAGAATAATTGTCAATAATTATCACCAAGTCTAAATTAAGTGAAGTGAGGAAAGGCTTTGTAATTTCAGTGGCTTCTGACATAATGGAAGTTAACTTCTATAAGTTATCTGACTTTTCCATTCTGTTCCATCTCTAATTTCAGGCTAGAGGCTTCTGTCCTTGGCGCCATGATTTAGAAGGGCTGCTCTGGCCCTCCTCACTGGAGGAGAAGGAGTGCCCACTGGAGATCTTACCCTACCCTGAAATGATGGGCATGTGTTCCCCTAGACCCAAGGGATAAGCAAATGGTGGCTCTTTATGAGGATAGACAGAGCCTAGACATGGGGACCCATTATTCTTGGGAGGAAATGTTAAATCACATTGAAGCAATACTGGTTTGGAATGGAAAATTATTATTATTGTTATCATTTTAGTTAAGCTGAAGTTGTGTCTAACAGCATCTAGCTTTTCCAGACAGTGTAGGAATGTTTACAAATCTATACAGATAGGTATTTGGAAGATTGTGTGCAAATTTTGAAAGAGTTGAGGTGCATATGGAAGAAGTGGAAGTGGCTGCTTTCCTGAAAGAGCTTAAGAAAAACTGCATGTGAACAGTGTTTCTTCAGAACCTTGATGGCAAAATGTCAGATGGGTTGGAGTAAAGCAGTGTTTCTCCTATCAGCTCAAAACCCACCACCACTCTAATAAGTCAAAAACAAAAAAGTTGATACTTAGAACATCAGGTGATAGCAACCTGGGCATGGATCCTAGAGACTAGCAGAGGACACTTGGGCCTAGAGAAATGAAGTTTATTTCAATAGTCTGAAGGGCAGCAGACATTAGCAAGGAAGAGGAGGGCAAGAGAAGACAGCTTTGCAGGATGCTGCAAGATGACTTGAGGCTACCCATTGGTGACTTCAAGAAAATGGCACACACTTTATAGATCCAGCTTGCAGTGCTTTTCATTGGCATTTGGATATTAAAAGTTAAGCAATGAATATAAAAGACAAGTCACAGAAAAAAAATACAAATGACCAATAAGATTTGGAAAGATCATAAACTTCCCTAAATAAATATAAACCAAAATATTGACATTAAAAATTTCTCCAATTAGATTGGCAAAGTTCAACAAAATTGATGTCAAATAGAGAAAGATACCCTATCCAGAAAGGGGCATTATCATATATGATCCAATAATCTCATGAAGGAATTTCAGCTACTGGAATAGTAATCCAGGTATGCTAAGACATTTGTTACAACATTGTTTGTCAGAGTAAAAACCTGGACAACATAAGTGTTCATCAATGGAGTAATAAGTAAGTAAAATGTAAGATATATTACAATGGAACATAATGCCACAATTCAATTTTGTAATTCTATGTACACTCACTTGAAAAGATGGAAGTTGATGAGATGGTAAAGAGAAAAATGAAGGATGAGGAACAAATTACATGGTTTAATCTCATTTAAAATCCACCTATATACAGAGAAGAAAAAGTTAGCCTACCACAGTTTCACAGATGCTGGCAAAAGATGATACTTCTGGGTTAGAGACAAAGGATAGCTTATTACTCATGGTAATAGCATAGATAGAATATTAGTATTTCTACCAGTTCTCCTACCCACAATTTCCAGAGGGCGATGTGAAATGGGCTAGGTGATATGAGCACATAGAGTGGGCTGTGTTACAGAAGAGGAAATTTGAACTTAAGGAAGCCAAACCTTTTATATTGGGCAGTAAGTTGCCTCAGCTTATCTTTATAATAAATGAGGGAGACATTATCTTTATTATACTGCTCAGTTGAAAAAAAAACAAAAAACAAAAACACCTACTTTTTGCTCTGAAGGTAGACGCTATATCTACCAAGGCTGTAGGTAGACACAGTATCTTCAAAGGCTGTTTGCTATACAAATATCCTTGAAAATGTAGTCCTTACCAAAGGCAGTTAGTGCCTTTGCTTATGTGCAGTAACAGGAGAGACTCCTGGAGAATTTTCCCCCAATATTCCATTGTTATTTGCATTTTATGTAAACAAAAAAAAGAATTGTAGCTATCAATTAAAATGGGATGTTATTTTACCTAAAATTATAATAACGAAAATTTTGATAGCCTGGTCATTGAATATCATAAAAACATGTATTTTTATAAATTTTGAATATTTATTTTTTTAGAGATGGGGGTCTCACACTGTTGCCCAAGCTGGAGTAAAGTGTGTGATCATAGCTCACCACAGCCTTGAACTCCTGGCCTCAAGTGATTCTCCCACCTTGGCTTCCCAAAATGCTGGGATTATAGGCATGAGCCACTGTGCCTGGCCAGATATATCTTTTTATACATATGATATAAGAATATGTATATTGATTGTGGCCGATACATTGTTTATTCTATGCTCATTTCACACAGTAGAAAATGAGTGATAATGATCATTGTATCTAATAAATATTTTTCACTCACTTAGAAAAACAATATCTAGATTGATAACTGGAATTATTAAAGACAAAATTAGAAAGAATTATTTAAATTATGTAGTTTTAACGATAGCCATCACATGCATAATTTTTTCTCACACATTTTTCACTGAAAACTTGTTCTTAAAAACTTATTCTATATCAATACAAGAATCTTTTACTCTGTAAACAATACACACTACCTGTCTAGGAGAGTTAATCAAATAATAAATTTTTTGAACTCAACTTCCAGCTTTTACTGTTGAAGAAACTGAGGCCCAGAGACATTAAGTGATTTGAAGGT
Organism: Pan paniscus; assembly: GCF_029289425.2. Lineage (NCBI taxonomy): Eukaryota > Metazoa > Chordata > Mammalia > Primates > Hominidae > Pan > Pan paniscus. Next base: position 21,356,465 of record NC_073255.2, read on the forward strand.
GGCCAACAACTAGTTAATGTCAGAGCTGAGACTAAATCCCACATGCTCTGACTTGGAGCAGAGGGTTCTTTCTTCTTATCCAAATCCATGTACACGATATGATAGAGCTTTCAAACTGGGGTATGCATACCCCTGCAGGCAATGGCATCAAGCCAGGGAGGTAAAGACACAGGATAAACACAGGGTGTCTTGCTTCAATGTAAATATTACACAAAGATTTGAGGAGAGTTTGGGGAACTGCTTTATTTTTATATTAAAACAAGATTGATTGTAAAGAAGAATGCATATTTTACATGAATTTTAAAAATTTCAGGCTGGATTCCTCAGGCTATAATCCTACCCCATGGAGGTAAAAGTTCTCTCTGCTCACTCTACTGGGAACAATTCTTTTGTAAAAATTTCATGTCACCAATGTGAGAATGTCTGGGAAGGAGCTTTTGTCCAAAAAGTGCCTTCATTAACCTCCATCCTTGACATTCCATAATTAAATTTGCTTTATTTTAGCCTTCGTGATCAGTTAACTTTTTCTTGAAGAAGGAACACATTAAGACCTTATAATAAGTGAGTTTTGAGTTCCTTTCCTAAGAATAGGGTTTTTTTCAAAATTACCTTTTTAATATGAGGTAAAATGCTGAAAAAATAAAGAATAAAAATTTTTAATGTGATTTTAGTAGAAATTAACTGGCGACTAGTTTACATCTGCAAGATGCTCTTTAAAACTATTTTGCATATGGTTATAAAGTCACATTTGTGTAATGTAGAAAACTGAACAAGTATTGTGCATTTCCATTTTTTCATGTAGCATATTCATGAATAATATCTGCAATGCTATAACACATATCAACAGCAAAAATGAGCCAATGAATTATTATATATGCCTTCTCAGTGGACCATTTCTCTCATTTGAGTTTTATTTCCAGGACAGAAACTACTTAAACAATAGTTCTGAGATGATTAATCCCTCCACAATAACTTGGAGAGCTTTTACCCCCACCTCAGCCCCAAATACATATTAGAACTACTGAAACAATGTGTACTTGATTTCCCCACTGAGACATTTTTTAATGCTTCATTTCAACACCAGCATTTTTTTTAAATGCAAGTAGCTTGACCCATTTCAGAAAGCTACATTTGATTCCTAGATTTCAGGTTCAAATTTGGAGCCAAGAAACCAACTCCTTTAATCCAGTCAACATTAATTAAGCGCAGTACGTTAAGCTCTGGCAGAAGAGAGAGATGTCTTAAACAGGATCCTGCCTCCAAAGTTACCCAAGCTAGAGGGAACAAGCCTCATATAAATAAAGTCACAAGATAATCTATGCTAGAGGTTCCAATACAGTTACAGGAGACAGAAATTTCAAAAAACAAAAACAAAAAACAAGGTTGGAAAAGATTGGCCAAATATTGGCTCAATTTGTCCATTTTCTGCCAGAGAAAGGATTTCTCAGCTACTGAAACAATATGTACTTGTTCTTAGCCAATGAAGTCAGTAGAGAGTTCCTTCCATTTTTCTGTGCACCTGGACTCTTGAGGAGCCTTAATTCTACCACCCCCACCTTCATCCCAGGTCTGGGTCTATGATGAGGCAAGTAAGGCAGTGGCCTTGGACCCAGATGTAAGAAGCACCAAAAACTCAGCATTCGAAATAAATATATATATTTTTGTTTTTGAGGCAGCGTGTCCTTCTGTCACCCAGGCTGGAGTGCAATGGCTGGATCTTGTCTCACTGCAACCTCTGCCTCCCAGGTTCAAACTATTCTCCTGCTTCAGCCTCCCAAATAGCTGGGATTACAGGCGCATGCCACCATGCCCAGCTAATTTTTGTGTTTTTTAAAAATAGAGACAGGGTTTCTCTATGTTGGCCAGGCTGGTCTAGAACTCCTGACCTCGGGTGATCCACCTGCTTCAGCCTCCCAAAACACTGGGATTACAGGCGTGAGCCACCGCACCCGACCTCAAAATAAATATCTTAATGCAATATTAAAAAAAAAAAAACAAAATGTATGCAAATAACATGCATAATGAACAAAATTTCAAACTTTTAAATAGAGACACGATCAGCAGTACTGGCTTTTTTCCTCTTGCGTCAAGATCCACAGCGACTCTGCAGCGCACCTCTTCACTCCCACCCTGTACATGAGGCCAGTGGTCCACACACACACACGTCTAATTTCCAGAAACCTAAATTTCCTGATATTCATATCTCGAATCAAAGTGATGATTACTGGGTGACTGCCGTTGAGGCGCTCTGACCTCCTCCTGGTCCCGGACATAGCTGACCCCCGCTCTCCGGCATTCACCGGACGCATCACCATGAGCAGGGGTAACACGCGTGTGTCCGAGGCACAAGCGTGGGTGTTGCAGGGCCACACGCGCAAACGTCACAAAAGTCAGCGTTTGGCTTCAAATATTTCCCAGTATGGAATGGCTTTTAGTCAACGGGAATGCGGTAACTGTTGGTAACAGAACAACGAGCTGCGCACCAAGCCAAGTCTCTCTTTGGTGCCACCGACGGGCGAGGCCGGATTAATCACCGCTGCTTCGGCCGCCCATGTGCCCTGATGTCCTGGGACCCGAACCCCGTGCCCCGTACCTTGCGATGCTGGCGCCTACGGAGGGCATCCGAAACTGCCCTACAGAGCAGTCGCCGGGTAAGCGGCACCTGCTTTCCCAAGCCATCAGCCCCTTTGGCCCCCTGCCCCAGGGCCCCACCTCCTGCCTGAGGACTCCAGGCAGGTACTGAATTTGGTGGGGAATTTCAGTAACCTGAAGATGGAGATAGGTCAGATTTCAAATTAATTGGTTAACATAAAAGGAGAACAAAGAATCCAGCACAAAATTGGGATGTGAACAGCTATGAGCGGTGGCGAACCCCCCTCAGCATCTCTGCCTCGGCTAGAGGTCCTAATCCCCTGGGTGGGGTTTGAGGACTTCCCAATCCACACTAGTAGACTTACACTGACCTTTTACCACTCAGCATCTGCTGCGCATATAATTATAGCGGTTTGCAGATTAAGTGAAACGGAGATTAAGTAAATTTCGCAGTCTTGATTCTCCAACAGGGGTGTGTGTGTGTGTGTGTGTGTGTGTGTGTGGATGTGGGTGTGTATCCCTAATATATTGTTCCCAGCAAGGGCAAATCAACACCTTGAAGAGAAAACGTTATTTGATGAGCCCTACAAGCAGAGTCGAGAGCAGTTAAGATAATGATTAAAAGAATATTTGGATATTTGGGTGGGGAAAAAAAATCTCAGAATTGTGCCAGGTAAGACCTAGCAAGGCTTTTTGGAGTTCTCTGACTCATCTGCAAAGATGGGGGGCTGCTGTGATTAAACGAGGCTGAGAGTTCTGTAATGAATTGAAAGCTCTTCACACTAAGTCCTAACTTGTGCCTGCGTGTTGCATGGAGGTATAAGAATTTATTGTCAGAGAGGGCATTTTCTCCTATAGGTTTTAATACTGACCTTATTCTTCTAGGATTTAATAATCCTACCATTTTCAAACTTGTTTTCCCTTTGATTCTAGATCCTCAGGCATCGGGTGGTGGAAGAAGCAGCTGCTGTTCTCCCCATGCTAGAACTGTCCACATCCCAATTTTGTGACGGACTCTTTTTATTTTCCTCTTAGGTTAACCAACTAATTTGAAATCCGACTTTTCACCCTCTTCAAGCTACTGAAATTCAGGCCTCTAAATTCAGTACCTTTTCTGAGTGACATCCTCCAGCAGCCAAAACAATGTTGTAGATTGAAATTCTACCTTCTTCAAATGCTCCTCTGCCTCCTGCTGTCCTTTTGTTCTTCTACCTCACTTGACAACCATCCTCCTCTGTCTCCTTTCCAACATGTTTCCTTCTCCCTTCTCTCCATGCAGACACTTCATCGTGATCTTCCTTGGATCCCACTCTCCTCTGGTTAACTGACTTATCAGATCTGCACAGCTGCCCTGATGAGATCTCTGATGAGTTCCACATTTACCCTTGCAGCTTTCTGCTGGGCGCCTTGACTAGTGTGTTCCACCAGGGTCTCAATTTCAGCATTTCTCAGCTGCATCTGTCTTCCCTCCCATCACCTTTCTCATCAAGTCATCACATCATCATCATCATCACCTGTGACTTCCCTCGTGCTAATTCTCTGCCTCCATTTACTTGCCATTTCCCATTCATTCTCCCTAAACACACCCCATGTCATATCTGTTCACTGCTCACTCACACCTGCCCCCACCCTGGGGGGGCAGGCTCATTAGCTGGCAGACTTTGTTTCCCAGAGGCAGCCTTGCTTCCTGTCTGCAGTTCTCACTGCACCCCAGGCCCCCATACACATCACTGCTAGAGTCATCTTCCTGAAGCCTGGCTTTGTCACATGTTTTTTCTAGTTCAAAAATCCAGTAATATCTTCCTATTGCCCCAGAAGTGAACATAATGCTGAATCACCCAATAGTTAGTTCTGTGCTTTCAGGGTACCAACAAAGCAAGAGCAGTAACAGAGAAGGAGGAAAAATGTTTCTGAAACAATTTGATGTTGGATATTGTGTAAAAGCATTGACATTGTTATCCTGGGAAAAATCAGAATTAGACTTTCTCACATGAATTTTACCATACGGTTACTTAGAATATATATTTCATATATATATACATATACATGTGTTTATATATCATATAAAATTAAATGATGTTAAGTTAGAGTTCTCAAGGCCTGAAGAAGTTTTCTCCAGGCACTGATTAAGTACACACTTCTGAGCCTAAATTTCAAAGTTGACATAAATAATATGACCCCAACCCACCTTTCTTAATTTATTTCTCACAATTGCCTTCCACATGCCTTTTACTTCAGCCAAAGGCTGTACAGCCCCACATACCTTATACATTCTTCTGCTTCTTCTGTTTTGTGCGCTTACTCTCCTCTTCCACCAACATCCCATTTCTAATTTCACCTCACCTCTTAAGGCCCAGCCTGACTGTCGGTTGTGCCCTGAAATCTTCCAGCGTGTCCAGGCTAACAGTACAGGCGTACTTCATTTCTACTGTGCTTCACTGTATTGTACTTGCAGATACTGTTTTTTGGGGTTTTTTTAATGTTACTATCGTAATTGCTTAAGGGACCATGAACTGTGCCCCTATAACATGGCAAACTTAATTGAATTCCTTTAGATTAGGGCATATGGTACTAGTGAAGCTGTGTGTTCACTGGGAACTGGAATTGTTCCACCATGGATTCACTGAAATGTGAATTGGCACGTTTTCATATTTCTGGGCACTTTGATATTAATATTTTGTACCGGATTCATGCAAAATTATTGATTGGAAAGAAACATGCTGTGATAAAAACTTGTGTAAATAAATAATTATGATAGTGATTTACATATTATGCTGATACATTCAATTTCCCTTTCACCTCATATTTTTTGAAATTTGATTTAAAATTTTAAATATTCATTCTATGGCTAAAATTTTTAAAACGTGCATTACTTTCTGATTATCAAATTAATATGTGCTTATTGTGAAATACTAAAACATTACTAAAAATATATATTGCCTAGAAAGTGAAAGTCCCTCATGATCTCAAGTGTTGACTTTTGCTAGTAATTTGAAGTGTGTGCATTTTGTATTCATATAAATATGACTTTTAACAGAAATATTGTTACACATATTATACTGCCAATTACTTTTTATTTATAAATATGTTTTCGATATCTTTAGATGTCTAGATATCTGTCTGTATTATTAGAGTTCTCGGGAGAAACAAAACAATACGATATATAGACATATATAGAAAGAGACTATTATTATGAGGAATTGACTCACTTGATTATGGAGGCTGAGAAGTCCCACAATCTGCTGTCTGCAATCTGGAGCCCAGGAGACAGCCAGTAATGTAGTTTAGTCCAAGCCCAGAGACCTGAGAACTAGGAATGCTGATGTCTGAAGGCAGAAGATGGATGTCCTAACTCCAGAAGCAAGCATGAATTCACATTCCTCTGTTTTTCTGTTCTATTGGGGCCCTCAGTGGAATGGATAATATCCACCCCTGTTGGCGAGGGTGATCTTGTTTACTCAGTCCACTAATACTAATGCTAATCTCTTCCAAAAACATCCTCAGAAACACACCCATAAATAATGTTTTACCAGCTTCTGGGCATCCCCTAGTCCAGTCAAATTTATATATAAAATTAACCATCAGACCACTTCTCTATATTTTGAAACTACTTCACAGTATTCCATTGTGATGTCACATGTCAATTTAACCTGCATTCCAATTAATGGGGACTATTTCACAACCACAGAAAATGTATGCTGAAATAAGCAGTGATAATCACATTTGTCTGGGTGTATGCACCTGTGTGTTTCTGAGTCCTGGAGGTAGAATGGCTGGATCAATTTAAAAGCACATTTATAATTTTAACAGATGGCTGCCAAGTTTTAATTCTTCTTTGGCTGGGCTATAACCACCCCAAACACTATGCAAAGATGTGACTGACTGTACGTAGTAGAGGCTGATAGTTGACATCTTTAAGTTAATATACCCAGATGAGGGCTGGGCACAATGGCTCACTCCTGTAATCCTAGCACTTTGGGAGGCCAGGGCAGGCAGATTGCCTGAACTCAGGAGTTTGAGACCAGCCTGGCCAACATGGTGAAACCCCATCTCTACAAAAAATTATTCAGGTGTGGCAGCGTGCACCTGTAGTCCCAGCTACTTGGGAGGCAGGAGAATTGCTTGAACCTGGGAGGCCGAGGTTGCAGTGAGCTGAAATCACACCACTGTACTCCAGCCTGGGCAACAGAGCAAGACTCTCTCAAAAAAAAAAAAAGAAAAAAAAAGAAAAACAAAAACAAACAAAAAAAACAAAACCCAGATGACAATGTCTAAGCCTGATCCAATGGGTTTTTCCAAGCCCCAGGTCGGCTTGTGTAACTGGATAACAAAGCACCCTGATGGCAATGCCTAAACCTGAGCCTATGAATGCTCCAAGCCCCTAGATTCAGCTTGCTTATTAACAAGGCATCAAGGGAAGTTCAGGACTATACATTTGCAGCTGCTCTCCGTCACTAGCGTACCTATCTTCCTCATTTCTTTAAATATGTTCATTGCACTAAATATAACTCCTGTTAAAGTCCTCTACCAAATAGCACAACCACTGTCAAAATTTCATATATCACCCAGAAAGATTTATAAGTCATTATAACCTCACCATTCATAACAAATCCCAGCTAAAATTCGGTGATTGTTTTGACTCTGATAATTACAATGTTTGTCAGATTCCAGGATTGCAAAGATTATACTTTTCACTTTTGTCATGTCTTGTTAGCTCTACTTTTTCATGGAAAATTACAGACAGACTTAACTTTTTTCATATTATTTTAGGTCATGTGGCCTATTAACGTTATTTTATAATTTAGCAAAGGACTTTAAGAAAAAAAAGTAAAGCATTTAAATAGCTGTTGCTAAAGTTTTATTTTTAAAACAGAGCTATGGGAATAAAAGCTGCTTCTCCACCAAAAATTCTCACAGCATGAGTATGTTAGCAACTCATGAAAAACGAAGTCACTGCTGCTTGCCAAGCAAGGGAAAATGTATTTATTCATTTGTTCAGAGAAAAATGACATGTATTCATTCATTTCACATTTTCTGAGAATTTACTGGGTGCCAAGCATAATGTGATAGGCACAAAAAAGAATGTCCTATAATAACATACATTTTATCCTACTCTCTCCACCTCCAACCCTGATACTGCGCGAATTCTCTATAGGAAACCTATGAAATACTAATTCTTCATGTTCAAAGAATCATTTAAAAATAGTTCTTTAAAGACCAAATTACCTTGCCTCATACAGAATAAAAAAACTTGCTTTTGGTGTATATGTACACATACATATTTTTTTCTCTCTGGTTAAAAATTATTTAAACATCTGTGCCCAGGATTAAGGATAATGAAATTCAACCACAAAAATGAGTAAATAATATATAACTGTAGTGTTGGAATTTATCAGTTTAGAATGGTTACCTCCATATTCACCTTTCTTTTGATCTTCTTGTAGACGTTATTGTTATTGACTGCAAGTGCCTCAGCACTTTTGTTCATTGGAATGTAGTTTGACAGATTAATTATATGTTATCAGGCAGTTGAAGATCAGCTAAAGATATGTGGCCACAAGAGGGATGCTGATGTCTTTGAGCTGTTCCTTTCTAAAAAGTAAGTGTACTTAACATAAAAAGTGAAAGAGTATCATGTTATCATGATCATGTTAAAATGTTTCACAGATTCAAATGTTATTTTCCATTTTTCCCCCTCAAGGACTGGGTAGGACTCCAATTATTTTACCACTTCCTGGAATCCACAGTTTTCTATTGGAGAGACAAGATACTGAAATTGATTTAAAAAAAAAATTATGGAGACAGGCTGTTTGAATCCCAGCTCTGTCTCTTCCAGCTGGGTGATCTTGGGTATGTCATATAACCTCACTATTAGGATTGTCAGATTTAACAAATAAGTATATAGGACATCCAGTTGAATTTGAATTTCATAGAAACAACGAATATAATTTTAGTTAGTATAAATATGTCCCACATAGTAGTTGGAAAATTCACTGTTTCCGTGAAATTCAAATGTAGCCCGATATCCTGTATTTTATCTGGCAACGCTATTCCCTGGGTATAATTATACTACCTCATTCTCAGGGTTGTTGTGAAGCTTAGGTGAGTTAGTAAAAGTTAGTCAAAGTTACTGGTACACAGCAAGCACTCAATGAGTATTAGTATGGTTAACATTATTACTATTATTAGGAATCATTATACCACATACTATGATAATGACCTCCATTATACTACAACCTCTACCAATCCCCATACCAGTTTTACTGGTAAGTAGAAAAATCCCTCTCTTATATCAACAGACCACTTTGATTCCACTCGAACTCCCCAAGGTGGCAGACAACAAATTGGGTTTTTCTATAGAGTAGAATGAGATAGAACCCAGGTATGAGAGGAAAAGGGAGTTATAAATAAGATTAGACTCTGATACCACAGTTCTCACTGGCCGATAAGTGACACTGAAGTTTGCATTTTAAGCACAATGACCCTATTACTACATTTTGTCCCCCTTACTTTGTGCTTTTTAATGCCTCTGAATTCTGTGTATTATTTTTAAATAGGCTTGACATATTTTTGCTCATATGTAATCTTTGGAACTCAGCTTCTTGTAAAGAAAATGCCTTAGTTTATCAACAAATTTAATCACTTATTTCTAGTGATTTGGGGAAATCCTTTATTATTAAACATATTTATTTTATTATAAATAAATATGTTTATCAGTACAGAGAAAAGTGTTTACCTTTGTAATGGCTCTGAATCTCTTGGTAGTAAAGGAATAAATTGATAACCAGTTTGAAATATTTAAAAATATATTTTTTTAGTATGGAACAGGTATGGTAGAGCATTCTGACACATTTAAGGTCATGCTTTGAGCCTCTCGATATAGGTCAGTTAGTTTTAAAATAACAGTAAATACTTCATGTGGTCAAAAGATTGCATCTTTCATGATTTTGACAATTGTATACTATTGATCACTACAGTAAGTAGATAATAAGAGTAGCTTTAAAATACTAGAAATCTGAGATATTGATCACCTGACAGTAGATAATTAATCGACTCCTTGTGAGAAGGATAACACCTTTTACATTTTAAGGACACTAAGTTACCATTTCATCCAGCTGTGGACAAAAACTATTTCCCAGTCCAGATGCCAATACACTGGTATACTGAATTATTTACCAAGTTTCTCTTGACTCTGGGAAATGGAAAGCATCTTATTGATGTGTTCTTGAGTGATCATGGAGAACATACATTGTAACAAGATGTTGATAATTATTGTCAGCATGAGTCATAGCCATCATTAGTAGAATTACCTCTCATTATCCTTTGACTGGCCTCACCTTATAATGTAACAGCCCATTATTGATTTAGGACAGGTTTATGTGCAGAATAAACCCTTCTGACGTGAAAGAGTTAAAGTACCCTTGAAAAGTGAATTTATATGATATCAGATGTGGGCTCGTAAAAGTTTTTTAAAAATTAAATTTTAAAAAAGAAAAATGAAAATGAATTTATTACATTACCTAATCAATGAAAATTCAACATTGATATTACTGCTACAAGAAAAAATTAATGACAGTAACTTGACACAGTTAATACTTTAAAGTTTTAGTGTATTAAAACAACTTTCGCGCCACTGCACTCCAGCCTGGGTGACAGAGCGAGACTCAGTCTCAAAAAATAAAATAAAATAATAAAATAAAATAAAATAACTTTTATGGGAAATCCTCTGAGTGGGGCATGAGATACTCTGATGTAGCCATGTAATGATTTCTTTATTATTTATCATAGGAACAGATGAATGTACTCTCACTATCGCCCCATGTAATAGTTAGGGTGCCCCAAGGTCCAAGCACTCTTTCCCTGAAATAAGCTACATATATACAGTGAGAGAGGAGAATGAATTATTATTTGTGCAAATTTCCTACTAAAAATTGCTTTGAGGCCAGACGTGGTGGCTTACGCCTATAATCCCAACACGTTGAGAGACTGAGACAGGTGGATCACCTGAGCCCAGGAGTTTGAGACCAGCCTGGGCAACATATGAAACCCTGTCTCTACAAAAAATTAGCTAGGTGTGGTGGCATGCACCTGTGGTCCCAGCTACTTAGGAGGCTGAGGTGGGAGGATCGCATGAACCTAGGAGGTGGAGGTTGCAGTGAGCCGAGACGGAGCCACTGTACTCCAGCCTGGGCAACAGAGCCAAACCCTTTCTAAAAAAGAAAAAAAAAAAAAGTTGTTTTGGAAGAGTCTGAAATACTTAGTTGTGCCAGGGAAGTGCTCAAAAACTAATGGTACACATCAAAGAGACACACAATTCTGCTTGAAATGTCTTTTATAAGGGAGGATTTGATAATTGTTTTAAGTGATAAAGGATTAAGTAAAAAACTCTTGAAAATTCAGGGAAGGTGGGGAGGAGAATGAATGAGATAGAAGAGGAGGGAACAGATGTTCATTACAGAAGAATAGCAGCTAATAAATGTTAAAAGAATAAGAACATTAAGAAAATCATTTTTTATAATCCCAAATCTATTGGCTCAGGTAAGGATCATCAATTGAAGCTAAAGCTATTGAGTAAAGAGTTGTCAGGGAGCAAGATACACACATGATCTCAGATATTTGCCTCATGTATGACTTTCCAATTATAAAATTTGTACTTTTACAGTGGCAAGAACTGGCAGATACCCTCTTAACCAAATGACTGAATTTAGCTTCATCAAGAGTGGGGCAGACTGACATCATTTGGATCCTTATGTGATTCAGTAATTACCACCCATGTAATTGAGAAGTAGACGTGATCTTCCTTGCATTTGATCAATAGGAAACAATCCAAAAAATCAATAATGTGAGACATTCTACCAGACAATTATCCTGGACTCTCCAAAAAGCTATTGTTTTCTGGTTTTTTCATTTGTTTGTGTGAGATGGAGTTTTGCTCTTGTCACCCAGGCTGGAGTGCCATGGCACGATCTCGGCTCACTGCAACCTCTGTCTCCTGGGTTCAAGTGATTCTCCTGCCTCAGTCTCCTAAGTAGCTGGGATTACAGGCATGTGCCACCACACCCAGCTAATTTTTGTATTTTTAGTAGAGATGGGGTTTCACCATGTTGGCTAGGCTGGTCTCAAACTCCTGACCTTAGGTGATCCACCCACCTCAGCCTCCCAAAGTGCTGGGATTAGAGGCATGAGCCACCATGCCCAGCCCAAAAAAACTAATGTTAAGGGAGAAAAAGGAAAGAAGATGATTACCTTTAAAAAGACTCAAAGGTTATACAACCCCAAAATGCAATGCATGAATGTTAATGGGATACAGGATTTAAACAAACCAAAAAAAATGTAGGAACAACAGGGAAAAATTTGAACATGAATGGCAAATTAGATTACATTACTGAATTCAATTTCATCTTCTTAGGTGTGAGGATGGTATGGTGGTTGCACAGGACGATGCCCTGATATAGGAGATACACATGCTCAACTCCTTAAGCTGAGACACCTGCAATAAGCCTGCAACTTTATTTTCAAATGATTCACCAAGAAAATTATCAACAAATAAATATATAAATTAGATAGATAGTATAAGCAGGTGACAATATGTTAAAAATTACGATGGTTATACAAGTGGTCATTGTACTATTCCTTTTCTCAGGTTTGACATTTTTCAATATAAAAAGTTGGTGAAAAAAGGTTTATTTTGTTTAGAAATGTTTGCATGCTTTAAAAAAATGTATGTTTTTATAAAAATTAGAAAAATATTAGTCCTTCAGTGTCCCAAGGTTAAAAATAATTGTGATAAAATTTTACCATAAATGAATTAATATCTGTAATAATAATAAATATTGATATTTTTATGCTTTGAAAAGTACCTGGCACACAATACGTGATCTATAAGCGTTTGATAAATAAACAGATACGTACATGTATACTTACTTGGGTTCCACAATTTTTGCCCTGAGAAATAAGAGATCCAACTACTCCAGGCCACATCAATCAAATGACCAACTATCCTCAGTCAGTGCCCTCTCCCAAACCCACATCTGCCCCTTTGATGAGTGAGCTGCCTTAGCAACAAGAACCAAGACCACTTGGATAGGTGGAATCTCACACAGTTCAAGAGAAGTGGGTAATATTTTAATCCTATAATTAATAAATAAAGGGAGAATAAAGCACTTCACACAGTGTCTGTCTCTTGGTGTCCTGCAATTTCCATCTGAGTCCAGTCTGGCCAAATACTTCAAGGTTATTGCCCCACACTAGTAACCCCACAGACAATATTGAAGCAGGACCCAGCTACATTTCCCACATTTACTTGAAAGTACAGTATCAGCTTCACTTTTTTCCTTTGTCCTCTCCCCAGTAAAACTTGTTTTGAATTAAGGTTCCAATAAATTCAGCCATAATGAGGTGTAAATTTTTGCTAATGTGATAAAGTGCTCCCTTTCAAGTATCAGCTTCAACTAGCTGACAAAATCTTAATCCAAGTGAATGAAGTTATAATGACGGAATTTCTGAAATAAGCAGGTGAGTGTGCCAATAATTTTGAAAGGACAAAGAGAGGCCTTTCTAGTTACTACGAAGCCATACTAACTACATGCCCAGACTTACCTATGTGTGAACTAATTGCTGCTAATGTTCACATTTTTTTTTTCTTTCCAGGGAACTGACAGAGGTCGTTGATCTTTCTAGGTTTAAAAAATTAAAATACTTATGGCTTCATCATAACAAGGTAGTGTTTTATTTTATCTTTCAATTACTAAAATTAAACTACTATCTTAATTTTATATTCCTAATAGAGCTAATCTTTAAAAGTATTAAAATTTTTACTTAAAATTTAAATTGAGCTAAGAAACCAATATAAAACATATATATCTGGTACATATATATATATTTGGTATACATACACATATACACACACGAGATACATTGAATAAGGGCAATCTGTGAGGTGCTATCAAATTGCAATTTTACTTTTGTCTCCCACGTCCTATCAAATCCACTTAGTGGAAGCTATTCCTACTTGGGCTCCTGAAAGAAAACCTGGGCAGCCCCATAACCTTTTTCATCTCTCTTAGGTAATACAAAATCTTACAGCCCATTGAGTCATAGTCATAGTTCCAGTTCATAAATAAGAATATAATAGCCAACTGTCAATCTTCAATCACAAATGAGATATGCCCCCATCTATATCCAGCTATGGCTGACTGCAGAGGGCCACCTGCCTTCTTTATTAACTAGAAAGCCATGGTTGGCTGTTTTCCTTCCTTCTTATCTCCACTGCAGCCTTCTCCAGGTTTGGTATGGAATGGGGTGGTGTCGTAGTAGCAAAAAGGCAAGGGAGAAGAAAGGTCTTTGCTTTGTACCCTATAGTACTAACAGATGTTCAAAGTTGATCCTTCCTGTTATGGCTTATTCAGAAGTTCCTCTGCTAGGCCTCTCCAACACTGACTCCTCTTCACTGGCCACTCCTGGCTCACCTCACCTTTATCCCAGGGTTACTTAAAACTGAGGGTCTTTTGGCCTTGGCAAATCACCCTCATGTGCAGAATCCCTTATACAGTGCCCCAGGTCAACGTAGCTAGTCCTCAGACTCACATATCTTTGTCCTGCAATCAGAGGCCAAGAGGGTTGGTACATCCCAGTTGCTACCAGATATGGTTTGGCTCTGTGTCTCCACCCGAATCTCATCTCAAATTGTAATCTCCACATGTTGAAGGACGGACATGATGGGAGATGATTGGATCATGGGGATGGTTCCCTCCATGTTGTTCTCATGATAGTGAGTGAGTTCTCACAATATCTGATGGTTTTTAAAGTGGCACTTCCTCCATTGCTCCCTTTCTTACCTGCCACCATGTAAGATGTGCCTTGCTTCCCCTTCAACTTCTGTAATGACTGTAAGTTTCCTGAGGCCTCCCCAGCCATGTGGAATGGTGAGTCAATTAAACCTGTCTTCTTTATAAATTACCCAGTCTTGGGGAGTTCTTTATAGCAGTGTGAAAATGGACGAATACAGAGAATTGGCACTGGCAGAGTGGGGTACTGCTACAAAGATAACCTGAATATGTGGAAGTAACTTTGGAACTGAGTAACAGGCAGAGGTTGGTGGAAGAGTTTGGAGGGCTCAGAAGAAGACAGGAAGACATGGGAAAGTTTGGAACTTCCTAGAGACTTGTTGAATGGTTTTGACCACAATACTGATAGTGATATGGACAATGAGGTCCAGGCTGAGGTGATCTCAGATGGAGATGAGGAACTTATTGGAAACTGGAGTAAAGGTCACTCATGCTATGCTTTAGCAAAGAGACTGGTGGCATTGTGCCCCTGCCCTAGAGACCTGTGGAACGTTGAACTTGAGAAAATTATTTAGGGTATCTGGTGGAAGACATTTCTAAGCAGCAAAGTGTTCAAGACATAACCTGGCTGATTCTGAAAGCATTCAGTCATATGCATTCACAAAGAGATTATCTGAAACTGAAACTTTTATTTAAAAGGGAAGCAAAACATAAAAGCTTAGAAAATTTTGCAGCCTGACCATTAGGTAAAAAAGAAAAACTCATTTTCTGGGGAGAAATTCAAGCCAGCTGCAGAAATTTGTGTAAGTAAGGAGGAGCCAAATGTTAATAGCCAAGACAATGGGGAGAATGTCTCTGGGGCATGTAAGAGATCTTCAGGGCATCAAAGGCCCAGGGCCCGGCTGCTCTGTGCAGCCTCAGGACTTGATGCCCTGCTTCCCAGCCACTCCAGCTCCAGCTGCTAAAAGGGGCCAAGGTACAGATTGAGCTGTTGCTTCAGAGGGTGCAAACCCCAAGCCTTGGCAGCTTCCACATGGTGTTGGGCCTGCAGGTGCACAGAAGAGACAAGAGTTGAGCTTTGGAAACCTCCACCTAGATTTCAGAGGATATATGGAAATGCCTGAATGTCTAGGCAGAAGTCTGCTGCAAGGGTGGAGCTCTTATGGAGAACCTCCACTAGGGCAATGCAGAGGGGAAATGTGAGGTTGGAGCCCCCACACAGAGTCCCCACTGGGGCACTGCCTAGTGGAGTTGTGAGAAGATGGCCATCATCCTCCAGACCCCAGAATGGTAGCTTCACCGACAGCTTGCACCATGTGCCTAGAAAAGCCACAGGGACTCAATGCCAGCTCATGAAAGCATCTATGGGGGTTATACCCTGAAAAACCACAGTGGCAGAGCTGCCCAAGGCCATAGGAGCCCACCCTTTGCATCAGCATGCCCTGGATGTGAGACATGAAGTCAAAAGAGATATTGGAGTTTTAAGATTTAATGACTGACTGCCCCACCTGGTTTCTGAATTGCATGAGGCCTGTGACCCTTTGTTTTGGCCAATTTCTCTCATTTAGAAGGAGAACATTTACCTAATGCCTGTACCTCCATTGTATCTTGGAAATAACTAAATTGCTCTTCATTTTACAGGTTCATAGGTGGAAGGGACTAGCCTTGTCTCAAATGAGACTTTGGACTTGGACTTTTGGGTTAATGCTGGAATGAGTTAAGACTTTGGGGAACTGTTGGGAAGGCATGACTATGTTTTGAAATGTGAGAAAGACATGAGATTTGGGAGGTGACAGAGGCAAAATGATATGGTTTGGCTCTGTGTCTCCACCTGAGTCTCATCTGAAATCGTAATCCCCACGTGTCAGGGGAGGGACCTGGTGGGAGGTGATTGGATCATGGGGGCTGTTTCCCTCATGCTGTTCTCATGATAGTGAATGAGTTCTCATGAGATCTGATGGTTTTAAAAGTGGCACTTCCTCCTTCATGCTCTTTCTCACCTGCCACCATGTAAGAGGTGCCTTGCTTCCCCTTTGCCTTACACCATGACTATAAGCTTCCTGAGGCCTTCCCAGCCATGTGGAACTGTGAGTCAATTAAACCTCTTTTCTTTATAAATGACCCAGTCTTGGGTAGTTCTTTATAGCAGTGTGAAAATGGACTAATACACTATCCAAGCTGATTTAACTGCCTCAGGAAGTGTCAGGCACCAGGCCACCATGCCCCCAAATGAGGGAACACGTCTCAAGATCACCAAGTGTGGCTGTTGAAGTTCTCTTAAAGGCTAGGGTTAAGGAGGCAGTGTTCTCCCACCCCTCCCTCACAGTAAGGGCCTGAGTGTTGGACTCAAAGCTTTTTCCAAGCAAAAGAGCAAGACTGAACTAAAATTCAAACCCAGACAATCATTACAGTAAGCTAGTGACTAGGTTGTTTGCAACTTTCAAAAATTCATCTTCTGACAGCTTGTATTTGTTCATTATACAGTATATTGATAACCCAATCTTAGCATTTTGAATGTAGACTTTCAAACACTAGCTGACAAAAGAAATAATTTGAGTTTTCAATAGTCATCTGCCTGTCAAGTAGTAAGTCCAGATCTCAGCACTGAATCTGTAGACAGCCATGTTTATAACAATATTTCAATATTTTATTTCATTCTTAGTCTTTTTAAACACCAACTAAGTGGAAAATGGAAAATGAAAGTGCTTTGGTATTAACTATAAGCATAAATCTCATAAGCTTGAAATAATTTCTAGGAGAACAAACACAAATACCTTCAAGGCCCAGGCAGCTAACAGCTGGAATGGAAAGTGCACACTCCACTTTAGGGCATACAAATTCAAAACGCTTTTAAAAAAACATACTGCTGGCTGGGCACGGTGGCTCATGCCTGTAATCCCAGCCCTGTGGGAGGCCGAGGCGAATGGATCACAATGTCAGCAGTTCAAGACCAGCCTGGCCAACATGGTGAAACTCCGTCTCTACTAAAAATACAAAAATTAGCTGGTTGTGGTGGCAGGTACCTGTAATCCCAGCTACTCGCGAAGCAGAGGAAGAAAATTGCTTGAACTCGGGAGGTGGAGGTTGCAGTGAGCCGAGATTGTGCCACTGCATTCCAGCCTGGGTGACAGAGCGAGACTCCATCTCAAAAACACACATACACGCACACACACACAGACAGACACACACACACACACACACACACACACACACACACAGCCAAAACTTGTCCTCAGTCACAGTGCGCGACTTCTGTTAGAAAAAGATGAAAATAATCAGGCATGGCAAAAGTGACTAACCTGTTTTTACTGTGTGTTCCCGTGGTGTTCAGTGGTGTCCAGTTTGGAGGGAAAGAGCATGTACCAATGTCTAGAAGGGAGAGGTATAATTAGGGATTTTATAATTGTTTTGGAATATTTCTGGGAATGGATATCATCTGACTTCCAACTACTCATTGAATATTCACAAAATGGACTTGCAGATGCATCTGCGCTTAGAAAGGGATCGCATGCACCGTCAACTGTTTTACTTTCTTTTGTTTTTGAAGGGGTGGGGCAGGAAAGGAATATAACAAAAGGCTGAATTTTTTCTCGTGCTTGATTATTTATATGCAACAAACTATATTATTTCTGTGAACCCCAAATATCTGAGACAGGTCTCAATCAATTTAGAAAGTTTATTTTGCCAAGGTTAAGGACACGTGCCCGTGACAAAGCCTTAGGAGGTCCTGATAACATGGGCCCAAGGTGGTCCAGGCACAGCTTGGTTTTATGCATTTTAGGGAGAGGAGACATCGATCAATTTTCCACCTGTGACCTGAAGGAGGCTTCCAGGTCATGGGTAGATAAAAGACAAATGGCTGCATTCTTTTGAGTTCCTGATAAGCCTTTCCAAAGTAAGCAATCAGATATGCATCTATCTCAGTGAGCAGAGGAAGGACTTTGAGTCCTGTGTGTCCTTTGTCCCCAAAGAATTTCCTTGTGGACGAATTGTGAGAGAGGTGTGTAGCTTTTTTATCTTAGTAGCTATCTTTTTTAGGAATAGAATATGAGGGAGGTTTGCCCTAAGTGGTTCCTAGTTTATTTTTCCCTTTGGCTTAGTGCTATTGGGATCCTGAGATTTATTTTCCTTTCACATTTCTAAAGTCACTATCACTTAATTTGTTCTTTATGAAAGAGACTGGTTTAGTCCGTGTAGTACTGAAAGGATTTCATACCCAAAACAGCTTCTGAGTGGTCATGGGATAAGTAAATAAGCTAATGTGAGTTTTCTTATTGATCAGTAATTGACTGGGTGCTAAGCTGCCTAAGTGTTCATACTCCATCAAAAAGTGAAGTCTTATTCAGATCGCAAACTCTAACAGGCATATTAACTATTATAATATTTCATCAAAGTTCACATATAAAATTTTAATTATGAGTTTTCTTTAAAATCTAGATTATACTAGCTTGACCACTGAGAGGAAACTATGCCACTGTAGAAATGATATAGAGATTTGTGAAAAACACTGCCCTGAGATATGAATATATTTAGAGTTAAAACACATTAACACATTGTTAAGAATGATCTGAAATCCTGACCAGCATTATTCTTACATTAGTGAATATTTTAGCTACCCTCTATTTAGGAATAAATAGGGCAAAAGGAGTAAAATAAAGGGAATGCATTTTTTTTGTTTATTCACTTATTCAATCCACAATATTTATTGAAGTATATGAGGTCATTATTTGTTGTCCATTCGTGTCTATTCTTTCCTTCTTCCTGTCCAACAGAATTTGGATTTGAGTTTTGGTACATACTCCTCCTCCATTCTAAATAGGTGGCCCCACTTAGGTCCATGGGTGGATCCTGAACCGTCTAAGCCAACCAGAATAATCCCACTCTTCTGGCGGGTGATTAGTCAATGAGCAGGCATCTAACCTAATTGTAATAGACACATAAGGGCACATTTACTGGGAGGTTCCTGGGAGAGGCTCTCTTATTCCTAAAAGGGAGTACTAGAAGAGTACTTTTGCTTCTGGATGTTTTCTTACCTGGATGTGAAGGCAGGAACTAACTATCCTATGAACTTGATGAAGCCAGCACTTAGAGAAAGGCAGAGCCCAGAGATTCATGGAGATGCCGAGACTAAGGCTATCACAACTTCTGCATGGGTGATATTAGAGAAAATTAATGATGTTTCTTTATTTGCCAATTTGAGATGGGCTTAAAAGTTACTTGGAGCCAAAAGCATCCTATTTGGATATAGCTTATTCTGTACTTGCATTAGGCTGCTACACAATACAACAATAAATGTGATTACCCCTGCTCTAGTTGTAAAATTAGGAAGGGTAAAGGGAGTGGCTCTGCTCCTAGCAAGTACATTGTATTTGATAGGTGCCTGGAATGAGACAATACCGTTGTCTTTGAAGGCAATGAATGTAATTTGGTAAATTTGAAGCCTAGTATGCTGGAAGGGTGTATATTTCTTCAAATCATTATCTAGTGGGTGATAAAACTTGAGCTTCTGGTCCAAACGTGAACTAGCTGATGAAAAAGCACAAGTTTATTTCTAAGGACCTCCAACATCCTAGCTTTCCTAGATTTGCTTTGGCAACTCTAGTTCTTTCCTTACGCTCTGTGAGGGCTTGTTTAGCTTCATATTGCATAGATATTCATTAGTGCTGCATCTCCTCCTTTTTGAGATCATGTTTTCCTAACACCCGCTGACATAATTAGTGGGAGGCAGCTGCTCTTAGGTCTAAAGTCTCCCTTCCTCATTTCATTCTCTAACAAGTCTGACCCAGAGAATTTCAGGTCCATGAATTCATTCTTTCCAGCCTCTCATGAAAGGTTGAGTTAGGCTCAGATAAATTACCTAAGTGACCTATATTTTACACAACAATTTATATGGCACATACATATAATCTTCTGTCTTTGCTCATTACTTCAAAAATTTTCTTTTATGGATGTCCAATAATGACTATGCATTCATAATATTGGTGCCACAATGTTAATATCCTTCTATTTCTGGAAGTACGACAGTAGCTTGGTATATTACATTTTGTCTCAGATGAAGAACCTGTCTAATGCCTCACCAAGCAAGTATTCAAAATGGAATCTGGGTTTCTGCTGTGCAGCAAAAACCAATGGTTAATACATTTTATAAATTCAGTTTACATAAAAGGACGCTTCTGGCAAAGTCATTGTTTATAAACATCATTATCTAAAGAATAATTGAGATATTTATAATAACATCACTCACACTAACTGACTAGAGAATGGTCAGATTTGGAATAAATGCTTTAACATTAGGACAAATACCTAATGCATGTAGGACTTAAAACCTAGATGATGGGTTGACAGGTGCAGCAAACCAACATGGCACATGTATACCTATGTAACAAACCTGCACGTTCTGCACACGTATCCCAGAACTTAAGGTAAAATAAAATAAAAATAAAGAGTAAATGTTTTAAGAAATATCTTAGGCTCAATCTTCGATACTGTTATGATTTCCTAGCTCCTAGACATGAAGCGCATATTGAGAATTCAGCAAATAGCACAAATTTATGTATTTTAGGAAGGAATATTGGTTTATAAAATTAGCAAATCATACTTTGGAAATTGAAATAATTATTTTTAATGTGTGGTTACAAATATTTGATAAAGAATTCTTTGAATGGCTGTACTTTTTCAGGTAGCTTTACAACGTGCTTTGTATCATGGAATTTCTGTTGGCCTCTTTAATCAGATTTATTTCTATATTAAGTTTGGGTATATGTATTTGTTTATTCATTTATACATACAATACCTTGTTCCAAAAAACTATTTAGAGCAGTACAAACTCCACTGTAGGATGTAAGAGCTATTAAAAAAACAAAATGAATTAGCATACATTCCATATATTTTGGGCTCTTACGTGTTTCTGTTACCTTAGGGCAACATTAATTATATCCTTTGTGTCAACTTTGTTGAAAAAATTATATTTTGCTCCATGTTTTAAAACTTCTTTAAAAACCAAATCAATATAAATAACCTAAATAACACTTCACTGCATGGTTGTGAAATTTGAAGATATGTACAATATATATCTAGTTATGGTTTTTAATGATTTAACCAAAAAATACAACCTATTTTTGGAAAGAGCAGGTACAAATATTTTAGTATGTTGGAAAAGAGAGGGAAAAACATGAGAATGAAAGTCTGGATTGGTTAAAAATAGTTACTTTTGAATATTTTTAAGGTATGGACTGTGTAAGTACCGTATATTATATTTTAAACTAAGATAGAAATGAATGCAGTTTTAATTTATTGGATAAGAACACCATAAAAATCAACTTAGAAATTCTAAAAATATATTGAAATGTTTCTTTTTTACTCCTATATAATTTAGGGTATATTATTAAAATGCTTCCCAACTAATGTTTCATGTTCTATGTAAATTTAGTAAATATTGGGATTTCAGTACTAAACATACAATAACATACCATTTTAATTAACACATAAGTACAGAATTTTTCAGAATTTCATCATGTCGTTTAATCACTGGTCTATGTATGGGACTTTGCCCCTACGGTTTTTCAACCTTGCTACTATTGCGTTTTGACCTGGATAATTCTTGGTGGTGGAGTCTGTCCTGTGCATTTCAGGATGCTCAGCAGCATCCTCGGCCTCTACCCATTAATGCCAGGAGATGCCCCCCAGCAGTGGCAAACAAAAATATTTCCAGATATTGTCAAATGCTCCCTGGGGGGCAAAACTGCCCCCACCTCCACTGAGAATCATTCAATACAGCAGACAGGGTGATCTGTGGAAACCTAAGTGAAAACATGTCACTCCTCTGCTCAAAACCTCTGGTGGTTTTCTGCTACATTCAGCCAAGTTCTTACAGTAACCAACAAGGTCCTGTACACACTGGGCCTCTGGTTCTCTGTCTGACCTTATTACCTGCCATCTCTCACTGGCTCATTCTGGTTTAGCCACCCCAGGCACTGGGGTGTGCACTCGACCTGTGCACTGGCTCGTCCCCAGTGCTGTTCCTACAAATATTGCAGTGGCCCTCTCCCTTCCTGTGATCAACAGTCTATTCAAACACTGCATCCTCCACAAGGCCTACTCTGTCCAACCCCACTAAAATGTAACACTACTGCACTCTACCACTTCCAATTGATGGTGGCGGCAGGCCGTCTGGAGCAGTTGCTGCCATTATACCAGCTGCAGCAGGGAGGTATGGACAGTGGCAGCAGGAGCAGCTCTGGGAGCAGCAGTGGTGGCAGTGGGACCCCTGTGCCCTGCATCCCCAAGGCAGCCAACTGCACCACCTCCACCCTCGCACAGCCAGGCAGGACCCGCTCCCAGGCCCAGAGCCTCCACTGTGGCCTTAACCTCACTCCTTGCTGTGTCTTGGGAACCTGTGATTACCCAGCTGAAGACACAGCCAGGAAAACGTGGAGGGGAGGTGGAAAGGCCCTGGAGCCCACCCCTGGGAGACCCCACCAGAGCCCGCCACCCTGGGAGCTGCTGCAATGGGGCCAGGCCGAGTCACCCACTGGTGGAGGAGCAGTGTGGTTGGGCATGGAGTGGGGGGCAGAGAGGAGTCCCAAGGCAGAGCTGGGACTGAGGTGGTGCCATGCTCCACGGAGATGGCAGGAGCTCCCCAGGCACAACTACAGCTGCCCAAGCCATGGCTGCAACCTGGGCACCCCTGTGCTCTTGGGATCTGGGAGCAGGCAGGAGCCCCATCCTCCTAGGCACAGCTGCAGCTGCCCAAACTGCTGCTGTGGACCCAGGCATCTCCCTGCACTCTCGGGGACCCAGGAAGGCCCCTCTTATGCCTGCAGGCTCAGAAGTGCCTCCTCCTGCTATCTGGCTTCTCCCTGCTGTCAGCACCCACTCCAATAACAGAGTAAAGTTGAGCCCAAGCCTGGGCGCTGTCACAACCTGGCTGGGGGTACACACACTTGAGGCAATGCTGGTATGCCAGCCCCCCGCCACCTTGGCCCCCTCCAGACTTTGGGCACCAAGAAGCATGGGAGAGAGGCTAAAGGGGAGCTGAAGGCAGCTAGGCACTGGCCTGCAGGTGCCCCTTGGCATGAACAACCTCAGCTCCAGGAACAGCGGCAGGAGGCACACAGGTTCCTGGGCAGAGGGGGGCAGGTCCCCAGTGAAGCCCCACCTTCAAGCTGGAAAGGGCCTAAAGGCTGAGGGCTGGGGTGCCAGTCCCATGGACCAGAGTGAAAACTTGTGGTACCTTTTCTGGGCCTGCCCGTGGCTGCCCATGAACCAATCAGCAAGCACTTCCTCCCCTCTAAGGCCCATGAAATCCCTAAACTCAGCCAGACTTGAAGAGACAACAGGACGACCAGCTGCAGAGAGGAGCTATCTTCTCTGCTGAGAGCTGGACACTTGTTGGGGCACCCTTGCTATGGACAGGAGCTGCCCACTGCAGGTCTTCTCTAAGGTGTTCTATTGCTCAGTAAATCTCCCCTTTGTCTTGCATACCCTCCAGTTGTCTGTGTACCTCATTCTTCCTGGATGTAGGACAAGAACTTGAGACCTGCTGAATGGCGGGGCTAAAAGAGCCATAACACAAACAGGGCTGAAAACACACCCCTTGCCTGCCACGTTGTGGGTGACAAGAAGGAGAGAAGAGAGAAGGGGAGAAGAGAGGAGAGAAGAGCTGAGGCCCTTTGGGGAACCCAGACCTAGGAGCTCCCCAGGCCAGGGCTGTGACACCCTCTTTAGGGTTCTGCGGTTCCTGGCATCTTCAAGCTTCTGGGCACCACACCGCATTCCCCAGTGTCAGTCGTGGAAGCTGCTTTTGATACACCTGGCCCAGCCACAGCCTCACAGGAAGCTGGTGCCCATGCCAATCCCTGGAACTGCCTGTCCTGCCACAGCCGGCTGGACCCCACACTTGCTCACACACCCCTCAGTGCTCTGTGCCTGGCTCACTCTTGACAGGCATGGGATCCAAGCTGGTAGCAGGAGCTGAGCACAGCCTTCCAGGCTGAGTGGGCAGAACCAGCCCAGCAGGCCAGAGCAAAACTCAGGCAAAGGTGCCACTGGCCACAGAGGTTTCCAGCTGGTGAAGCAATACCCCAAAGATCCCACAACACAATCTCCAAGCTTCATTTTTTTTCACAAAGCACTTATCAACTTAGGTCATAATATATAGTTTACTCATTGTATGTATTATTTATTTAATCTTTCCCTACTACAATAAGAGCAGAGAATTTTGTCTATTTTGTTCATGGCTGTTCCCCCAGAACTTAGCACAGAGTCTGGCACATAGTAGATGTTCAGCAAATGTTTGCTGAGTGGAAGAATGAGTAAATAAAAACTCTAATATTTTCTCATAAATACAATATTTTCATTTTGTCAGTGAATCCAAATGGCATGTAATTGGTCACCAGTTATAAATTTGAGGAAGGCAAGTTGATAATATTTTGTTTCGTATTTTACTTTTTGTTCATTTGAAAATGTCAGTTTCTGTTTATTGGACATCATGGCTAAGAATATTTCTTTGCATGAGTACTAGTTAAGGTGACAGAATTTCCATGACAGAAGCATGCTTTGGCCGATTTAAGCAGAAAAATAATTTATCGAAAAGATATTGGATAGATATTATGGAGCTTGAGAATCAAGTTCAGAAAGTTCTCAAAATCAAAGGGAGCCATGGTCAAAACCATGTCACAGAACTACTTTCCACAAACACTGTTTGTGGAAAAACAATCAACAATAGAAGCAGTGGCTTGTACTGTTGGTGTCACCAGCACCAGCCACTGGACACATCCACTGTCACCACTACCACCATTTCCACTGCTATGGAAAGCAATATTTTTTCTCTACATCTCTACCATCACCAGAATTAACTTTCAACTGTCTCCGCTTCTTTGCATGAATAGCTGTTGATTAGAAGTTCAGAGTGGGTGCATCAGGGTCATGAATCCATGCCTTCCCTGCCAGAAGTCTGGAAAAGCAAATATCTTGTTTAATGATACCTGTTAGAGTACCAGAAAAGGATAGTTATTAAATTAACAGATGTTTTCAGGTGAGGTGGCTCATGCCTGTAATCCCAGCACTTTGGGAGGCCATGATTAGAGGGCTGCTTGAGTCCAGGAGTTTAAGACCAGTCTGAGAAACATAGTCAGACCACATCTCTATGAAAATTTTTAAATTAGTCATGTATGGTGGTGTGTGCCTGTAGACCCAGCTACTTGGGACGCTGAGGTGGGACGATGCTTGAGCCCGGGAGGGTGAGGCTGCAGTGACTGTGATCGCACCACTGCACTCCAACCTGGGCAACAGAGTGAGACCCTATCTCAAAAAAATAAAATAAAAAAAGGTGTAGAACTGAGAACTGAAGTATAGCAAGGGTTCTATCACTAACCAGCTAATAACATACCGCGAATCACATAATATCTCTAAATCGATGTTCTTCTTAGACAATATGGGGTATTTATTCTTTCTGACTGCTTCCAGGGTTGTCATGAAAAATAAATGAGATGACAAGTGTAAAGTACTAATCAAAGAAACTTGCACACAGTAGTCACAGAATAAACAATAAGACCCAACCTCCTTACTCCTTTTCTTTATGTTGTTCTTAACGTAGCTATATAAACATATAATATGAATTGAAAGAATTGGCTAATTCTCTAAGTTAGCAAGGGTTGCGCACATCTGCTCTCACTTGTCATTTCCCAGTTGCAACAACTTTCAATTCTTTTAAGTGATCTTTTGTTACTTATCAGCTTTTCTCTAAGTCACTTGCTGGTATTGCTGCTGCTTCTTGATTTTTCTCTTCTAGAAAATAGCTATTGAATTTTCACTAAGGAAATGAGCATTTAATTCTTTCTCTTTCCTGCCCTCACTTCTACCACACACATGCATACTTTCTTTTGCCCATTCTCCTGATGTGGTTGTATTGTAATTTTGGTTAAATCAATATTCACTGGTATATTGTTATGACAAAGTGTGCTATTCAGAGCTAAGCCATGTATTCAGCTTTATGTTTTCCTTGATTATACTTCCTTCAATTCCCCGGAGTTTATATTTGTTTGACTTTTTTGTTAGCTTTTTGTTAGGAACTGAATTGTGTCTCCCTCAAATTCATATGTTCAAGCCCTAATTCCCAGTCCCTCAGAATGTGGCTGTATGTGGAAACAGGGCATTTAAAGACGTGATTAAGCTAAAATGGGTCATTAGGGTGGGACCTAATGCAATATGACTAAAATCCTTATAATAAAAGGAGACTAGGACAGAGAGAGCCAGAGACTAGACATATGCACATAGACAGAGATCACATGAAGACACCAGAACCAAATGGCCACCTACGAGCCAATAATAATAAACGTTTTGAAGCCATTCTTTATATTGATGACACTATTTGGGTTTAACGGACATAGTCCCTGTGATGTTATGAAACATATGTTTAGTCCCAGTCCTCATTTCCTGGCATACAACTCCCCAAATCCTTGGAATCTTCAAAGTGATAAGCATCTTTTAGTATGCTAAAGAATTGAGTGATGGTTGGCAGCTCCCAGGCAGCTTCAGGATGGGGGCTGGCCATCAAAAACACTAAGGCAAAATTAGAAGGTTGGGACTTCTGCTTCCCGGAAGCCCTACTTCTGGGAGGGGAGAGGGCCTGAAGGTTAAATTGATCACCAATGGCCAATGATTTAATCAATAATGCCTATGTAATAAAGCTTTCATACAAACCCTAAAAGGCTGGGTTCAGAGAGTTTCCAGATAGCTGAACACATGGAAGTTCCTGGAGGGTGGTACCCAGGGGGAGGGCATGGAAGCTCTGCATCCCTTCCCCCATACCTTGCCCTATGCAGCTCTTCATCTGTATCCTTTGTAATATCCTTTATTTAAAAAAAAAGTAGATGAAAGTGTTTCACTGAGGTCTGTGAGCCACTCCAGCAAATTTCAAGTCCAAGGAGGGGGTAATGGGGACCCCAATTAACAGCCAGTTGGTCAGAAGCACAGGTAAAACAACCTGGGGCTTGCAATTGGCATCAGAAGTGGGGTGGGGGGGCAGTCTTGTGGGACTGAGCCCCAAACCTGTGAGATCTGATGCGATCTCCAGGGAGATGGTGCAGAAATTCAACTGGAGGACACACAGTTGGTGTCTGCTGCATAATTAATTGCATGCATGGTATGTGGGGAAAAGCCCCACACATTTGATCAAAAAAAAGTCTTCTGTGTTGTGTGTGAGAGCAGAGGAGAAAATCTGTTTTTTCAACTCAGTCCCCAAAGCTGATTTCATAAGCTAATAATAATGAGTTGTTATGAAGCATAATTTGAGGAACATTCAAAAGCTTTCTCAGATCACACATATCTATTCAGGGATGTTAAAATCAACAATTACAGCATCATTGATTATAATCTTCTAATTTAAAAGAAATACCCTGAGATGGCTAATATATTAACCTTTAGGGAGAATATAATAGTTTACCTCTGGAACACGCAGAAATGGGACTCCAGAGCACGTGAAAGGAAATGAAGTGTGCAGAAAAAGAGGACATTGGGATGGCCAAGGTTAAGAAGATGCCAGGAGGAGAAAACGGAATGCTGAAAGGAAGAGTGGAAGAAGTCAAGAACAAGTGCAGTTATTCATGTGTGATGTTGCTTAGTGCCGGTGTTGGATCTTCTTTTTAGTTTGGATTGATTGGTAACCATATGACTCTATCTAGGTTCTGCTGAAAAGTTCTTTAAAAAACATAAGAACACCACCTAAGAGGTGGGGAAAAGATAGGACAGTGCCAGGAACTCAAAACTAGCTTGAGAGATGGCAGCTCGGTTAGAGCAACTGTGGAGAAGAACCCAGAAAACTTGAGAGGTCAAGTTAGATCAGGTAGGTAGAACAAGGCAGGCCAGGGCTCAAACCAAGTCTGAGAATGAGCTGGGCTGGACAGTTCAGCTTCCAGTCCTGAACGTTAGTAAAGTGCAGTGGTTTCCAGCAGGTACTCGAGCCTGGGTCAAAGCCTACCCAGTTCTACCATGTAGTAGCTGTATAATCGTGGGTAAATTACTTAACCTCTCTGTGCCTCAGTTTCATCATCTTAAAATAAGATAATAATATGCTCCTTCCTAATGAGTTTATAGTAAAGATTAGTAAGGCTACATTCTGTTTATTTTTACAATTTGAAAGTTTTCAGAGATTATTACATTTCTTCTTCTTTCCATTTCTGGTCAAAAATTTTGGAAGCATTTTAGACACCTTTTGGGGCTATTGTTGAAATACTAGGAATAAATTGATGCATCGAATATTTTCCAGTGCTCAATCTAATAAACTAATATACTGCAAAATATTTTCAAATTAGTAACTTCTGGATGGTTTAGACAGAAGTCTCCCCAAATTAAAGAGCTCAGTTATGATGTAATATATGCCAATCTTTGGTTTGGGAGTCAGATAGACTTGGGTTTGAATGTTCACTCTGCTACTACTTATGATCTCTGGATCTTGAGAAAGTTGTTTAACTTCTCTGAGCCTTGGTTTTCTCCTAGGTAAACTGGGGATATGGGGGTCAAATAAATAACATTGGGCTTTTGTTAGGATTATATTGTATAGTGTCTGTGAAAACATCTAGCTTAATGCCCAGCTCATAATAAGCACTTAATAAATATATTTTCTTCTCTTGCATCTAAATCAGCATTTCTCAACTGGGGGTGTTTTTGCCTCCCAGGGGGCATTTCACAATGTCTAGAGACATTTCTGATTGGGACGTGTATGCTACTAGCATCTACTGAGTAAGAAGCCAAGGATGCTAATGTACAACCCCCAGGGTAGCCCCTGCCCCATCAACTCCAACGAATAATTATTTGGTCCCATATATGTGGTTGTTGTAGAGATTAAGAAACCCTGAATTCTTCCTTAATTTTAAATTCATGGTGGTATACATTTGTACCTAGTAGTACCCTAGTGATTACCTGTATGTATTTTAATACATATGTATATATTAAATATAAAAGCTCCCAGCTCCATAAAATTAATAATAATGGTTAAATAATAGTCATCTATTGAGCACTTGTTATGCTCCAAGCCTAAGCTAAGACATATGATTTGTGAAATGCCACACTAAATATAAATCCTACAGCAATCCTGGGAATCAGTAATATAGAATTCTCTAAATGGATAATAATAATAACATTTTACGGCCAGGTGCGGTGGCTCACACCTGTAATCCCAGCACTTCGGGAGGCCGAAGCGGGCAGATTATCTGAGGTCAGGGGTTCGAGACCAGCCTGGCCAACATGGGGAAACCCCCATCTCTACTAAAAATACAAAAAGTAGCTGGGTGCGGTGGCACACGCCTGTAATCCCAGCTACTCGGGAGGCTGAGGCAGGAGAATCGCTTGAACCCGGGAGGTGGAGGTTGCAGTGAGCAGAGATTGCACCATTGCACTCCAGCCTGGGTGACAGAGTGAGACTCCATCTCAAAATAAATAAATAAATAAATAGCATTTTATTTTAATAATAGCTGAGTATCAGGACAATAGCATATCTTATAATGTTCCTGACCTTAACAACTTGCTATCTTGCAATGTCTATTGAATTCTACCTTGAAATACTACCTCAATTTCCTCCACTTCTTTCTTCTCCTGCAACCTTTACTCTACTTTGGGCCACCACAAATTCTTCTGATTTAGGGAAACGCCCTCCTTATTCATCTTCTGCCATTGCATTTAATATCCCCTGTAAATCGGCCATTTTCTTTCTAAAATCTAATTGGGCAATAACATTCTTCTAAACAAGATCTTTTAATAGCTCCCCAAGGTCCTCATGATTTGGCTTTGACTCCACTCTATCTCCCTTCACTCCCCTTCACCTTCACAAACACCGCAATCCCATAATCCCTATGATCATGGTCCAAGGATGTTAATGCTCGTGGGAAAACCATGATTCTATAACCAAGGTCAAACTGTCAGGTTTATTAGTGTTCTTCTTGTTTTAATGAGCAACGCAAGAGAAATTAAAGTCTCAGCTAATTAGTTCTATTAATGTGTGGTTGGCAGGTAACTGGAAGAAGAGAGAGGAAAAAGCTCTGATTTCCACTGGGATTGTTTTCCTACGCTGATGTCAAGTGTGGCTATTATTAAAGCAGGGAGTGGTGAGAGGAAGAACAGAAGGCAGCGAATTGCTGCCAGGAGGCCAGTGGGAAAAGTTAGAAAGTGATAAGGAGCCAACAGGGACACTCACCTTCTGGCTTTGAACGGTTTCTCCTATCTTGGGGAAACACGGCTTCTCTCAGGACATAACAAAACATTTGGTGAAATTACTAACGGTCTTCCAGGAGGAGTGCTGGCATAATTTGGTGGAGATGAGTCTGTGAACGATCAGATGAACAGCACATGATATGCCTTTTATAGCTTCATAATTTGTGAATGTTGCCAATATAAAAACAAAGTAAAGAAAATTCATCAAAGAAGTTAATTTTCAAACTTCGAATACAAATCTAAAAAGGCTTTTCTGAGATTTGAGAGGGGCATGAATAAAGTGTCCAATAAATCCTCACTAAGTCAGATGGGTTGGGATCCTTTTTCTGAATCTGTTCATCAATGAGCAAAATATTTTTATTTAACTAATAATAATAGTTCCTGGCCGGACATGGTGGCTCACGCCTATAATCCCAGCAATTCGGGAGGCCGAGGCGGGTGGATCAGCTGAGGTCAGGAGTTTAAGACCAGCGTGGCCAACATAGTGAAACCCCATCTCTACTAAAAATAAAAAATTAGCTGGGTATGGCAGCATGTGCCTGTAGTCCCAGCTACTTGGGAGGCTGAGGTGGGAGAATCACTTGAACCTAGAACCCAGGAGGCAGAGGCTGCAGTGAGCTGAGATCGTGCCACTGCACTCCAGCCTGGGTGACAGAGACTCCATCTCAAAAAAAAAAAAATTAATAGTTCCTATGATAAGCTTTAGAAAACACACAAAAAAAGAATTTACAGTCAGGAACATATATTCTTGTATACATAAAGTACTAAATACTTGATCAATAACTCGCTCATGAGAATCTTTTCCCTGCTAGATCCTGTGTTAAATAGTAAAGGTATTGTTCTTACATTTAACTTATCTGCAGTTATTAGAACATAACTGCTCCTCCTCTATGGCTCTACCATGTCTCAACTTCACAATGCAAATACACCTTTTAAATTTGATGGATGTTATAGTGTCAATATTAAAAAAAACAATAGGCGTTCTCCTTACAGGGTACCAGAATGATTTCTGACATACAGTTTAGCATTGAATACCCCATATTATGTATACAGTACCTAATGGTTCATTTGAGGAAATTCGAGAAAGTACTTTTTATTATTTCCATTCACATGGAATTTTGATTCTAACCTTAAAAGTAAGATGCGACTTCTTCACTATATTGTTAGGAGAGTAGGGAGGTAGAAAGGATAAGGTGCTGAGGAAACATGGTTCCTTTCCTTAAGGAACACCCAAAACTCTAGTGTTCAAGTGATTAACTGTACAAGTCAAAGTAAGCATTTGGGATGGTCAAGAAAATGGAGGTTCACGAGCATAGGAGTTGTCAGGAAAGGCTCTGTGAAAAAGGATGAACTCTGAATGATGAACAGGATTATACTGTGCCTTGCCCTCTACTTGCAGATGATGACTGGTTGAGCTGTTAGCACTGGGCCTGATCTGGCAGAGCTGCCTCCTGTGTGTATTCAGATTGCAGAGCCCATGGCTAAACTGAGATCTGTTTACTAGAAGGGCAGAGGACTAGAGAAGAGGAGATGGTTATACATGAGGCCATAAAGAAAGAGTCCAGGAAATCTGACTCAAAGTGCTGAAGCAGGTAGAAGTTTAGAGAAACAAAAAGTGGGTCAACAAGGCAAAAAGACAGTAAGTAGTAAGATACAAGGAGTTCAACCCTTGGTTTCAACAGATTTCTGCAAGTGAAAACGTACTGCGGCAGGCCACCCACGCACGGTTTAGTATGCCTTGCTGGCCTACAGCTAATCCTTAAAAATAATTTTGAGTGTACCAAGAAGAAAAGACATACAGGCAAAGGGAAATCATGACTCCTACAGATGCAGAAATGGCCTCGGCATAATCTAAGGGGAGAGCCCTTGGCACATGATAATATTAGGTGGTGGATATGTGGTGCTGGATCCAGTGAGACTGTATGGAGCAGAAGTAGAAGAAATATTGTCAGCGCAAAAGGGCTAGGCCAGGTTACAGAGGTTTGGAAAGCCTAGCAAGCAAGTTTGGTTGAGATGTGGTAAGAGAGGTTTAAGTTAGATAAAAATATTCTTTTCATCACATTCTCCTCAAAGACAATCCAAATGTAACTTACAGCCAGACCAAAAGGTCACAAATAAGAATAGCAGAGGTCAAACTTTTATTGTCCTATTATAATTAAATATATATTATTTATGTATATCAGGTTATTTATATTGATGTAATATATACAGTTATTAGAGAAAGTATATTGTTCTCTCTCATTTTTAGCTCCATGGAATAACATTTCTAACTAGAAACTATTGTCTGACAGAACTATATCTAAACAACAATGCAATATTTGAGATAGAAGGTACGTCTTAAATTCTCTGTTGATTTAATAAATTTTCAATTAAGTAATAACTTTCAACTATGGTAATTGCTAATGACATACAAAAATCTGTTTTAACATTTCTGTTGAAAATATATTAAGAAATGTATTTTTTAAATGTTTTAATGTACATTTGATATTAAGAAATGTGCTATTAGATTACTTTTCTAATTTAATATTGCCATATATCTTATTCAAAATGTAAAATAATTTTAACAGGTATTTTAGACATAAACTAGGCATGTGGAAGCAAATTTTAACAATAGTTGGGAGCACTGATAAATACAAAAACTTTATAAATAGTCTTAAAATTTTTTATTGGCTATATGTTCTACCAGCCAAATTCCTGCTTTGACCCTGAATTAATTTTATATGCAAAACACTCTCAAAACTGATCATTTCAAGCCAGTTATAAAAGCATGTGGCATACCATGATCATGAAATACAAAGAAGCACAGTACAAAACACTTTTCTTTAATATCATATATCATAGAATCAAAATGTCATAAATTTTAAGGCCCATCATGATTTCATGCACCACTAAGAAAGAACATCTTGCCAATGAAGCTACGACATGGCTATCAAAAGGCACATCCCACTTTCATTTATGTTAAAAATGTGGGAAAATATACAATTTACAATCTATGAAAATGATTTGAATATTTGGCTTCCAGTTATGTACAGAAAATACTTAGCTATGCAATTTGGAGGAGATGAGTAATTTTTCCCTTGACTAGCATTATAAATCTAAGTAGCATTGACAAGGAAAAAACCCAAAACCAAAACCAAACAAAAAGAAGAAAATAACCCCTCCAAAATCAATCAAACAAACAAAATCATTGCTACATTTTAAAAAGTAAAACAGGCCAGGCGCGATGGCTCATGCCTGTAATCCCAGCACTTTGGGAGGCCTAGGCGGGCAGATCACCTGAGGTCGGGAGTTTGAGACCAGCCTGGCCAACATGGTGAAACCCCCGTCTCTACTAAAAATACAAAAATGAGCTGGGCATGGTGGTGGACGCCTGTAATCTCAGCTACTTGGGAGGCTGAGGCAGGAGAATCCCTTGAACCCAGGAGGCGGAGGTTACAGTGACCCGAGATTGTGCCATTGCACTCCAGCCTGGGCAACAAGAGTGAAACTCCATCTCAAAAAATAAAAATAAAAAAAAGGAAAACAATGACAGTGGAAAGAAATTTACTCTTTATTCCCACATCACAATTAATTATATGAATTATGCCTTATTGTATTCTTAATAATAATTTATAATATATTATTAATAGTCCTTCTTTAACCAGCTATCATATGTTTTCCTTTTTAGTTAGCATGTTAATTAGCATTAAAAATGTTTATTTTTATTTGCAATAAAAAAATAAACTGAAAAAAATGTGTAAAATCTTGTAAAAATATTCTGTTTTTTTTAGGCCTGCATTATTTGCCTTCATTGCATATACTCCTGCTACACCACAATGAGCTAACCAACATTGATGCAACAGTGAAGGAATTAAAGGGAATGCTAAATCTGAAGATCCTAAGTAACAATTTGCAATTTTATATGGCCATAAATTAAAATAGTATTAACATAAGACATTTTTCCATTTATCAAGTTTAAAATTAGAGAGGCAATGTTTATAATTAAGATATTTAGGCTGGGCACTGTGACTCACGCCTGTAATCTCAGTGCTTGGGCAGGCTGAGGTGGGCGGATCACTTGAGCCCAGGAGTTCAACACCAGCCTGAGCAACATGGGAAAACCCTGCCTCTACCAAAAATACAGAAATTAGCCAGGCGTGGTGGCGCATGCCTGTAATCCCAGCTACTTGAGAGGCTGAGGCGGGAGGATCACTTGAACCCAGGAGGCAGAGGTTGCAGTGAACCAAGATCGTGCCACTGGACTCTAGCCTGGGCAACAGAGCAAGACCCTGTCTCAGAAAAAAAAAAAAATTAGATATTCCTGAAAATAAGGCTAGATCTTATTGTCTTTTAAGATATGCTTTTGAAAAAACAACAGATAGAAAAATTTTTGTTTGTGAAATGCTATCTATCACATGGCTAATGAAAATGACAAAAGTAGCAAGAGGATTTACATGTTTAAATTTGTTTTTGGTTTTATCTCAAAAGTAAGTTTTAACACATATGATTCCATTTATGTAAGTGTCCAAGTAGGCACATCTATAGGGACAGCAACACCGAGAGGTAACTGTTTTTAAATAGATGAGTGTTGCCAACGGCCAAGGAATTGGGAGTTGTGACAGC
This sequence comes from Pan paniscus, assembly GCF_029289425.2. Lineage (NCBI taxonomy): Eukaryota > Metazoa > Chordata > Mammalia > Primates > Hominidae > Pan > Pan paniscus. The sequence goes on from NC_073255.2 coordinate 21,391,651, forward strand.
TAGAGAGTAAAGGGTGTGGGGTTATTTTGGGGGTGATAAAACATACTAAAATTGACTGTGGTGATAAGTTGCATAACTTTGTGAATATACCACAAACACACAAATCATATGTTTAAGCTGGGTGAACAGTGTGATACATGAAGTATATTAATAAAGCTGATACCAAAAAAAAAAAACTAAAAGACTTTTTAAGCTTTCAACTGGAGGCCCAGCAAACTTTATTCATATATATTGAATCACACCCAGTAAGGAACTAACCTATTGGAAAGAAGTGTGAGATGAGTCAAAAATAAATAAATAATACACAACTCCTACTCTCAATAAACTTATGGTCTTGAAGGGTAAATAAACATGTACACAACCACAATACAAGATAAAGGATTCTGGGTGTACTAAGGTAAAAGACCTGCAGATCAATGAGTAGATTTTCAGACTTTAGAGTTTAGAGACCTCTTCATAATAATGTAATGCAATAGATATATTTTTTAATTCCTTTTCTATTCATTTCTCAGAATTGCCTGAGACAGTGTTTTGAACAGTTGTAAACTAGTATTGATGGTGAAGGTCCTAATCAGATAAATGTACAGAGAGTTACTAAGGTTTCCATAAATTTTTAGTGTTATCAGTTATATCTACTGTACTGAGGGAAAATGATTCATTTGTTATAGTTAGATTCTTTAAACCCAAGTATTAAAATCACAAAATTACACCAAGTTCATGGCAATTTTATGCTTATTTTGGAGACGTGAGAAGGCTGCCTGCTGTCAGGAGTTTTTTTTACAGCTTTTGGATCTTCTGTGAAAGAACTGGCCTGCATATTTGAGACACCTGGCCCCTGTCTGCCGGAAAAATGCTGCTATAATTAAAAGACTAGTTACGCTAGACCTAGAACACTTACCTTTGTTTTTCTATAAAATGGGCTGATAGCTACCTCTCAGGGTTGCTTCAAACATTAAGATAACTCTGTTTTTTTTTTTTTTAAGAAAACGTTTCTCACCATTAATGTTATTTTGAAGCAACAACAAAAATTGAAATTCTAAAAAAAGAAAAACATTGTTTTATTGTGGATTATGTAAATCAGATAATGAAATAAATTGCATCCAGTCTCGAAATTCTGCTAATAGACTCAATAAAACGATATTTTAAATAATAATCATATAGTAATATGTTTGAATGTCTTTCCTGTTAAAAAAATGATTTATTATAGTCGCATTTAAATCTTTACAGCATCCTATGATGTGATTAGAATTACTCCCTTTAATCATGGAAATGAAAAGCTCAGAGATTTAACCAAACTCCTAAGGAGTGTTGAAACATAAACTCATGCCTTGTTTTACTTATCACTTATTTATTCATTCATTCAATAAATATTTATAATCTATTCATTCATTCATTTAATTAATGTTTATCACACATTCACTACATGACACTATTCTAGATAATAGGACTCAAATTTGAACAAGAAAGACCCAGTCTATACCTATATAGGGCTTACAAATTAGTAACACTCGGCCTAAATATTTCTTAGAGTCGAAGGGGTCTGATGCAAAATGATTTAATTTGCTACTTTAAAAACTCTATAATTTAAGGAAACTTGTTATAAAACAACATTTGGAGAGTGGTAAACAAGCTTACTCCCACAGTAATAAACAGAGTTATGCCCATAGTAATAAATAAGGTTATACCCTAAACAAAGGTGCCCAGCCCAGGACTGAATGGATCCTGAAATCCAGCCCATGCCCTACTTGTCAAGGGTGTATGTGAGCGTAGAATTGTGCCAGGCATGAGGAGTGGGAATTTTCTAGTTTTTAAATACCAGCCTGGTAGTACAATGTCCATATCATTACCAGTCACAATAGTTTACGACCACTACTTAAAATCACAGTGACGTATTTCAAGTTACATAACTATAATTTTCCAGTTGAGAATCTTGTTGTGGGGTCATTTGTTTGAAATGGAGAAAATGCTATGTCCAATTACAAAAAACCAAAAGCATTTTCTAAAAATTCACATTTTGAACTCATGTTCCATTTTGGTTAAAGATATTGTATGAAAAATAGTTTGTATTTATTAGACAACTAACGTTATTTGTGCAGTCATGTCCTCAGATTAAGTTTCTATGAGCCTCATTTGCAATCACAGATTAGCTTTAGCTGATGAACTAAAATGAGAACTCTATGTATTTTCAAATGTGGTCATTTTTGTCTTTTTAAGTTGTAAATCCATATAAAATTATAAAGTGTTGTTATTATTCCACTTAAATTACAAGTTCTTCAGAGGGTGAGAAAATAGCCTGAAGGGCAAAACACTAATCCATTCTCAGCATCGAACCTTCCATTGGCATTTATGAGGAGAATTGCCAAGGACTGCCTAGGAGACGCATGGCTGAGAGCTTCAGGGAGGCCTAAACCAGCTGCAGAGTGTGAGGTCCTGGGAACTGGAATTCCTGTCTTCAGGCAGAGTCAGGGGGCCCCACCTCTTCTCTCTAGGCAGTCTACCTTTCCACACCCTCTCTTTCTAGCTCAGTTTTCCTCTTCCCTTCCCTCCTCCAAACTCTTTCTAAATCAGAATCCACATGTGTCAAAGACCCACTTTGTGGCTGATGGCTTTCATTAACTCCTGCCCCCTTTCCAGTACTAAGGGAAAAAAACCACCACCACCAAAAGCCGCAGCAACAAAATGCTTAATCCACTCTCCTGTTCTAAACCCTCAGTTTTCTCGTTTCTTTCTAATTTTCTGTTTTATTAAACTCCACTCTTGGAAAGTATGCTTAAAACTCCTGCATGCCATAATTGTTAAGACCTGCTTCCTACCGGAGCTTCCAGGAATCAGCATCGGGAACAGGGAGTTCCTCCTTTCGAGAGGGGGGTCTCCATGTTTCCACAGGTATTGCCTTTAAACATTGCCTGCCGTTGTCTTCAGCAGTGGCTGCAATCCACTGCCCATGGCAAAAAGCCAGGGGAGCAGAGGGATTCTGGGATACGGGGACGGACTAGGATCTCCAGGATCCCTTCCTTTGAGCCTGTTTTCCTATAATGCCCTTCCAGGTGGGACCACCCCTCCCAAAAGACAAAACAATTCACCAAAGAAAAAGAACCAACAGTGTTTTTCACCACTGTTTGTCGTGAAAAAGAGGATATTCTGATCCCTCCTCTCTCGATCCTCTGCTTTATCGTAGTTTGCCTTTTACAATCAGGGGTGATTTCCATATTCAGTAAAAAGCACATGGTGTGTGGTGGCCACCAGATTTTTAGTTAAAACAAGATGGTGTTTAACAATGGAGATGCTGACCTTACTAAGTAACCTTGACCCGGAGCCTCACAATCCTCGTATCTGATTATTGACAGCTGAACTTCCTTCCACAGGCCGTTCTCTATAGGCTTTTAACTTCTCCATGTCATTTTCTTTTTCCCATATATTAAAATTGTGGGATGTTGGTCTCTTATTAATTACATCAACTTTCTTCGAAGGCAGCCTTAAAAACACTGGGGTTCATTTAAATAATGATTTTAAATTCTGCTTTAAAAGTTTACAAAAAAATAACTGGAGCCAATTATTTAGATGTCTTTTTTTTTCCTCTTCTGTCTCGATAATAAGTAGCTTCATACACGTGACTCCTATAAGCCAAGCTTGTGCGGTAAGGTAGTAGAGACATTTTAATATATCATTGGGTAAATGCAAATTGCTTAGACTCAGAATCTCAAATTAAGATAAGCAAGACAGTGCTGGCGCCACTGAGGTATACTCTGTAAGTAGCCTAGAGGGAAGGTGGATTAAATAGTATTAACCTATTGAAAGTGAAAGTGTAAGCAATTTCTCTTCATGGTTTCTGAAAGAATGTGCCCATACATCATAGAAGGCTTTCAGAACATTCATAAACAGGAAACCGATTTCACATCTTAGACATTTAATTTATGTTGATTTTAGTAGCATCAATCCAAAACTCATAAATCCAAAATGTTAAATGTTTAATAGTATAGAAGGAAAAAATAGAGTTAAAAATATGATTGCTTCTTCTAAAATTTAAGAGCTAGGAAACAGTGAATAATAATGATGAAATGCCTGTCAAGTTATTTAATTCAATTTTTAAAGTTAATTTAAGCAGAGGCTGGGCTAACAGTTCAGTTTTCTGATTTCGTGTCATTCAGTTTTGACTTTAGGATGAGATGAATGGTCAACCACAACTCCATAGAGCTTTTAGTATCAATATGTTGTTAATAAGTAATGTAACAGTAGTAAATCCAAGTTTGGTGTTTTATTTAGCTGAAGCTAGTTTTTAAATTTCCATATAGAAGTTACTTAACCAAGGATTAGCAGAAAAAGCCAAGAAATGAAATGAAATGGATAGTAATGTCCTCAGAGGGGAAAGAGAAGACGAAGGGTACACCTAGAGAAAACGTCATTGAAAGATGTTGGTACATTTTCCATTAACGTCATATGTAAAGGCAGACTCTACTTCCAGATGCTATAATGTATAACAGGGTTATGAGGTGTCAGATGTGATTCCCCAAGACAGTAACCACAAAGCAGACTTCTGTACTAAAGCATCTGTGACTTTTTCTTCCTTCTGAGTTCTCATTAGAAACAATTGTGTTTTGCTTTTATATCCTTGAAGAGGGTCCTTTTCTTTACTTTCTCTGGCTCGAACTACAATTCATGATCCCTATGGCTCTTTTAAAATCTGTCCTTATTAGTGGTTTAATATACATCTGTTCTATTCCCTGTCCTGCAGTTATAATTATTTGTTACCACTTTAAAATCCTTCTCTTTCAAGAATAAAATTCAGACCATTTTCTGTCATTTAAGAAATCTTGAAAAAAAAAGTTTTATTTGTCTTCTCATTTTCTCCATTACACACATATTTCCTTTCTTTTAAATTTCTTTGTGGCTCCTGGCTCTACATTTTCCTGTATCCCTTTCCTCACTCCTGTAACTTTTGTTTATTATGTACCAGGTGTCTTCCATTGCCTGCTTTATGTCCCTCTAAAGCTCGCGTTTTCCACAGGGAATAGCTATATATAACGCTTTTATTAGCCAGAAAAAGTTGTGTTTATACAACAAATATCAGAATGCTTTATTACTACAGAGAAAACATCCAGATGATTGTTTTTTTAAAGCTTTTATCTAGCTTGTTATATTTTAAGCATGCACCTACCCCAATCTTCTTTATGTTACAAACTGCTCTTTAGAAATATTAATCAGTTTTTTCCAAGTTTCTAATGCTTATTATTTTCATGCCTTTATCAAACCTGTATTTTATGAATAGTCTACAACAGTACTCTTAAATTTCACATGTACATTAAGTGAGCTTCATTTTGTTGAGTGAAGTAGTTGTGCAGTAGCTGGAGCTCTTTCTACTACTGCCATCTAGTGGTTCTCCTTATTAGGTGTATTTTCAGAAGAATTTCCTAGAAATTGCATGTAGGTAGGTGGAATCCGAATAACTAAAGATAACTGGCCAGGTGCGGTGGCTCATGCCTGTATTTTGGGAGGCCAAGGCGGGCGGATCACAAGGTCAGCAGTTCGAGACCAGCCTTGCCAACATGGCGAAACCCCGTCTCTACTAAAAATACAAAAATTAGCCAAGCGTGGTGGCAGGCGCCTGTAATCCCAGCTACTCAGGAGGCTGAAGCAGGAGAATTGCTTGAACCCGGGAGGCAGAGGTTGCAGTGAGCCAAGATCATGCCATTGCACTCCAGCCTGGCAACAAGAACAAGACTCTGTCAAAAAAAAAAATGCCCAACTGAAAATCATTAAAGTTTTATTTCACATTGTATTGAAAAAATATGTTTATTATCATCTAGGATGAAGAGGGAAAATATCTTTTTTAAAAAATAAAGCCCTCACAACTTCTAGTTGAGGATGTTTAAAAACATACCTATGTGCTGATTCCCAAGGGATATGATGTCAAAAGTGCCAGGGCTGCTTCTGCATCCACATGCCCCCTTCTTCCAACCACTGCATTAGGAAGTGTGGTTTATCACACATCCTAGCACCTGCACACCAGGATCTCAGAACTGCACGTGCCTGGCCAGGGGTAGACAAGATGCAAGAGCCACATCTGCTCAGCTCTGGTCCTACTGAGATCTGAAGCTACTATTGACACATTCTGAATTATGAGCAATGGTGTGGAGGAAGTAAGTTCTATTAGAGCAGGGTGTTGTGTCTCTGCCTATCTTCACGCATGCACCCTTGTGAACTTGGAGACTGAAAGAAGAGTACCAAGTGATATTTTAATAAAAAGTAGCCTAGAGACTCCAATAGAGCTGATATCTAGTTCTTCATTTACTAACTTATTTATGGACATGCTAAAAATTTCCCTCATTTGTTGCGGACTTGGGTCAATGATTTGATCATAGCCCTTAGCACAGTTCCTAGTGGATAGTAACCACTTGGTAAATATTTGTTGAATGAATGAATTTAACAGATAGAAAAATTAACTGATGCTCTAAGTAAAGGTTTAATGGGTCTGTTGCTTGATATGAAGAGCTTTACAAGTTCTTATGTTTTATATGAATCTCTTAATTTTTTTGTATTTTATAAGTGATAAGTGAAACTGATTTTGAAATCTGACATTTTTATTTTGGATTCTTCATTTGCAGGTCTATACCAAAATCCTTTGTGCCAATATAACCTGTATCGTTTATATATCATCTACCACCTTCCAGGAGTGGAGCTGCTTGACCGAAATCGTAAGGACCCTTCCTTCTTGCAAAGAAATATTTGAGAAGTAGTCTTATAGCTCAGCAGTTTAAAAACGAAGACTACCTTTGAAAATATGTCTTTGTAAAAAATATATCTTTGAATAATTGTCTTTGTAAATGGAAGTTTTTCAATTATTTATTTTTGAAAGACTTGCTCTCTAAAATTTGCCCTAATTTAGAAATTCATGTCTCTTTACTACTTTATTAGAAAGGCCCTCTAACTGAGCTGAGGAAAGTATTCCTTCTGGTCCTAGTTTTGACATTAACAGGTTGGATGCCAAATCGTTTACTTCCTGGCACCTTAGTTTCTTATCTCAAAAGTGAGGGAATTGGAATAAATCTCATAAGGCCAATTTAAGTTCTAAAAGTTGTGATTTTAAAATTCTGTAAATATATATATATATATATAGAAACATACAGTGAATGATGACTTCTTTATGAATACATCTTCAAGATAGCATGTCAGATTTCTATAAGCCACATGCACACACACACACAATCAACCTCAGCATATTACACTTAACGTTTTTTGAGGCCTATTTTGCCCCCAAATGCTATATTATCTATCTACTTACCTTTCTGTCTCTGCAGGTTTGAACATTCTTAATAGTTTATTGCTGAGTAACCACTTTCTATAGGATACATCGGAAACTTATGGTTATACCTCTCCTAATAGCCTTGAGGAAATGAAAGGATGTTTCATGCTAAAATTTTAATCATCCTTGGTGATGTGTTAAAGGGTGTTTGGGATGCATTAGATTGAAGGATTAAGCTCTGTCTTGTGACATGTGGGGTGTATATTGAGTGCTTGTAAGATTATGGAAATAACTGTGATAGCCCCTTTGCAAAACAGTTTTGACAGGATGTTCACATATATCATAGTTTAGATAAATACATTCTTGAAAGTGTTCAGTTCTATTTTGAATCACTCTGCCTATTTATAATGTTATGCAATAACATTACTTTTTGCATTTATCAGAAGTTACAGAAAAAGAAAGAAGATCAATGATTACCATTTTTAACCATAAAAAGGCTCATATCGTTCAATCAATAGCATTCGGAGGAAAAGTGGATGCTTCATGGGATCCCAAATCACCATTTAAGCAAAAACCTGCCCAGAGAGTACCTTCAGGTATTTTGTAAAAAAAAAAAATATTTAATGAAATTAAAACTCCTCAAACTTTTGGGTAATTTGATTGTAATAATAACAACTACAATTTACAATAAACTTAAGTATCTATATAATGGAATAATTTCTAATATATTTGCTAACTTTATAATACTTTTAGTCCAGTTAAAGTAAGTATGCAATTTTCATCCTCACTCATGCATGTGAAATTAAATGAGGTGCTGTGATAATAACGAGATAATACATTGAAGCCTCTATCCCAGTACCTAACACAGTATAAAGGGCTCAATAAATAAGCCATTGTTATTTTTATTACCACTAACATGGATGATTTTACCAATTAAGTCTATATAATTTTTGATAATATAGAAAAAACATGAAGAAGAAATAAAGATCATCTGCAATTCTACCATCCAGAAATAAGCACTGGTAATATTTTGATTATACTCACATACAGGGTCATTATATGCAAGTATAACTTGAATATTTTCAGGATGTTTCATTTGTAGGAATTTAATTTCATATTTGTAACAGAAATGCAAAAAAAAAATAGGGGTTTAGTTTTCTCAGACAGCAAAGAATAGAAAGATAGGGTATCTAGGGTTAGCATAAAGTTCTACAATGTTGTCAGTGTTCAAGGATATATCTGTCTTTTGTTCTGCTACTCTTAGTGTGCTTTATGATTACAAGGTGGCTGGTATACCCCCAAGCCTCACATCTCCATTCCAGGAAAGAAGAGAGGGTGGATAAGAAAAGGTGCAAAGGTAAAATCCTTTTCTTCATGACACTTCGCCAAAGAGACAACATACATTTTTAAAAAACCAAACCAATTATCTAGAAATAAAGGGGAAATTGAATTAAAAAATAGTTTGGAAGAAATTACCCAGAATGCTACATGGATAAAGAAAGCAATAGAAGATATGAATTAGATATTGAGAAAAGGAGAGACATTAGAAAGAGAAGGTACAATATAACTTCAGTAATAGTTCCTGAAAAACAAATTATAGATAGAAATTGAGCAGAAGGTAATGTTTAAAGTGATAATGTCTGGAAATTTTCCCAAACTGATAAATAAATTCTTAGATTGACCAGACAATTACCAGAATTGGCAAAGAATTCTTAGATGCACCAGACAAAATGAATCCAAACACAAAAAAGACACGTAACAACAACAACAACAACGAAAGTCTTCACCAAAGGCAAAACCATCTTAAAGCAGTCGGAGAGAAAACCCAGATGACCTGCAAAAGAATAACACAGATTCACAACAGACTCTCCAACTACAATCGTGGAAGTCAGAAAACAGTGATCAAAAGTTTTTAAAATGCTGAGGACAAGTAATGGCCAACCAAGAATTTTATAACCAACTCAATTATTATTCAAGAATGAGCAAAAGGTAAAGGAAAAGAAAAAGAAGAATGAGGACAAAATTAAGACTTCCCTGAACTTTTTATTGTGAAAATTTTCTAACAGAAAAAGTTAAAGAATATTAAAATAAATATTGGTATATGCCCACATATATTCAACAAGTGTTCATATTCTGCTATATTTACCGCCCTCCATATCTGACGCTTTGCCTCTTTATTTAAGGACAGGTGGCCAGGCGCGGTGGTTTACACCTGTAATCCCAGCACTTTGGGAGGCCGAGGTGGGCAGATCACCTGAGGTCGGGAGTTTAAGACCAGACTGACCAACATGAAGAAACCCCATCTCTACTAAAAATACAAAAATTAGCCAGGCGTGGTGGCACATGCCTGTAATCCCAGCTACTCAGGAAGCTGAGGCAGGAGAATCACTTGAACCTGGGAGGCAGAGGTTGCAGTGAGCCGAGTCCGGGCCATTGCACTCTAGCCTGGGCAACAAGAGTGAAACTCCATCTTAAAAAACAAAAAAACAAACAAGGACAGGTCTCCTCAGAAGACCTGTCCTTCCTAAATGAATGACTTACACTGCATTTGGCATTTCCAACTACAGTGTAAATTGGAAAATCAATGTATTGCCGAAGGATTAAAATGTTTCAGCAGCAGACATCATTACATTTCACTCCTGTCAACCTAAAAAAAGACATCAGAGAAAAATATCTCTTAAGATAATGAATTTATGTGGGAGTAAGCAAAAAGAATTATAACCCGGGATGCACAGCTATGGCAAGCCACAGGTGCAAGAGAGGAAGGGAAGGGAAGGAAGCTTTTTATTTGGGAAAAAGTGGCCAGGCGTGGTGGCTCAAGCCTGTAATCCCAGCACTTTGGGAGGCCGAGGCAGGCAGATTATTTGGGGTCAGGAGTTTGAGACTAGCCTGGACAACATGGCAAAACCCAGTCTCTACTAAAAATGCAAAAATTATCTGGGTGCAGTGATGGCACCTGTAATTCCAGCTACTTGGGAGGCTGAGGCAGGAGAATCGCTTGCACCTGGGAGGTGGAGGTTGCAGCGAGCCAAGATCACGCCATTGCACTGCAGCCTGGGCAACAGAGGGAGATTCCATCTCAAAAAAGAAAAGAAAAAAAAAGAATTCACATAAGCCTTTTGGAAGCACAGTTCATTGATTCCAGAGGCCCAAAGCTACGAGTTCATTGGTGGAGATTCTGTTACTAGGCAAATGTTCTTTTGAGAGGATCTTATCTGAATTGTTGAGTCCTAAAGAATGTATAGTGATAAACCTGGTCATAGAAATGTGTGCATACATGAGAAATGTAGGTCATGACAAACATGAGTTGTGTGCGGGACACAAAATAATGTATTGCGGGGGTTATTTTGGAATGCCCTTGAGACAGGTCTTATCAGACATGCAAGCGTGAGCTCTCCTCCTTACTGCCTTCTGGCTCCAATTTGTTTGATTCTGACAAGAGTGATTTCATCCTGGTATCTGCAACTTTCACACTTTTAAATAATTTAGACTGAAAGTTTAAAAATAAGGACATTTTCCTGTTTAACCATAATGCCACTCTCACACCTTAGAAAAAAACTGGTTTGTTTATATTATTTAAAATATAACTCGCCAGGCGTGGTGGCCCATACCTGTAATCCCAGCACTTTGGGAGGGCTAGGTGGGCGGATCACCTGAGGTCAGGAGTTTGAGACCAGCCTGGGCAACATGACAAAACCCCATCTCTACCAAAATATACAAAAATTAGCTGGGTTTGGTGGTGAGCACCTGTAATCTCAGATACTCAGGAGGCTGAGGTATGAGAATCGCTTGAACCCAGGAGGTGGAGGTTGCAGTGAGCCGAGATCACACCACTGCACTCCAACAGAACGAGACCCTCTCTCAAAACAAACAAACAAACAAACAAAAAACCCATATTCACATTTTCTCAATTGTTCCAAGAAGGTTTCTACAGTGCTTTTTCAAACCAGAATCTAGTCAAAATTCACAATTAGATTTGTTATGCTCTTCAGTGTCTTTTAATTTAGAATAGATTCCCTGGTTTTTGTTTCTGTTTTGTTTTTTTTTTTTTCCATGACTTTTTGAAGAGACCAGGCCAGTTATACTGTAGAATGCCTCAATTTTAAATCACTTCCTTAAGGTGCCATTCAATTTGTTCCTTTATTCTTAGTATTTCCCATAGAATGAAAGTAGCATCCATAGGACATGTTGTAGGTGCAGAGGGGCATAGTGTAAAGCAGTGGCTTTCAGAGTGTAAAACAAAAATAAAATTCTAAGGCCCGTCAATCATCTGAATGACCCCTCCTCTTGGCCAAGAGCATTCCAGTTTACCTGAAAAATTTGTTCAGGCCGTGAGGGAAGGGGGCTCCGGACATGCCTCCTTATACCCCCCTCCCTTTTGGAATTCAGGAAAAGCCAACCAGCATTAACATCAACACAGATATTAAGTCTGATAAATATTTACAGTTGTGGTGGCCGGCAAGATGGCCGAATAGGAACAGCTCCAGTCTGCAACTCTGAGCGAGATCAACACAGAAGGCGAGTGATTTCTGCATTTCCAACCGAGGTACCTGGCTTACCTCATTGAGACGGTTAGACAGTGGGTGCAGCCCACGGAGGGACAGCCAAAGCAGAATGGGGTGCCGCCTCACCCGGGAAGTGCAAGGGGTTGGAGAACTCCCTCCCCTATCCAAGGGAAGCCATGAGGGATGGTGCCTTGGGGAACGGAGCTATCCGGCCCAGATACTACACTTTTCCCATGGTCTTCATAACCCTCAGACTAGGACATTCCCTTGGGTGCCTACACCACCAGGGCCCTGGGTTTCAAGCACAAAACTGGGCAGCCATTTGGGCAGACACCGAGTTAGATGCAGGAGGTCTTTTTTCATACCCCAGTGGCACCTGGAATGCCAGAGAGACAGAACTGTTCAATCCCCTGAAAAGGAGGCTGAAGCCAAGGAGCCAAGTGGTCTAGCTCAGCGGATCCCACCTCCACAGAGCCCAGCAAGCTAAGATCCACTGGCTTGAAATTCTCCTTGCCAGCACAACAGTCTGAAGTCGACCTGGGTTGCTCGAGCTTGGTGAGGGGAGGGGCGTCTGCCAAAACAGAAGCTTGAGTAGGTGGTTTTCCCCTCACAGTGTTAACAAAGCCACCAGGAAGTTCAAACTTCAGGGCTAAACCAGGAAGAACTCAAATCCCTGAATAGACCAATAACAAGTTCTGAAATTGAGGCAGTAATTAATAGCCTGCCAACCACAAAAGCCCAGGACCAGATGTATTCACAGCTGAGTTCTACCAGAGGTACAAAGAGGAGCTAGTACCATTCCTTCTGGAACTATTTTAAACCACAGAAAAAGAGGAACTCCACCCAACTCATTTTATGAGGGCAGCATCATCCTGATACCAAAACCTGGCAGAGACACAGCAACAAAAAATTCCAGGCCAATATCCCTGACGAACATCAATGCAAAAATCCTCAATAAAATACTGGCAAACTGAATCCAGCAGCACGTCAAAAAGCTTATCCACCACGATCAAGCCAGCTTCATCCTTGGGATGCAAGGCTGGTTCAACATATGCAAATCAATAAATGTAATCCATCGCATAAACAGAACCAACTACAAAAATCATATGATTATCTCAATAGATGCAGAAAGGCCTTCGATAAAATTCAACACCCCTTCATGCTAAAAATCCTCAATAAACTAGGTATTGAAGGAACATATATCAAAATAATAAGAGCTATTTATGACAGACCCACAGCCAATATCATACTGAATGGGCAAAAACTGGAAGCATTCCCTTTGAAAACTGGCACAAGACAAGGATGCCCTCTCTCACCACTCCTATTCAACATAGTATTGAAAGTTCTGGCCAGGGTAATCAGGCAAGAGAAAGAAAGAAAATGTATTCAAATAGGAAGAGAGGAAGTCAAACTGTCTCTGTTTGCAGATGACATGATTGCATATTTAGAAAACCCCATTGTCTCAGCCCAAAATCTCCTTAAGCTGATAAACAACTTCAGCAAAGTCTCAGGACACAAAACCAATGTGCAAAAATCACAAGCATTCCTATACACCAATAATAGACAGAGAGCCAAATCATGAGTGAACTCCCATTCACAATTGCTACAAAAAGAATAAAATACCTAGGAATACAAATTATAAGGGATGTGAAGGACCTCTTCAAGGAGAACTATAAACCACTGCTCAAGGAAATAAGAGAAGACACAAACAAATGGAAAAACATTCCATGTTCATGGATAGGAAGAATCACTATCGTGAAAATGGCCATACTGCCCAAAGTAATTTACAGATTCAATGCTATCCTCATCAAGCTACCTTTGACTTTCTTCACAGAATTGGAAAAAACTACTTTAAATTTCATATGGAACCAAAAAAGAGCCTGTATAACCAAGACAATTCTAAGCAAAAAGAACAAAGCTGGAGGTAACACACTACCTGATTTCAAACTATACGACAAGCCTACAGTAACCAAAACAGCATGGTACTTGTACCAAAACAGATATATAGACCAATGTAACAGAACAGAGGCCTCAGAAATAATGCCACACATCTACAACCATCTGATCTTTGACAAACCTGACAAACACAAGCAATAGGGAAAGGATTCCCTATTTAATAAGTGGTGTTGGGAAAACTGGCTAGCCATATGCAGAAAACTGAAACTGGACGTCTTCCTTACACTTTATACAAAAATTAACTCAAGATGGATTAAAGACTTAAATGTGAGACCTAAAACCATAAAACCCTAAAAGAAAAGCTAGGCAATACCATTCAGGACATAGGCATGGACAAAGACTTCATGACTAAAACACAAAAAGCAATGGAAACCAAAGCCAATATTGACAAATGGGATCTAATTAAACTAAAGAGCTTCTGCACAGCAAAAGAACCTGTCATCAGAGTGAATAGGCAACCTACAGAATAGGAGAAAATTTTTGCAATCCATCCATCTGACGAAGGGCTAATATCCGGAACCTACAAGGAACTTAAACAAATTTACAAGAAAAACACAACCTCATCAAAAAGTGAGTGAAGCATATGAACAGGCACTTCTCAAAAGAAAACATTTATGTGGCCAACAAACATATGAAAAAAAGCTCATCATCACTGGTTATCAGAGAAATGCAAATAAAAACAACAATGAGATACCATCTCATGCCAGTTAGAATGGCAATCATTAAAAAATCAGGAAACAACAGATACTGGAGAGGATGTGGAGAAATAGGAATGCTTTTACACTCTTGGGGCAGTGTAAATTAGTTCAACCATTATGGAAGACAATGTGGCGATTCCTCAAGGATCTAGAACCAGAAATACAATTTGACCCAGCAATCCCATTACTGGGTATATGCCCAAAGGATTATAAATCATTCTACTACAAAGACACATGCACACGTATGTTTATTGGAGCACTATTTACAATAGCAGAGACTTGGAACCAACCCAAATGCCCATCAATGATAGACTGGATAAAGAAAATGTGGCACATATACACCATGGAATACTATGCAGCCATAAAAAAGGATGAGTTCATGTCCTTTGCAGGGACGTGGATGAAGCTGGAAACCATCATTCTGAGTAAACTAACACAGGAACAGAAAACCAAACACTGCATGTTCTCACTCATAAGTGGGAGTTGAACAGTGAGAACACATGGACACAGGAAGAGGAACATCACACACTGGGGCCTGTCGGGGGCTGGAGGGCTGGGGGAGGGACAGCATTAGGAGAAATACCTAAAGTAACTGACGGGTTGATGGGTGCAGCAAACCATCATGGCACATGTGTACCTATGTAACAAACCTGCACGTTCTGCACATATATCCTAAAACTTAGAGTATAATAAAATATATATATATATATTTTATGCTTGTCTAACTCACCAGGCATGGTGGCTCACGCTTGTAATCCCAGCACTTTGGGAGGCCAAGGCAGGCGGATCATTTGAGGTCAGGAGTTTCAGACCAGCCTGGCCAATATGGTTAAACCCCGTCTCTACTAAAAACACAAACTTAGCCAGGCATGATGGCAGGCACCTGTAATCCCAGCTACTTGGGAGGCTGAGGCAGGACAATCGGTTGGACCCGGGAGTTGGAGGTTACAGTGAGCTGAGATCGCATCACTGAGACTCTGTCTCAGAAAAAGAAAGAAAAGGAGGGAGGGAGGGAGCAGGCTGTGACCCAACCACCTTGGGCACATGTTCTCAGGATCTCCTGAGGGCTGTGTGATAGGCCATTGGTCACTCATATTTGGCTCAGAATAAATCCCTTCAAATATTTTACAGAGTTTGACTCTTTTCATTAACAAGGATATGGTCCCCAATCCAGCAGTATCAATATCACTTAGAAACTTGTTACCAATTCTTGCCCCAAACCAGATTTACTAAACTAGAAACAAGGGTGGGACCTGAGAAGCTGTGTTTTATAAAGCCCTTCAGATGATTCTGATGTACACTCAAGTCAGAGATCAACCAATAGAGAGGTGGCAGTACCAGTGTGGGATTAGACTCCCTTGGGTTTGAATACCAGATCTGCTAATAATTATAAGTTTTATTTTGGAAGTTTGCTTTAGATTTCTGATTTTTAAAATGAGTATAATATCTTGCTTTGACTGTTATGCTTGATATGTAAAACATTGAGATACTTGATCTGACACATACCAGGTGTATAATAAGTTGAACTATTGTGTTAATCAGCCACTTCCTTGGTTTATGTAAAAGTCCTTCCTTTTACTTCATGTGAGAGGTGATGGCCCAAATGGAATGTTATTGGAGTAGACCATGCTGTGGTAGGAAAGGAGTCTTTAGATAGAAAATCTCCCCTCTTAAAAACAGCGAATGCACACAATAACCAACAATGCAAGGTCAGCCCCCACAATCTATTTTTCAGTGCTATAATTATTATTGGTGTGATCCCTACCTTTAGGGATCTACATTTCTTTTGTTTAACCAGATTGCTGAAAGAACTATAATCCTTTTTAAATTCTCTTTACTCCTTTTCATATTGAACCTCCAAAGACAAAATCAGGAGCAGAATGGCCATTGGAGCCGGCTTGGCTGGCGAGCCCGGCTGAGGAGCCTCTTGGGCCGCACTTACCGCGGCGTCCGCTCCCGGTCCCTGGCCCCTCAGCGGCATGGCGTGCGGGGCGACGCTGAAGCGGCCCATGGCGTGCGGGGCGACGCTGAAGCGGCCCATGGAGTTCGAGGCGGCGCTGCTGAGCCCCGGCTCCCGAAGCGGCGGCGCTGCGCCCCTCTGCCCGGCCCCACTCCGGGCCTCAGGCCCCCGGACGCCGAGCCGCCGCCGCCGTTTCAGACGCAGACCCCACCGCAGAGTCTGCAGCAGCCCGCCCCGCCCGGCAGCGAGCGGCGCCTTCCAACTCCGGAGCAAATTTTTCAGAACATAAAACAAGAATATAGTCGTTATCAGAGGTGGAGACATTTGGAAGTTGTTCTTAATCAGAGTGAAGCTTGTGCTTCGGAAAGTCAACCTCACTCCTCAGCACTCACAGCACCTAGCTCTCCAGGTTCCTCATGGATGAAGAAGGACCAGCCCACCTTTACCCTCCAACAAGTTGGCATAATATGTGAGCGCCTCTTAAAAGACTATGAAGATAAAATTCGGGAGGAGTATGAGCAAATCCTCAATACCAAACTAGCAGAACAATATGAATCTTTTGTGAAATTCACACATGATCAGATTATGCGACGGTATGGGACAAGGCCAACAAGCTATGTGTCCTGAAGCTTTGTCACATATCTGGGTACCAGGTTTGACCTCAAGAGATGGCTGCTGTACACTTTTTGCAACTGGTTTGATGTCACATTTCAGCTCCAACATTGCATCCTGAGAACACTTAAACGTTTCTGCAGGTCCATTTTATACAACTTGAAAGACCGTAAAACTTTCTGGTTGCCACAAGCATATCTTTCTTTTCTGCTCGTCCAATAAACAGCTGTGCCCTACTGTGATAGATTTTCCAAACAAAAATACCTGGAGCAGCAGTTTAGCAAAATATGCCTTCAGTGGCATTCAACAAATGGAGTTTCCCCAAGCACAGTTCTGTAAGAAGTGCGTGTGAGAGTGTGTGTATATGTGTGTATGTGTATTTTAAGTTATTATTTGTATTGTGCAAAAATTTTTTTTTGATCTTGGGGATTCTGGCTGTGAATTTGGTGCACGACAATTATGGTAAAAAAACATTTGCTTGGTCTAAAGAATATCATTAATGTTTTGTGACCATACAAGTTGTAACAGTGGATTGTTTTTATGTGTAGGTATTGTTAAATACAGGGACTGTTTCCAGGCTCAGAATATGAATCGTAAGTTAGGATGGACATTAGATGTCATTATGATGATAAAGCGAAGGTCTATGGTCCTACATCTACAGACACGTGGTGAGAAATTAGAACAAACTGGAGACGGGCCATTGACACATGGACTCTGCCTGGGCGTGTTAGGAAAATACTTGACTCCAAGCCTTAAAATACTCACATGGAGTCAGCGCTCACCTCATTCACACAATTATCATAGAGCTCCCTGGACACTGAACCTCTAAAGGGAAAAGGTCTACCCTGGAGCAGGAGCATCAGGGTTGGCTTGGGAGCATGAGAGGTGATCCCAGGGCTAGGCCTGGGCCAGGCCCCGGCAGCACTGCTACTTGGGAGGAGCCACTTCACCTTTGTATTAGTTATTAAAAAATATAATTTGGGCTGGGCGCAGTGGCTCACGCCTGTAATCCCAGCACTTTGGGAGTCCGAGGCATGCGGATCACTTGAGGTCAGGAGTTCGAGACCACCCTGGCCAATATGGTGAAACCCCATCTCTACTAAAAATACAACAAAATTAGCCGGGCGTGGTGGCAGGCGCCTGTAATCCCAGCTGCTTGGGAGGCTGAGGCAGGAGAATCGCTTGAACCCTGGAGGTGGCGGTTGCAGTGAGCACAGATCACGCCACTGCACTCCAGCCTGGGCGACAAAACGAGACTTCGTCTCAAAAAAACACAACATAGAATTTGGATCCTTTGGTCGGGTTCTCCCAAATTCTTTTGAGGTGTCCATGGTCAACTGCTTCAGCTTTGTTTTGGCAACCCCCTGCCCGAAGTCGCATATAGGCTGTTCTTCACCTTGTTTCCAAGGCTGAGGAACAGAAAGTAGCCTCTGTTTTGAGGAGGTGGAAGTTAAGTATACATTTATTTTTTACTGTGACTTGTTCAGGACCACATTTTACAAAATGCCTTGTTTCCTTCATTGTTTCTGGAAAGGAAAGTTCTATTAATATTGTTTTACTTTGAATATAGAATAGTTTTTTTAATTAGGGCTTATTTTGAAAAATTCTGAGTTTAATTCAAATGTATGCTAATACCTTCCAAAGTAAGGTAATATTCAGAGACAGTTGTTCTGATCAGATGGCTTAGAGAAATTTCTGGAATATTCACATTCGAAGATTCCTTATTAATGAATGTCTTTGACTTAAATCTAACCAAAAACTGCAACATTATTCTTTGTACATTTTCATTATATAGTGTTAACAAGCTTAGTTGCAAACAAATAAAATACTTAAGCTATTTGTTTACCTTGCCTTCTTAAAAAAAAAAAAATCAGGAGCAGAAAAGATAGGGAGAATATTTTATTGCATTTGAAACTTTTTCTTCTTAATTAACAGATATGTTGACTAAAGCCTCTAATAATCGATACGACAATTATTATAAATCTACTCATTTTCCACAAAAGGCCACTATATCATAGCAACTAAAAGTATTTTTAGCTCAGAGTATGGTTTATTTTAGCATATCTTAATTAAGCAAACATTTGTAATAAAACTAATAAAACACGCTATGTAAATTTTAAAAATTTATCCATATAGTTTTGCAGCTTCTATATTTGTTTTTTATAAATCTTACCTTATGGTGACATTCTAAAAAATTATAAGAGTAATTCTAAGAGAAATATGAATTATTTTATTGGAAAGAAACTACACTTAAAAATGTTTATGAGGCAATTGTAAAGCCACATTTTGATTTTATTATCCTTAATCTGAAGTTAAGAAACCAATTATATTTCTAATATCTTGAGAAGCAAGATCAATTTTAAGTTTTCTTCAAGTCCCATCTATCAGTCCTTATCAAATAAGTATGGTTAAAAGGGTTGTACCAATTTTCATTACTGTCTCTGGGTTTTATTGCATGATAGCCAGTATTCTCAGAACCAAAACACTTTGGGCTTCTACCCGGCTTTAAGAACCTGATTTGCAGATTTTTCACCAATTACCTATATCTAAATGTAGAAAGACATTAAGGGGTATTTAAAATAAAATACCAACAAGCTTTTAAAATGTCCATTAGTGGTCCAAAAGTGAAGCTGCCGGATTTCCACCATGTTTGCTCAAGACAGAGCTCCAGGTGCTGAGCCCAAGCTGGGGTATAGTGTTGCAGAGCCTGGGCCTGGCAGGTGAGGCATGTACTACTCGGGAAGACAGAAGGGTAAGGCCAAAAAGGAAGACCAGGCAGACTATTTAACAAACAGCAATTCAGCAAAGAGTGCACCAGTACAGACAAGGCAGCACACAATCCAGAGAAAACAGATAATTGAAAGGTATGAGCTGGGAGATCAACGGCTCAGGAAATCAAGTCTTGAAGACATTTCTGACTTTGGGTAGCTATGACATATCAGGCACACCCAGAAGAGTAAATGCCAACTGCTACCTATGCATGAAGGTTCAGGTAGGTATTAGAGGTCAATGTGAGATCTAGAGATTGTTTGGCATAGGGCTGAGCAACTGAGGGAGTTGTGTACAAGAATTTGTGAAGGCAAAAATCAGCAGTCAACAGAGCTTCCATGTTGCATAACTCCAGTGGACACTCTTTGCACAGAAAACATTTACTGAGGCCCCCCAAGAATTGTGCCATAAAGTAGCCCTGGGCCAAAGAAATAAACTAGAATTACTTTCTAAGGGAGATACCATATACAAAAATAGATTCCAGAGAGATTGAATATCTAAATGTAAATGAAATCAGAAAGTACTGGAAGAAAATACTTTCATAATCCCAAAGTGAAGGCCAATCAAAGCCTCACACAAAACCCAGAGGGCATCAAAGAGAAATGTTGACAGATTTAACTACATAAAAATGAAAAACAATTATATGTATCCCATAAATATGTACAACTAGTATGTATCATAATAATTAAAAATAAAAAGCATCATATAGGAAGAAAATTAAAATGCAAAATTGGAGGAAGTCTTTATAACATATATAATAGGCAAAAGTTAACACCCATAATTTCTAAAGGACATCTCCAAGTCAATTTAAAAATCCCAGTAGAAAACAAAATAAACGACATGGACAAGACATATATACAAAGAAAGAAATGTAAATAATGATCAGCTTCACTAACGATCAAATAAATGGAAATCAAAACAATGAGATACCATTTTCATCCAACAAGTAGGCAGAAGTTTTAAAGGGTTGTTAAAGATGAGGGGGGGAACGAGCACAGTTCATGTTATTGATGGGAATGTAAACTCGTTCAACTCTCTTGGATGACCATATGGCAGTATCCACCAACATATAAAATGTGCAAACCATTTGACACAGCAACTAAATTTGATCTCTCCCCTACAGAAGTGCTTGCACATATGGACAAAGAAAAAATATATAGGTATAAGGCTGCATGTTGCAACATTTTTTATAATAGCAAAAGTAGTAGAAACAATTTAAATGGTCATTCATAAGAGAATGTTAAATAGACTATGGCACATTTGTATAATACAAACTATTCCATTATAGAATTAATCCATAATATATTTGGAGGTATTAAAAACACCTTGGCAAGGTGGGCAGATCACCTGATGTCAGAAGTTTGAGACCAGCCTGGCAACATGGTGAAACCCCGTCTCTATTAAAAATACAAAAATTAGCCGGGCATGGTAGCAGGCGCCTGTAATCCCAGCTACTCAGGAGGCTAAGGCAGGAGAATCGCTTGAACCCAGGAGGCAGAGGTTGCAGTGAGGCAGAGGTTGCAGTGAGCCGAGATCGTGCCACTGCACTCCAGCCTGGGCAACAGAGTGAGACTCCATCTCAAACAAAAACAAAACGAAAACAAAAAACAAAACCACACACATTGAAAAAATAGTATACTATGAGTAATAACAAAATTAGAATTTTGTCAACAAACAAATCTCTATGTATATATACATGTATGTGTGTGAGTACACGTGTGACATATAGGCTGGAAACATACATACAAAACTTTTAATAGTGATACTTAATAGTAATAAGAGGAAGTGGAAATTTCCCTTTTTACTCACTATTTTCTTTATTGTTTATATTCATTGTAAGTAAAGTATGCGCTTTTTGTAATTAAAAATGAAGAAGAGAACAGAGAAATCCTGTCATTTTTGGACAATATGGATGACACTGGAGAGCGTTATACTAAATGAAATAAGACAGACACAGAAGAACAAATACTGCATGATCCCACTTATATATGGAATCTAAAATAGTCAAACTCATAGAAGCAGAGAGTAGAATGGTGATTGCCAGGTGCTGTGGGGAAGGGGAAATGGGGAGATGTTAGTCAAAAGGTACAAAGTTTAAATTATATTACACAAATGAATAAATTCTAAAGATCTTATATGATGTGACTATAGTTAGCCGTATTGTATACTTGAAGTTTACTAAGAGAGTAGATCTTAAGTGTTCTCACCACGTACACACAAAAAATGGCAACTGTCTGGCTGATGAATATGTTAATTAGATTGAGTGTGATGATTATTTCACAATGAATACGTATATTAAAACATCAAGTCGTACACCTTAAATATATACAGTTTTTATTTGTCAATTATACCACTAAAGCTGGGAGAAAAATGTAAAAAAAGAAAGAGCCTAGGGTGATCAGAAACGCATGAGAGACTTTCGTTAGCCACTTGTGAAGGGAATAATGCGATGAATTCAAAGGCAGAGAGGCTTGGTGGTCGCTGCTGCTTGTGGAATGGCAAGAGGTGATACTGTGGGCTTCTCTGGCACAACAGGTGCTAGTAAAATCCATCTCTGTACGGGCCCTAGGCTTTCTGGAGGGAAATCAACAAAGCAGTGACAGTCTCTGGAAGACACCGTAAGAAATCCAGGTTTTGAGGACTAGTCTTGGAGCTTCAAAGCTAGGAAGACCTAGATTCTTGTGAACTAGTATTTGTTTATTCCGTTTCTTTAAAGTTAATGCTAAGAATCCAAATGGTTGAAATGTTCCTAAATATTTCCCCTCATTTGGACTGTTAGTCCATTTATAGATGCATGTGCCTTTCGGAAGAAAAGGGATAGGTTTCTGCATATCAGCCTCAATATCTTAATTATAAAAATTCCCACTTGGATTCCATTGGTACATTATAAATTGACTAAGCTTTCTGTTCTCAGGGTTTTGAGATTTGTATTGTATTAAAAAAATTTGCCCCAAAACCTAAGGCAAAACCCACTATATCTAAGAGAAAGTTTTGCTTTGGAGTTAGATAAAAAGGCTTTTTTGACAGATTGAACTATTTGCGTAAAGAATAACTTGAAAACAGAAAGCCCTGCTTTATATTTTTCCTTTATAGCATTGTTCCATTGTTTTTAAATGCTGGATAAATATTTTAAAATACTAACTTTAAAATGTATTTTTTTTTTAGATTTTGCATTTGCAAATAATGTAGACAAGTAAGTAATTTTATCTATACATTTATTATCAGATTATTTCATAATTGTGTTGTCCCTTTAATTCATCTCCATTTCCTAAAATAGATTTTAATGAATTAAAAAATGACTCACTCTTCAATAGATGAGAAAAATTGCTAGGTCTTTCTGTGATAAATGAGTTCAAGCTCTGTATTCATATTTGACATATTTGGGCTTTTAATATTACTATCAAAGTCCTAAATAAGCAGAAAGATAGTTTGATGCTTAAAAAAAAAACCTCGCCAGGTGCAGTGGCTCATGCCTGTAATCCCTGTACTTTGGGAGGCCACGGTGGGTGGATCACCTCAGGTCAGGAGTTCGAGACCAGCCTGGCAAACATGGTGAAAACCTGCCTCTACTAAAAATACAAAATATTGGCCTGGCATGGTGGCAGGCGCCTATAATCCCAGCTACTCAGGAGACTGAGGCAGGAAAATCACTTGAACCCAGGAGGCAGAAGTTGCAGTGAGCCTAAATCATGCCACTGCACTCCAGCCTGGGTGACAGAGTGAGACTCTGTTTCAAAAAATAAAAAAATAAAAAATAAACCTTAACTATTAGCTATTCTGAAAGTAGGGCTTTATATTCCATGTTTAGCTATTCTCTAAATATGTTCAGTCATAGCAGTTATCATGTAGATTAACATTTTATATTCATTGGAATTTACATTTCCAAAAGCAAGCACCTCACTAATACTATGGAAGACTTTTCAAATTCATGAATACTGATGAATTTAGAGTCATCACTTTTTTTATTTTTTCACTTAAGATGTTTTTCTTTGGATACAGTATTGAATATTATCTCCATGTACATTTATAAAATATGGCATAATGTAGAAAAAAACTTAGCAATACAATGAACTTACAATAATAATATGCATATATCTATAAATATTTTAACCATCTCATTTAACTGGTTTTAAAACATGACTGCATGAGTATGTGAGATCTAAACTGTAATAGTTGATCCCCAAATATGTTCAGATACTTTATTTATAAAATAAACAATATATACAATAAAAATAGTGTCACTTAGCCTGAAAGTCATTTGTCAGTGGAGCCCGCAAATTATTTGTTAGTGGTACTATACTACAAATAACACAGAAAAACATGGCATTGATTCATTTGAATAAAAATTTCATTTTGGTCAAATTTTCATTTTTGATTGCTTTTTTTCTGACATAATTGCTTTTTTTTGCAGAACTGTTCTTGATGACCCAGAAGATGCTGTTTTTGTGAGGTCCATGAAGAGATCAGTGATGACTTTGACCTCTATGAACTGGGACACAGTTCCAACACGAGAGGAAAGGTACCTTGAAGAGGAAGGCACAGAACCAGCTCAAATGCTCACAGTTACACTGAGATAAGCCCTGGTATTTCTAGATATCTTAGTGGTTTTCAGTTGTATATTAAACTTCCCTGTGACTTAGCATATTACATACTTACGATGATATTATTTGAGACATTTAAATGTAAACAGAAACACCAATAATGAAAAATAATTCCTACATTTTAGGTTTTTAAATGTAAAGTTGTTTAAGTAAAATTGTGTACAGAATTGTATAAAATTCATAAGTGTTCAGCTCAATGAATTTTCAAAAATTGAACATGTTTATGTAACTGGCATGCTATATCAAGAAATAGAACATTATCAGGACTCTGAAACTCCCTCCTTCCTATACCAGTCACTACTCACCCTTCCAAAGTAATCATTGTCCTGATTTCTAGACAATAAATTACCATGTCTGATTTCAAAAGGCATATAAATGGAATCATAGAAGATGAATATTTTGTGTCTGGCTTTTTTCACTTGACGTTGTAAGATACATCCATGTTGTTGCTAGAAGCAATGATTCTATCATTCTTACTGCTATATAATATTTCATTGTAAGACTATAACACAATTAACTTATCTGGTGTACTATTTTTGACTCTCATCTCTGGAGATATTTGCCAGTTCTGGCTAACGGTCTAGGTTTGGTGTAGCCAGAAACTTGCTCCTCAGGGAAAAAAAAAAATCCAAATGCTTTTAGCAGTTGCCTAGTACTGAGTGACAAAAGTGGACATTGAAGGTAACTCAAATTCATTACTGGTTTTCCCTAAGGAGCTAGATAAAAGGCTTACAAAGGGCAGAGTGACATCTCCCTCTAGCTGATGGTGCTTGGGAAACACAGACACACTGTAGAAGTGGACTGGAATCAAAATAGGCAGGAGATGAAGGCCTAGAAGGAATAGTGAATTGACATTGAGAATCTACAGCCTCCATTCACCTGTGGGCACTTATCATTCTGTGCACGGCCAGAGTCTAAAAATTCAGATATGTTCCCTGGAAAAAGGTTGCAGCTAGAATAAAGAAAAAGCAAACATTTGACCATTCATGTAGGTAAGTGGCTGGTATCATGACAAAAGTAGTTGTGTGTGGCTTCCAAGATTAGGTGATAGAATTGAGGCATTCCCTTGCTCGGGCTTGGGCGATAATCCAAAAGACAAAAGACATAGTCCCAAAAGTGTAATTCTGGAAAAAATAATTTAAAAAAAATTAAAAGACATTTGTTTACATTTTTAAAAATGGATTTGTTTGAGAAACATTATATCTACAGAACATTTTATAGGCCACTTTATACAATAAAATACGCAATAATGACATATACATTTTTGCAAGCATAAGCACTCAGGTATACTAACGACAGTTGCACAGGTATAAATAACAGTTATGAGCAGACAAACCATATTCATAAAGAAATAGGTCAAAAAGCAAAATGTATATCACAAATGCAGACATCCAAAAAGGACATCTCTTCATTTATTGAGGAAGTTTCAGTGTTTTCATGCACACACACACAAAGCTTACACACAAAATCAGTGTTGCAAAAATGTACTTTTGTGAGGTCAGATTTGTGAAAACTGTATAAAACAAATTATAACTCTAAGTCTTGACATAATTCCTGTATTGGAAATGGAGGTATAAGTTAGCAAATTACAAAAAGTAATGCTCACAATTTAAAATCATGGACAAAAAACTAAAAAGACAATTGTACATATGAAAAAGTGTATTATGGGAATAGGTTATAAGCTATTGGGATGAACTAGGCCATAAGAGTTTGCTGACTTTCACAATTATTTAAAATTTTATTTATTTATTTATTTTTAATATTTTTATGTAATAAAAAGTAAAAGTTATTGTCCAGCCATCCTCATGGGGCATCTGTCTGTCTCTCACACAGGTCACTCAAGTTAATGGGAAATAAAGAACAGGGGGCCTAAGTCTCAGGTTATAAATAATAGAAAATAAAAGATCTTCTGTGTCCAGCAGGGAAATAGATGAGAGGATGGGAGGGCAGTACTGGGTGGGGACAGGCAGGGGCAGAGCAGGAACCCCCTCAACCCCGCTGGACCCTGGCACTGCCCTCTGTAGGCCCCTCCTATTCAAGGTGCTTGGCAGGAATTCCCCAGCTCCCCTGGGGAAAGGGGGGATGGGGAGCTGGGAGTAGTCTGAGCTGCTGGGGGAAGAGACATAGATCATTCTTCCCTCCACTCATGGAGGTCTCAGATCGCGGCCAGGAAAATCTTCAGTTCCCCGGCGGGGTGGAAGGGGAGCTGCTGGGAGGGATAAGATTGAACTCCACCAGTAAGTCAGGAGACAGTCGGGGTCACTGAGAGCTTGGGGGTGTCCAATGTAGGGGTAGGGTAAGGGTGTGGAAGCTGAGAATGCAGGCACCCCACTCTGGGGCACTGCACTTTGTCGGGGGGCGGCCCATGACTCTGGGGTGGGTGCAGCAGCATCACCTGGGGCGAGTGGGGAGCCCCAGGGTGAGGGGGCGGGGCTGCTGTGTTTCCAGTTTGGACATGGGCCTGGGGAACATGGGCCATGTTGGTGAAGCCGTGGGGCAGCTGCTTGTGGTGGATGGCATACACAGTGGCTGGCTGGGGGAAACCGCTCTGAGGGGACTGGGCAGAAGGTCCTGGTGGCAGAGAGGGCAGCATGCTTGTCAGGGCCCCTGGGTGGTACAGATTCTGCTGTGGCTGTCCACTGTCCAGGTGTGGAGCCACCCCCGCCTGATGCTGGACAGGACTGGGGGCTGCAGGCTGGTTCCCAGTAGGCGTGATAGCCGGCTGCGGCTGGTGGGCATGAAGCTGTGTGGCATAGTATGGGTAAGCCTGGTGAGCAGTGACATAAAGGGCTTGGGGGGTGGGCTGCTCCACAGAAGGGTACTGAGGGGTGGAGGATGACACGATGACCTGGGGATGGCTGCCCAACATCAGCATGCGTGGGTTGCTTTGAAGCATGGGAGCAAACACCGGCTGTGAGGGATAGTGGGCCATGGGCTGCATCATGGCAGGTGGGCCTGGGAGCTGCTGAGGGTTGTAGGGAATGTAGGAAGAATAGGGCGTGGCAGCCACCAGAGGTGAGCCAGCAGCCACCGTGGCGGGGCTGAGGCTGGCTGGTGTTGTTCCCAGAGCTGTGGAAGCAGGGAGCCTTTTGCTCCCCAGTACTTGCCCTGCTGCCCAGACACTGAATTGGATACAGGATACGGATACATCTGAGGTGCCTGCACAGCTGGTCCCATTTGGATCTGAGGTGTGTAGGAGATGTACTGGGGGCTGTATAGCCCACTCCGGCCTGCCGTCAGCACTGGGATAGAGGGAGTTGAATCAGTCTGAGGCCCTGGAGAAGTTGGGATACTGGTGGATTTATTCACAGACAGCAGAGGCTTTGTGGGATTGAACTCCCCGGTATTGGGGTTCAACGTTGATTTCTTGTTCAGCAATAGGGCCCTCATCCTTGTCCTCTCCTTTGATGAGGCCAAAGGGGAGGCTGCCGGTTTGGCTTGGGCAAGGTGGTGGGGCGGCTCTGGCCCCTCAGTGCCTCCTGCTGGTGCCAGGGGTGGTTTGTCCTCCTTATCCGATACAGACTCTGTCTTGGAGGAGACGGGGGACCCCATGGGCTCTGAAGTCAACAGACCATCATCCTCCTTCTCCTTTCCTTTGGCCTCTTCCTTTAAGGTCCAGGGAAGAAAAGGATCCAGGCTGTTCTCAGGGGAACTACCGGGCTGAAGCTTAAACTGGGCCCCACACTTTCTCAGTTCTTCCAGTTGGAATAGTTTCTGTTCATTCTGAAGACCAGGGACTTTCTCAGCTATCTGAGCCAGCTACTGGGGCTCCAGGGTTCTCCCAGGTTCCTCGGTAGAGAGTTCTTTTACATCTGTGGGGGCCAGGGAGATCTTTGGAGAAGCTGAGGAAATGTAGCCCATTCCAGGATCTGAGACTGATGAGGTCACAGGGACGGAGGCTGAAAAGGTTGGCACTGCCAAGCCGATGGGAAGCTCAGGACAGGAAGGTGAGATTGGGGCAGGGGCAGCAGACCTGGGAGAACTCGGGGGATACATCCGGCCCACTGCAGGAGGAGGAACAGAGGTTTCTCCGGAAGGCCTATTATTGGGCAAAGACAGAGTCTTGGCACCTCTCAGAGGCCTCTGTGCCTTTGGGGACATGTGGGAAGGGCCTCCATTGATACCACGGGCCTCAGAACCTGGGCCAGGATTGCTATTGTCCAGATGGTGAGGGCCACGAGGTGACAAATTGCTAAGGCCAGGCTGACTGCCCAGAGGGCTGCTGCGTCAAACTCCTCCCTGGGGACCTTCCTGGACTCGTTGAGGCAGAGGGATGATATACTTCCCCTTCCTGGATGCCAAGCTGGGGCTCTCCCGCCCCGAGCCCTGCCGCTGGACCGCCCTGTGCTTCTCCTCTTCAGTGCGCCCATCGTCGCTCTCCACGGCGATCCGCAGGTGGTACTGGGGGCTTGATTCAATCTCTGGAGCCAACTGGGCCGCGCGCAGCTCTCAGCTGAAACTTTCGAGTTGTCCTTTTCTAAGGGCACCGTAAAAGGAGAAAGACTGCTGTCATAGGTGGTCTTCACACCGTAGTTCTCCTCATTGAACTTGAACATTTCATTGGGGTCCCATCCATTGGACATGTTGGACTCGAGGTCGTAGTTGTCGCTGTTGCTGTCACCCCGCTCCCAGCGCTGAAGCACCTTCTCTTTGTGTTCCCCATTCCCTTCGAGTTCATGGCGATGGCTGAATCGGTGAACTTGTCTTTAGTAGCGTAGTTGAAGTCAGCATTTTGGAAGTGAACAAGCATGACATCACTTGGCTTAAACACCATGGTGTCTACAGTGTCCTCCCGACGAGGGCCACCTGCTGGCTCAGATGCTTTCTGGTGTACAATATCCTCTGCTAGTTCAAAATTTGAGCTCAGCGTCTTGAAGATACCCTCATAGGTGGTGCCATTTTTCACCTTTACATCACAAGTGGAGCCCACAACAGCTGTAAGGAAGTGCAGCATTCTGGAATTGTTGTAGACGCCTTCAAACACAGGTGACTGCGGAGGTCCCTTTCCTGTGCTCTGTCCCCTGGCGCTGCCGATGGCAGCGGCCCCCGGCCTCTCCTGGTGCTGCTGCTGCGGTGGCGGCTGCGTTGTCAAGATGCTTTCGGCTCCCCAGCGGAGCCCGCTCCCCGCAGCCGAAGGCCCCAGGCAGGCGGAGGAGGAGGACCCTGGTGGAGCTGCAGAGGAAGCATGGCCTGTTGCGTAGGGGGCGGCTACTGGGGCTTGGACAGCTGTTGTGGCGGCTGAGGCTTCAACATGATAGCAGCGTCCGGAAGAGGAATTAAAAGGAAGGGAGGGAGAAAGGGGGCCGGGGCTGGGGCCCCGCGGGAGAGCATGGGAAGCGAGGGGGATCGGGAAGCCAGGCCTGCCATTGGCAGGCGGGGTGAGCCCCAAGGTGTCGGGGGTGGGGGTGGAGAGAACCCCAATTCTTAATTATATTTTGAAATGTTGATGCAGGATGTTTTTGCTCCTTAGTTCAGCTAAATCCAGGTTCTCGTCTCACAACCAGGAAAAATTAGGCATGTAGACATGTTGAAAGGTGAGGAGGCCAGAATTTATTAAGTGAAAGGAAAGCTTTGAACAAAAAGAGGGGTCATGCACGCAGGTTTCCTTGTGGGCATGCCCAGGCAAGACCCTGTGCAGGTTCCCTTATCTGCACAAAAACATCTGGCATAAACACTTGTGGAGCAGAGATTCTCCAGGGACCCTTCCTTATCTGCATAGGCATTTGTCTGCCTCCGACATCTATCAGTATTGCATCTTGATGAATAGCTGCTTTTTATTTTTCTTTTAGGCATGGCTCTCCTTGTACAATATGTTTCCATTCATTCTTCTTTTTTTATATATTTTTATATTTGTCTTTATTTTTTAATCTTTTCCCTTTTACATGAGATGATCATTTGACAAGTAAATGCTAGATTTGAAAGGGAAATTTCCAAGGATTATCCTTGTTAGGGCAGATTTCTCCTACATGGAACAGCTATGTAGCAGTAGCAAAAAAAAAAAAAAAAAAAAAAAAAAAAGCCGGGAGACCAGCCTGAGCAACAGCATGGGGAGGGTGAGCCCAATTCTTAAAAAAAATAAAATCCGGGCAGGGTGGGTGGCCCAGGCTTCACACCCAGCCCAGCTCAGTGAAGCCATGTCTTTGTCTGGGGTAAATACCTGGGGTTCGTTGTCTCACCAAGGAAATCCAGTAGGCAGACACAAGAAGTGGATTTAGGAGCATGCGTTTAAAAGGCAGAAGAAAGAAAAAGGAGAACAGCTCTCTGTCTTGCGAGAGAGGGGCTTCCGAATGGGACTTCCAGCCCATGGCAGAGTGCACCGGATTTTACAGACACGCTTGAGGAGGAGGTGTCTGATTTACATAGGGCCCACAGATTGGTTGGACCAGGTGTGACATTTATATAGTGCTTTGGGAAGCTGGCTAACCCACCCTAATCTTATTATGCAAATAGACTTTCCACTTGGCCGTGCCATGTTGTCTGCTCCCTACTGCACAAGTGGTTGGAAAGGAAAAGGGGAGATGGAGCCAGCATTTTGAACATTCCTAGGCCCAGGTGGCCTTTTCCTATTGGCACAGCTAATGGCATTCACCCTTGCAAGCTTCTGGCTTGCTTGTCTATGTCTGCAGCTCGATTTTACAGGCTGCTCTTTATTAGAAAATAAAATAATTTGGGGATGCTTTTCATTAAAAGGAAAACCTTATTGAGGACTTCCTTACTCTCACTATCTGCCTAAGTTTTTTTTTCTTAACTCCTATATCATCAGGAGGCTGGGGAGGCTGGGGCAGGAGGTCTGAGGATGTAGTGAGCTAGGATCATTCCCACTGCACTGCAGTTTGGGTGACAGAGTGAGACCCTGTCTCAAAAAACAAACATTGGTTTGTGTCATCTGAGATGCAAAAAGAAAGAAAAAGAGAGAGTAAGAGAGAGAGAGAGAAAGGAAAACCAACCAATAAAAAAGTTAAAATTCTCCAATGATGCAGCTATAAGAATGATTTTATGCCTTTTACAGTAGTAACATGGATGGAGCTGGAGGCCATTATACTCAATGAACTAACTCCAAAGCAGAAAAGCAAATATTGCACGTTCTCACTTATAAGTGGGAGCGAAACAGTGGGTACACATGGTCATAAAGATGGAAATAATAGATACTCGGGGACTCCAGAAGTGAGGAGAGTGGGAGGGGGACAAGGGATGAAAAATTACCTGTGGGATACAATGTTTGCTATGTAGGTATTAGGTACACTAAAAGCCCACTCCCCACCAGAATGCAGTATGCTCATTTAACAAACAAGCACATGTACCCCCTGAATACTAAAAAAAAAAAAAAAAAAAAAAATCAGACAAATTGCTGTCTATACGCAGCAAATGAAAATCAAGGCCCTTTCACAAAAGGGAAATAGAATAAGGAAAAAAGCTTATTGATCCTCTTGTGATTGATCGAGACCATACATCTAGATTGATCTCTATTCTAGGACTAGAAAAAATCTTCAGTGCACAGAGTTAAATACCGCAATGCTTTCTACAGTATTTTAAATCATCAGAGATTAGTAGCACTTCACTCAGCGGGGCTTGTACCACTAGAAAAGAGAGGCAGGTTCGTGAGATGCATCTATCTCAAAATTTTTGTTTTCAATTCTTGTATTATCACTATGCATCCAGACTGGAACATGGACTGGAAATAATCAACACCTCAAAAATATGACCAGGCCGGGCATGATGGCTCACATAATCCCAGCAGTTTGGGAGACCAAGGTGGGAGGATTGTTTAAGCCCAGGACTTGGAGCCTGGGCAACACAGTGAGATCTTGTCTCAAAAAAATAAATAAATGAATAACAGCAAACAATAACAATGATAATAACAAACAATAACAAAAATAATAATAACAATAATAACAATAAACAACTAAGTGGGAGTGAGCAAAGGTAAAAGGTAATTAAGATCACAATTAATTGTACTTAAAGAAAGTTTCTTTTTAGCCTGTCTCTGTCTGTCTGTCTCTCTCTCTCTCTCTGAGACAGGGTCTCCCTCTGTCACCCATGCTAGAGGGCAATGGCAGGATCACAGCTCATTGCAGTCTCTACCTCCCCGGCTCAAGCCATACCTCTAGTCCCAGCTACTTGGGAGACTGAGATAGGAGGATCACCTGAGCCCAGGGAGGTCGAGGTTGCAGTGAACTATGATAGTGCACCTGCCCCCATTCATTTTCTACGTGGTGCTGCTCTTTTTGAAATTCTTCTATGATTCAATATACATTCACAGGAGCATTCCCTTTTAAATGTTCCCATATTCTGTACCATGCTTCTATGTTGTTTGGAGTGCTCAGAATCTGTTCTGTATGCACTTACAGACAGACCACTAATTTGGCAGAAATGATACTGGTGATGGAACAGGAAAACTGTTGTGTAAGTGTTTTCCTGTCCTACTGTGCACAGAATTATTTTTGAACGAGTCAGTAATTTTACTGGCTTCTCCAGGCAAACACAGAGAAAGCTATTAAAAGCTCCTAGAATTTCACAGTTGGAAAGAATGCCAACGCAGACAAATTTCTAAACTCAAGTTTTTGTCATTGCTGTATTATGCGACCAATCCACTTATCTGATTTTTTTTTTTTTTGCCAAAACATTGGGCTGATTGGAAAAAACAAACTTTATTGATAACACCTTGAAATGCACTTTCAGAAGGCTTGATCATACCTAATTCCAAATCTGTCATTATGGTTTGAGGATTTAGTTGGAATCCTCTTTTTTTTTTTTCTGCAAACTCCACCAAATCTTCAAATAAGCATTTGTAAAGTGCTTCACTTTTTGCAGTCATTAATACATAAATGAATGGATAAGCTCTGTAATTTTCAGATCCAATAGGGGCATGAATATTACCTATCTGATTAAAAAACAGTGAGGACAGTTTTGAATAAGCCATTTGATAACTTACAGGTCACATTTGGCAGCCTTCCAAATTAACTGCCTGAGGAAAGTCTTGTGATTCACGTGAGTCCCTCAAATCTTATCATGAGTTCCTCAAACTGTTGATATACTGATTAATGCATAACTTACTGACATTGACAAGGACACTGATTTGTTTCTGAATCATAAGGTTTTGCTGATTTGTTTCTGAATTATGAAGTTGTATTGTCTTGCACCTAGAACATTTAAGCCTGTATGTTGACATCTGTAGCCAATGATGTTAACCTCTGTATTGTACCCTCCAAAGAAAAAGGACAAGTCCAGTATGAGGAGTCCCTCTCCCTTCTCATAAAATTCCTTATAAAAGCATTCCAACTTGTAACAGACTTTGGAACATGCCTAACTTTGTTGGTGTCTTCCCATGTCCATCCTCACATTCAGTTTCCAATAAATTTTTATCAAATTATTTCTGCCTCAACAGCCTTAATTTCAGTCAACACATCCATGAGCCAAAGTGAAGCATCTGCTAGTTTTTCTATGTTATATTTTCAATAGAAAAAGTCTATCTTCTTCAATAGTCAAATCGCTAACTAAGAATAGCTCACCCCTTAATTTTTTGTAATGCTGGAGGCATCTCAAAATCAGCAAACATCTTTGGTTCAGAAGATCTCTGAACTTGAATTTTTTTCGTTCTCTGATGAAGGGCGTATTTTTAAAAAGGCAAGCATGGTGTTATGTGTGAAGGGGCAGGAGTAGTACACAACTGAATAATCTGGCAGGAAAGATTTCTTTTTTTTTTTTGAGATGGAGTCTTGCTCTATTGTCCAGGCTGTAGTGTAGTGGCCCAATGTCAGCTCACTGCAACCTCTGCCTCCCGGGTTCAAGTGATTCTCCTGCCTCAGGCTTCCAAGAAGCTGGGATTACAGGCACACAATCCCACACCCGGCTACTTTTTGTATTTTTAGTAGAGATGGAGTTTTACCATGTTGGCCAGGCTGGCCTCAAACCCCTAACCTCAAGTGATCTGTCCGCCTCAGCCTCCCAAAATGCTGGGATTACAGGAGTGAGCCACTGCACCCGGCCTCATATTTTTTGCTTGCATTTTCATTTCTTTGATGACCTGTGAAAAACTAGAAACATTGAAGGCAGATCTTCCCCACCCAATCCATTAAGACTCAGACACTAATCTCCTCTGGAAATTCCCAGGTACACTGAAAATAATGCTTTACCAGGTCGCTAGGCATTCCTTAATCCAGTTAAATTGACACCTAAGATTAAGTCCACAAGTGTACCCCTTGTTAGCTTGGCATCCATATGCATCTCCTTAAACCACACTTTATTTCCAAATAAGGACAATAACAAGGTAATAGTTCTGCCTAATACGCTGCACTATCCTGTGTACAACTGTAAATGCACTAATTGTGATTTGGGGGGTTTTAGATGTTAGGGATTTTTAACTTTAGGGATTTTGATCTTTAGAAGTAATAACATTTGGGATTATGGCATTCGGGATTGCATCTTTGGGAATTATGGTTGGCACTGCTCTTTCTCTCCTGGATCGCTTATATTGCGGGAATCCAACTGCCATGTCATTATAACATTCAAGCAGTCCTCTGGAGTGGTCCATATTCTGAGGAACTGATGTCTCTTTCCAAAAGCCAGTACAGTGCAAGGCCTTCTGCCAACATATACTGCAGACACAGTTAAACTCGCAGATGACTACAGCGCTGGCTGTAAGCTTCACTGTACCTTCAAGCCAAAGACGTCTGAAACCAGAACCAACCAGTTGAGCTGCTTCTGGATTTCTGGCCTGCAGAAATCATCTGAGATAATGCTTACTGTTGTTTCAAGCTGATGCATTTAGGGATAATTTGTTTCACAGCAACAGATAACTAATACAATATCCCACCGTAATCCAGGGTCCTTCGGTGGAGTCTCCAGCTAGCACTGAGAGGAGAGTCACAGTGCAGTTTCAAGGGTTCTTGAACAAGGCTACACCATCTGCAGCACAGAACTAGTCACTGTTTAAATAGCACATCTGGGCATGCTACTGCATAGATTTTACTACTAACCGAAAGTCTGACCCTTGACCAAGCAGCTGTTTGACCAAAGCTACTCATCATGAACTGAGTACTATCAGATCCACCAAGCAATAACATTGGGTGGCAACAAGCCATTTCATGATGGAAATAGTATATTTGGCATCAGGTTTAAGGTGGCCCATAGTTGCATAAGAAGTATTAATTTTCAATCTGATTGAAGTAAGTTAAGGATGGGCTAATGTAATCTCTTGATTAACCACTAAAAGAATCATTTTCAAATGTGTAGTCTTTGATATTATATTCTTAATCCCACAATTACTGAAAATAAAACATTTACTCCAATTTAAAAATGTCTAAGAAATTTTACTTCATCTGGTAAGAGGTAGAAATTATTTTTCTTTTTACAAAACTGTGTCAGCTGCATGAAAAAAAAGATGTGCTTTAGAACCCACTCCTCAATACTGGATATGTTATTCAACAATAAAGGGCTAATGAGTGGCCCTTCATTATTGTGAATGAGAAACATTGTATGAAATACCATTTCAGGAGAAACACAAAATAGAAGACATGATCTTTAAGTTACCTAAACCTCTGCCAAAATGGAATACATCATTGAGAGGGTATTTTAAATTAAGTTCTTTGCTTTAAACAAGAGACCCGGATGGGTGGCTCACACCTGTAATTTCAGCACTTTGGGAGGCTAAGACGGGCGGATTGTTTGAGCCCAGGAGTCTGAGACCAGCCTGGGCAACATGGCGAAACCCTGTCTCTTACTAAAAAAAAAAAAAAGAAAAAAATTTAAATCCGGGAATGGTGGCATGCACCTGTAGTTCCAACTACTTGGGAGGCTGAGGTGGGAGGATTGCTTGAGCCTGGGAAGCAGAAGTTGCAGTGAGCTGAGATCGCGCCATTACACTCCATCCTGGGTGACAAAGCTAAACCTTTTCTCAAGAAAAAAAAAGAGAGAGAGAGAAAGAGAGAAAAGAAAAAACAATAACACCACCACAACAAGATGACCATTCAAACTGTCTCAAGTGGAAGCATATTTATTTACAATGGAATTTCTCATGACTGGGAAACAAAAAATAATGATATGTAGATCTACAGAGGGTTTGGCTAAAAGCTGGGGCTTTGGAATCCAGCAAATCTAGCTTAGCTGTTCCATTTACTAGATGCTACTTGGAAAAGTTAGTTGACCTGTCAAGGTTTTGATACCCTTTTACTTAAAACAATAATAGTAGTTACCTCATAGAGTCTCAGAGATTAAGTTAGATAATGTATGTCAAGTGCTAGGTAGACTGTCTTTCTTTAAGTACTCCATATATGTTAGCTATTACTATTATTCTTATCCCAAGGGCAGTTGTGCTCCTTGTGGACTGTACTTGGTGTTATGGACTGAATGTTTGTGTCCTCCCAAAACTCCTATGTTGAATTCTAATCCCCATTGTGATGGTATTTGGAGATGGAGCCTTTGGGAGGTAAATAGGTCATAAGGGTGGAGCCCTCATGAATTAGTCCCCTAAAAGAAGAGGCCAGAGAACCAGCTCATCCTACTTTTTCCACTTAAGTAACACAGTACTCTGTAGACCAGAAAGAGGATGTTCACCAAGAACTCAATCCTGCTGGAAACCTGATCTCAGACTTCCAGACTCCAAAACTGTGAGTAATAAGTATTTGTAGTTTTAACCACCCAGTCTATGGTAATCTGTAACAGCAGCTTGAATTGACTAAGACAAATGATCTATTAGTAGGCTTCTCCAGAGAAACAGAACCAGTAGAATACACGCCTGTCTAGAACTAGACATTCATTTTAAGGAACTGGCTTATGCCATTGTGGGGACTGGCAAGTTCAAAGTTTGTAGGGAAGCCAGAACTTCAGGTGTGAGTTGATGCTGCAATCTTGAGTTGGAAATCCACAGGACAGGCTGGCAGACTGACAGGCCTTTGTTGGGACTTTTTTTGGTCTGTAGCTGTTGGTGTTTCCATGTTTCCAGCTTCTTCAGCTCCAAGTCTGGGCTACATGAGGCAGGAAGAAAACCCAGAGAACTCAGCAGGTGTTGCTACGTGGAACCCTGGGTCCAGGATCCCTAGCCAGTCTACCTCCTCTCCAACTTTCACAGTCTTCTTATGTTTGTTTTATATACAATTTTTCTGGGGTTTTAGCTTTCCTTAGTGAGAACAATAGTGAAAAGTGTGTCTACTCCACCTTCCCAGGAGCAGAAGTATTCAGCTTATGTTTTAAATGTAGCTGAATGTTTCCTTTTGTGGTTTCTGGGTTTAGTATATTTATGAAGGCCTCCTTCATGCTAAAGTCATAAAGAATTCTCTCATGGTTTCTCCTGGGATTATTTTTTTCACATTAAAATCTTAACCATTTGGAATCATCAGATAAAGTGGTTTCGTGTGAGTACTTGAATTAGCTAGCTACATTGCTATGAAATGGTCAATTATGTAGCTACCTGATTTATTCTGTGCAAAGTATGATCACCATTTGCCTTTGGCTATTTATAAAACTAGGACTTTAAAGGATATATACAACCAGCACTTCGAACCAGGCTAGAGCTACCTTTGGGGGAAAAATCTGCTCATCTACTGAAATAATTATGAGAGAAGAAAATTTCTTTTTACTAAATTAAGATATTGTCTTTGTCCATAGAAATGATGCTTCGATATTATCAAAGTTTACATAAACATGCCCTATTCCAATTTTAAATAAAGTTTTTTTCAAAATAAACATCAGTAAATAGGTGGAAAAACACTTTGTGTTCATTTTCTTTCCAACAAAAACAACTGCAATCTGTCGACCCAAAGAGTCAAACTCCGTAAAATATTTAAAGAGATTTATTCTAAGCCAAATATGAGTGAACATGGCCCGTGACACAGCCCTCAGGAGGTCCTGAGACCACGTGCCCAAGGTGGTTGGGGCACAGCTTGGTTTTATTTATTTTAGAGAGGCATGAGACCTCAATCAAACACATTTAAGAAATACATTGGTTTGGTTCAGAAAGGCAGGACAACTCAAAGCCGGGAACTTCCAGGCTATAGGTAAACTTAAACATTTTCTGGTTGACAATTGGTTGAGTTTGTCTAAAGACCTGGGATCCATAGAAGGGAATGTTCAGGTTACAGATAAAGGATTGTGGAGACCAAGTTTTATTGTGCTGTGAGGAGGAATCTCTCAGATAGCAGACTTCAGAGAGAGAGAGAGCAGGTTGTAAAACGTTTCTTATCAGACCTAAAGGGGTGCCTGGCTCTTAGTTGATTATCTCTTGGATCTGGAAAGAAAGGAAGGAAAACAAAGGGGGAAGGGGATTCTCTATAGAATGTGGATCCTTTCCACAAAACACTTCGCAGGGCAATTTCAAGGCATAGCAAGGAAATATATTTTGCGGTTAAATATTTTTTCCTTGTCTCATAATGTTATGTCACAGTCAGATTGAAAAGCGAGTCACAATATACAGGGTCAAATAAAACCCATCTGATGAGAATCCATGATTTGTAGGGCATGACTCCCCAGACCCCTTGGGTAGGAATTTGGACAAGATAAATAATCAGAGGTTAGTCCTTAAATCTAATTTGAAATTTGAACTGCCATTGTTAATTTTCTAAGAGAATATAATCATAAAATTCAAGTTATATGCCTTCATTTTTCTTTTACCTGTATTTGTATGTATTTAATTTTTGAAATTTGCTTTTGTTTTCTAGTTGCCACGTTATTAATAAGGATTCTTTGGTTCTAAGTGACAGAAATCCAAATGGGAAATGTATTTGCTCATGTAAGCAGACCTTGTAAACCCCAAGTGTGGACTCTGTCAGAGCCCACTGGATTCGACAGCTCAAATAAGCGTTTCCTCTCTGTATCCCTGTCTCACTGGTGTCCATTTAATAACTGCATTTTCAGGTGCCTTCACATGTCAGGGGTTATGGCCTCAGTTCTGAAGCCAAATCCTTGTACTTTACAATCTCTCCAAAGGAGAAACAAATAAAAATAATAATAAAAGCCCCCGTTCTTCAACTTCAGGAATGAAAAAAAACTCTGGGAATTGCTCTGATTGTCTTCATTGTGATCAAGGAGGCCAATCACTGCTGGCAACAACCATAAAACCACCTAAAAGGGAAGAGCCAGTTTCCACTCAAGAAGGGCACTAATTTGCTTCAGAAGTGGGGGAGACAGGATCTCCAGAAGATGAAAACACTGCAAGAATATCCACTAAAGAATTTCTGGCCAGGTGTGGTGGCTCATGCCTGTAATCCCGGCACTTTCGGAGGCCAAGGTGGGCGGATCACCTAAAGTCAGGAGTTTGAGACCAGCCTGGCCAACATAGTGAAACCCCTTCTCAACTAAAAAAAAATACATAAATTATCCCATCATGGTGGCAGGTGCCCATAGTCCCAGCTACTCAGGAGGCTGAGGCACGAGAATCTCTTGAACCCAGGAGGCGGAGGTTGCAGTGAGTTGAGATTGCGCCACTGCACTCCAGCCTGGGGGATAGAGTGAGGTTCTGTCTAAAAAAAAAAAAAAAAAAAAAAAAGAGAGAGAATTTCTATGATGTTTTATATTCAATAACATTAAAACTCAAGTAAACTCATATATATGAAAGTTGACCAAAAACAGTGATTTTTTTTTTTTAAGGGCCTTGGGAATATCCATTACACCCTGTAAAATAACAGCTTGTCTTCAACCCTGTATGATCTTCTGGCTGCAGGGATACTACAGTGAGGTTAACATGTTAAGAATGTACAATGTACTAGTTAAAACTGCAGACTCGCCAAGCACCAGCTCTACAATTTTGGATAAATTAGGCAACCTGTTTAAAGTTCCTCATCTGTGCTACTGGATAAAGTCTAATTCACAGGGTCATTGTGAATATTATACAAAATTATTTCAGGGATAGAGTAACTTTCACTGTTAGCTATTATTATTATCTACTGAATTAAAAAGCAGAATCTGATTTCTTAAACTAACTGGCCAATTCAATATTGCATTACAATCAGCTCTAGGTACCAGAAGTATTGGAATAGTAAGAGTATTCAAAATCCTTTAGGTCCTATTTTTGTTTGAGAAGAGTTTTTTGATAGTATATTGAAAACAATTCAACATGGGAAAAAAATGTTGACCATGTGTTCTGTTGGTATTATAATGGAAAATGCTGTTTTAGATAATTTATGATAATCAGAACCAACCCCATTTTCTGACCACCCCTTTCTTAACATACATCTAAGGAAATTTTTGATATGGATATGGCTTATGCTTGAATTTCTCTTTGTCCAGTGTTAAAGTTCCTATTCATGCCAGCTCTGTTAGTTCTGATTCATTTAGTAATTCATGACAATAAAGGAGAAAAGTACCTCTACGTTGCCACTGCTATTTATTTTCCTAATTCTGTTACCAGGGCGGTCCCGGAGATACAGCTGAGGAAGCTCATTATTTTCTTAAACAGCTTTCTTTTTTTCTATTCTCTTTTACTTAAAGTCCTTTTAAGCCTGCTTAAAAGGACTCCTTGTGGTCCAGGAGTTTCAGGACCCTTCGCCAATTACTACAGGAAGATAAGGCCTGAGTGAAACTCAGCAAACCAGAAGCAGAGACTCCTTGCTACCTTTAGATCATTAGCATATCATTATAATGCTAAGCTTCTCACCCAGAGGAGAATCGCTGCCTTTTCTGAACGTGGGGTGTATGGAGACACGTTTATGATGTATGCCTGTACATCTGGAGTTCCTCTCTGAATATGCTTACCTATCTTCCACCCAACATCTAACTCCTTAAAGTTCCCCAGCTTCCCACAGCTTGGGAGGAAGGTGTCTTTAGAGCAAGAGCTCTCTGCTTTTCCATTCCTGGCCAGGAATAAAACCTGCCTGCCTTTTTTCCCCCAAATGTATGTTCTTTTTTGCAGCTAATGCGGAGCAGGGAAATAACTCAGTTTACTGGCTGACAATTTCTTCTGCTTTTCCACAACCCTCCATGGTATGCAAAGACAGGGGCCATGCCCTCTTGCCAGAGTCCTCCACAGCATGTGACAGAGTGGGGTGAAGAAAAGGAGAATTGATGGCAACACAAACATTACAAAAAATCACTAAAATCCGGGAACTCAGGTAAAAAGCATGTCAGTGGGAGAGCGAGGGCTGGGAGGGCTCCTTTACTACCTAAAGATAAATGTTCATCAGTGTGTGTATAGATGAAGTACTTGGATGAATGATTTTATTTTTTTCGGAGGGAGGCTTGTCATGATTAACAAATTCAGTCTAAATTCGCTTGCTGAATTCCTAACCAGTTAACCCTCAACATTGAATTTACTCAAAGTCATCCTAGAGCCAGCATGGTATAGGGTGTGTGTGGTATAGGGTATATGTTTGGGCTAGGAAAAAAATAATGGAGTGTCAGGAAGATAAAGATCCACAAGATAGGCTGGGCACAGTGGCTCACGCCTGTAATCCCAGTGTTTTGGGAAGCCGAGGCAGGTGGATCACCTAAGGTCAGGAGTTTGAGACTAGCCTGGCCAATATGGTGAAACCCCATCTCTACTAAAAACACGAAAATGGCCGGGCGCAGTGGCTTATGCCTGTAATCCCAGCACTTTGGGAGGCCGAAGTGGGTGGATCACGACGTCAGGAGATCGAGACCATCCTGGCTCACATGATGAAACCCCGTCTCTACTAAAAATGCAAAAAATTAGCTGGCGTGAACTGGGGAGGCAGAGCTTGCAGTGAGCCGAGATTGCACCACCGCACTCCAGTCTGGACAACAGAGCGAGACTCTGTCTCAAAACAAACAAAAAAAAGTACAAAAATTAACTGGGCGTGGTGGCGGGCACCTGTAATCCCAGCTACTCAGGAGGCTGAGGCAGGAGACTCACTTGAACCTGAGAGGCGGAGGTCACAGTGAGCTTGAGATAGTGCCATTTCACTCCCGTGTGGGCGACAAGAGCCAAACTCCATTTCAAAACAAAAACAAACAAACAAACAAACAAACAAAATCCACAAGATAGAATTTGATCAGCAAAGTGAGGTGAGAATTCTAGTCATTTTGTTCTGCAATTGTACATATTAAAATAATTATTACTTTGCTGTTCTCCAATATTTGTCAAGTTCCCTATTATTTTTTAAGTTCTCTAATACTTCTCTAATATTTGCCACTCCCCAACAAATTATAAAACAAGATGAGTTGTTTATATTTGTAGGCACAATTTATTTTAAAATCCACACAAGAAACTCAGAAATGCAGCATTATCTTCAGACATCACATTCTAGCTCTGTTTAAATACCACATATGCTAAAAACTGATGC
The DNA here is from genome assembly GCF_029289425.2 of Pan paniscus. Taxonomy (NCBI): domain Eukaryota; kingdom Metazoa; phylum Chordata; class Mammalia; order Primates; family Hominidae; genus Pan; species Pan paniscus. The sequence continues at coordinate 21,434,222 of NC_073255.2, forward strand.
CAGGACATTCTCTAAATGAGTTACAAATCAGTTTCTGGAAAGGAAATGCTCCGTGAAAAGCTTATAGCAAGATAACTCAGGCTTTCAGGTGGAGTATGGCACGTGAATTAGCCTTACAGTAATTGTGTACATAGTATGTTTAGTCATTATTGAATCAAAAGTTTCAGGAAGTACCTTTTTTAATGCATACGCTGAGAGAACCGTCAATATGCCTTTGTTCCTGCTAAGGGATCTGCCATTCTGGAGGTACAAATACTGCAGATAGAATATCACCGCAGGACTACGTCAAGTTCAGAGTGTTCAGGATCATTTCTATATAAAACTACAATTAGCTGAACTATGGCAAAGGTCCTTGAACATAAAGCCTTTCTTCATTTCATTGCATCTTAATAAGTAGAATGCCACTACAGTAAATGCTGCTTATATGTATTTTATTCACATATAAGTTATGATTTTTCTAACTACCCTCTGTAGCTATAGATTTTTCCCTTCCTGAAAATCTCTCTTCCACACCTGTTCTGCTTGTCCCTTTGTTCCCTAAAGCCTGTATTTTTTCTTTAAGGGGATCTATTTTCCTTTGAAACAATTGCTGGAAAGCCAGCCTCAGAAAGGGAATAGGAATGTTTTTCCTGTATTTTGAAACAAAAAATTTTCCATAGGAATATCCATTCAATTATAGAACAGAAATCAATAGGAAATTAGGGCATGGTCAACAGGGGTTTGCTTGAAAACCTCTATTCTATGAAATGTGGAATCCTGCCATGGTGCCACGCAGGTATAACAAGGCGAGGACAATGCATTCCCATGAGTTTTCCAGCTTCTTGCAGGGTGAGGACCATCCACACTGGCACTTGCTCTGGCTTTTACTCCTCAGACACCTGTGGCCCTGCAGGAGCATCCTGGAAGCCTTCCAACTCAGCTTCGCTTTCAAGAGATTCTTTCTTTCCTTCCCCGGAATCTTCAGGATTGGAATCCTTTTGAGAGATACCTACTTCAGCCTCTGGTTGCTCTTCATTAACACAGTTAGAATTGACATCAAGTTTGCCGTCTGATTAAAAAAAGAAGAAGTTATTTTGCTCCTACCATGTGTCAGACACTCTTCTCAATGCTTTACATGTATTATTTAATCTTCCCATCAACTACATGAGGTATATTAGTATCTCTACTGTCATCGCTAACATTATTTTACAAATGAGAAAACTGAGAAGAGAGAGGTTTGGTAACTTGCTGCAAGTTTCCTGGCTAGTGAAACAGCAGAACCAGCATTTGAACTCAGGCCGCTGGCTCCAAAGCCATCTCTAAATCAAGATTGTTGCTTGGGATTTGACAAAGCCTGTATTTGAATACAGCTTTTCTGTGAATTTATTTGATGTCCTTGGAGAGGTAATTGCCTGCATGAAGTTGTTTCCCTTGTCTATAATATGCAGGTAATAAAGGCTATCCTACATTGGTGAAGAATAAAGTTGTCTGTAACATTTAGAGCAGTGTTTGCTGCATGAATGATGCTTAACAACTGGGAGTGCCCATTCTACTGACAATCTTATTCTCCCTCAATAGTGTGTTAGTAATGAACATTTGTTACTTTCTGTCCTTAGCACATAGAATAAAAAAGTTTGGTCAAGAAAACAAGAGAAGGCATGGCAGTCAGAAAGCCTGACTATTCTCTTAAGGATAAATGGTTTAATTGTGTACAAACCATTTAATTCCACTGAGAGTATATCTCAACCCAGTAGTAAAGGGGATATGGTTCCTTGAGAGACGGAGGCAGAAATGCCTGGTATCAGAATAACCGAGGCATCTTTTTCAAATTACATGCACTCCCCCAGAACATATGATATATTCTCTGGAATGAGACATGAGGGTGGGGGCAGTTCTCCTCTCCAATCTGATAATCACTGCTGAAGCAACTCACTATTTCTGATGAAAATGGGTCACAAAACCTCAAGAGGGATGGAGAAAAAAATAATACAAAATTCACTGCTCTGACACTTGTAGAAATTTGATCTGTATATTAGATCTGCAATTTAATGAATGATTTATAAATATACGCTGTAATTTCACCTGTAGTTCTGAAATTTAATTAAGGAATTTAAAGGCTTCCATCCTTAAAATCTTCTGGTAGCCATTAGTGGAAATTTAATTAATTCCCTTATTCAAAGACTTTAAAATCCTTCATGAGCAGAATATAAGTTAATACCCATTAAGGGTCCCATTGTTCCAGGGCAGTCACCTAAGCTAGAATGTAAAATATGAAATAAGCTACATCCCTCAGAATTTGATGTCTCTGTTTTCCAGTGATGTCCAGGCTGACTATATCCTAAGAACTTAAAAACGGGACACATTTAAATTTAAATGTGATTCTTACATCGGTCACTCCTGAGCTCCTATGGCTTCCAGAGAAGACGCAGTTTCAGTGTGTTAAGATCACCTATCATCTCTCTCTCCACTAAAAAGCAGAGTGAACTCGGTTTTTATATACATACGGTTTTCCTCTTGTCTCTTTTCTTTGGCAGCCTCCAACTGTTGCTTTTCGTAAATGTCCTTCAGATTCTTACAGATTTTCTTATGAGTAAACCAGTGTGTTTTCTGGCAGGTTTGATCACAATATATTACCTGAAAGCAATTGTTGGTTTATTTTCATTTCCAGAGCTTGGGTTGTATGATTTCCTAACTATGACTAAACCAAGAACTAAGCTATAAAAATGTCATTTTCCATACTTTATTTTAAAACCATAATATGTGGTTGATATAGTTTGGATGTTGTCCCCTCTAAATCTCATACTGAATTGTGATCCCAAATGTTGGAGGTGGGGCCTAGTGGGAGGTGATAGGATCATGGGGGCGGTTTTCTCATGAACAGTTTAGCACCCTTCCCTTGGTGCTGTCCTCACAATACTGAGTGAGTTCTTACAAGATCTGGTTGTTCAAAAGTATGTGGCAACTCCCCCACCTCCTCTTGCTCCAGCTCCTGCCATGTGACATGCCTGCTCCCCCTTCACCTTCCACCATAATTGAAGGCTTCCTGAGACCTCAGCAGAAGCTGAGCAGATGCCCATGCCATGCTTCCTGTACACCTTCAGAACCGTGAGCCCATTACACCTCTTTTCTTTACAAATGACCCAGTCTTAAGTATTTCTTTATAGCAACGTAAGAACGGCCTAACACAGTATCTTTGTATTGATTTAGATTTATAGTTTGTAGCTTTATTTTAAAACAATAATGAATATATAACAAACAGTCTACCAAAGACTTTAGCAAATAGCTTATTATGAACCCGCTATGTGCCAGAATTGGTACAGTACAATGACAAGGAAGATAGAGTTGCCCCAAAGGTAGCTAGCATCAAGAAAAAGAAAGATATGGAAGAAGGGAGAGAGGCAGGCACCTAAATACATAATTTCTTAACACAGTACAGGATGTAAGAGTGATGGAGGCATAGAGGAAGCAGCAACTCACTCTAGCTGTGGTGAGTCAAGGTAGACAGAAAAATGGGAAAGAAGAATTCTAACTGGAGCAAATATCTAGTACAAAAATGCAGGAACAGGGAAGTGAATGCTATGTTCAAGAACAGCAAGAAGTTTTTGTAAATGGCCTTATATTTTTGCAAGTAGGGGTGGAAAAGAGATGGGAATGAATGTTATTAAACACTTACTATATGCCAAGCACTGTGGTAGGCCCTTATACATATATTGTATTATTGGCCCCAATTCTTCATTCATCCTTGCATTCATACACTTTCTCACATGATTTCAAAGTTCTCTGCACTGAAGGGGAGGAGACTTGACTTCAGATTGGGCCATGTAATTTGTTTCAACCAATAGCATGAAACAACATGGCAATTTCAAGGCTAGTCCTTGAGAGGTCTTCTGTGTTTCTACCTGCCCATGTGTACCTTTGCTATTGCCGTGACAACATGCTCAGCCTAGCCTGCTAGTACAAAAAGGATGAGAGTCACATGGAGCACAACTGCCCCAGCTGAGAACAGCCAACCACAACTGTGAGAGAAAGACTAAATGATTATCATTTTAAGCACTGAGTTTTAGTGTGTTTTTATAAGCAGTAATAATTAACCAACACAAATAGTTTGATTTAATTATGGAATTTCATTTAATTCAGGAAACAGGTTCAGAGAAGTAAGTCATTAAACAAGATGAAGCTGAAGAAGTAGGTTACAGCAGATTATAATGGGTTTCATACAACATGCTGGAGAATTTCAACCTTAAAGTCAACAGGCAGTTGATGCTACCTATGGGATTAAGTGAATGTACGGACACATGCATGTGTCCAGTATCTGGATATGAGAACAACACAATCAGATATGCCTTTTACAAAGACAATTCTGGCAGAAGGGGGCAGTACAGTCCATAGGGATTAAAGACTGGTAACAGTCAGAAACTATAGTTTTACAAGGATATGTTGACGAAGAGACTGTTATTAAAGTCAACATCAGAAGAGTAAAGAAAGTATATTTATGAACTGTCCTATTCTAGGTTTCACATCTGCACCAGCCTTGGTCTCGTGCCCCACAGAAAACCTTTCTCTTATTTTCTCATATTCATTCATTCATATCCTTTCTTTCCATGAGGTGATCAGCAAAGAGGCAAAGGAAGACTGGCAGTTTAGCAGAAGACAGACACAGTAAAGAACTATATTGATCCTATTAATTCTTTTCCAAAACTACTTTTTAAGTATTAAATAGAATATTTTCACTACTAGAATTTATTAGAAAACTAATGTCCACTCTTACAGAATATTAAAACTCAATCATCAGCTTGGCTGCATCTAAACCAGAGGTCAATGAAATAAAAAGAACTCCATTCTTACCATTTTGCAAACTGAACATCTTTTACTTGCTCCCTTTTCTCCACAGGTAGTGCAAAATTCCACATCCACAAAACCCACCTGGCCAGTGATGGCTTGGGTAAGGACGGAGAATGCAGTGGGATCAGAACCCTAGAGTGGGCATGAAGAGGAGAAAAAAAAAAATTCTGAAATCACCATGGAAACACTACAGAGGTATCAGCCCACGGACACTGCCGTCCTACAATGTGACACAAAAAGGAAGAAACCATTAAGGCTATAGATTACACAGGCTTTAAGACAAAATGACAAAAATCTTTTAGAATATACCATTTTCTGTACAAAACATACGAAAAGTCAGTCATATGTCCAGATAATTAAAGAGAAAAAAACACCCTTAATCTAGAACAAAAGTATTTTTCCAATGAGGATAATTCAGTAAGCCCATAGCGTTTCAGATTTAGGACAATAACTCCAGAGCAGAATTTTTTTCTGAGAACTGACATCCAGAAAATATTCATAGTCCGTGAGACAATTATAGGGCACATCAAAAATGTTTAACTATCTTAATTCCGAAAAGTTTAGTACAATCTAAGTATTTTAAAGACAATATATTTAAACTCATTTACTTGATGTTGGCTTGCAATTCAAATAAATTATCACCATTATAATTGGTATGTTCCAAATTTGTTAAGAAACACACATGCAGCAATTGAATCAAAGTATTAAGAAAAACCAAATGTGTGAAACTTATTACTAGTGGGCAACGGAAAATTAAAACAGGTTAAAAAATATTTATAATTTTTATTTATTTTTATTTTTTTGAGATGGAGTCTCACTCTGTCACCCGGCTGGAGGTGCAGTGGCTCGATCTTGGCTCACTGCAACCTCCGCCTCCCAGGTTCAAGCGATTCTCCTACCTCAGCCTCCTCAGTAGCTGGGATTGCAGGTGCCCGCCACTACGCCCAGCTAATTTTTTGTACTTTTTTTTTTTTTTTGAGACGGAGTCTCGCTCTGTCGCCCAGGCTAGAGTGCAGTGGTGTGATCTCTGCTCACTGCAAGCTTTGCTTCCTGGCTTCATGCCATTCTCCTGCCTCAGCCTCCCAACTAGCTGGGACTACAGGCACCCGCCACCACGCCCAGCTAATTTTTTTGTATTTTTAGTAGAGATGGGGTTTCATCGTGTCAGCCAGGATGGTCTTGATCTCCTGACCTTGTGATCTGCCTGCCTCGGCCTCCCAAAGTGCTGGGATTACAGGTGTGAGCCACCACACCTGGCCAATTTTTTGTAATTTTAGTAGAGACAGGATTTCACCATGTTGGCCAGGCTGGTCTCAAACTCCTGACCTCGTGGTTCGCCCGCCTTGGCTTCCCAAAGTGCTGGGACTACAGGCATGAGCCACCGCGCCTGTCCTATAAACTCTTTTTTACAAAGAAAATTATAAGGGGCTGGGTGTGGTGGCTAGCGCCTGTAATCCCAGTACTGTGTGAGGCCAAGGCAGGCAGATCATTTGAGGTTAGGAGTTTGAGAGCAGCCTGACCAACTTGGTGAAGCCCCGACTCTACTGAAAATACAAAAATTAGCCAGGCATGGTGGCACGCCTGTAGTCCCAGCTACTTGGGAGGCTGAGGCAGAAGGATCACCTGAGTCCGGGAGGCAGAGGTTGCAGTAAGCCGAGATCGTGTCACTACATTCCAGCCTTGGTGACAGTGCAAGACCTTGTATTTAAAAAAAAAAAAAAATTATAAGGGTAAGCATTTATCTGTCTGAGACGATGCTACTAAAACCCATTTAGCAAAAAATAATCACAGCGTTTCTATTTTTCTTACCTACTCCTAATAGTTCTTTGTTCTGAGTTTTTCAAATTTGTTCATTTGTTCCAAACCAGCATTTTGACACTCTTTATAATTTTCATTTTCATTTGAGTATTTGCTTTTTCTTCCTAAGAATATTTGTTTTTATATTATCTTACCAACTGTACATAATAGAGGTTTAAAAATATCACCTGGTAACAATGTCCTACACTGTTCTGTATACTCAAGATAGTCAAAGAAAATATTCAAAGATTCAAGAAGTATTTTAAAAGTAGCACTCGTTTTGAAACTACCATGTTCTTCTTGAATACAAATAATAATGACTGGGTCTGCTTTCACATGAAAGTGCTACGAATTCTCTTTTGTGCTGAGCCTTGAGACAGGCAGAAGCCAGAGTTCCACAGCAGCAGAGGGAACCAAAAGCTGAGCAGGAGGGCCCAGGCATTAGCACTGTCAGAAAACAACACAGTGAAGCTCACAGCAGCCAGCCCTGAGAACCATCGTACGTGGGGAAAAGGTTGGGCATCACTTCAGAGGGTTAGAACTTGCAGAATATGAAAACCAATTAGGCAGTAAACAATGGCTGTGATACGCACAATCACAAGCATTTGGGATGAAGTTTTCCAGACAGAAGAACATAAAACTCTCAAAGAACAAAAATGTTTAAAGAAAAGTCTTTCTAAAATGCATTAAATACTATCTTAACTTTATTATAAACCTTTTCTTGATGACTCAGATCACTGGGATAAACATTAATCATTATACTCTAGGCCGGGTACGGTGGCTCACGCCTGTAATCTCAGCACTTTGGGAGGCCAAGGCGGGCAGATCACTTGAGGTCAGGAGTTCAAGATCAGCCTGGCCAACATGGTGAAAACCCGTCTTTACTAAAAATGCAGAAACATTAGTCGGGCATGGTGGTGTGTGCCTGTAGTCCCCGCTACTCGGGAGGCTGAGACATGAGAATCGCTTGAACCCGGAAGACTGAGGTTGTAATGAGCCGAGATTGCGCCACTGCACTCCAGCCTGGGTAACAAAGCAAGACCCCCCTCAATAAATAAATAAAAAATAATAATAATTATACTCTATAAATTCTAATTACATTATTCTATTATATGGAGCTAGGATAACTTGTTGACCACAATATTGACCTGCTTTTTTTTTTTTTTTTTTTTTTTAAAGAACTCTGGGTTGCTGTTTTAGTTTTTCTGTTTTTTCCCAGGAAGGTAAAAGGTCAGCAACCATTTGTGAGTGCTGGAAATCCCACATAACAGGTACTGCTAGTTGCTTCTCTGATATCAATTCTCCCAGCTTCCTCAGTAACAGAAGTGTAATTTTGTTCAGAGCAGGAGTGTTTAGAAAAGCCAAAAAAAAAAATTTTCCTGGACTCCTGTGTAGCTAAGGAAAGTCATGTGACACAGGCAGAGGGCTTCTGGGAGAGCTTATGTTTTCCAGATATAGACCCCTTTGCTCTTCCTGCCTGCCTGGGATAGGAATGTGAGCTGGAGGAGGAACATCAAATGCCTCGTAACCATGAGATCATAAGTATGCATATGAGAACCTACACAGCTAAGGAATATTGGAAGGGAAAGATGAGAAAGTGTTTGGGTCCCCAAACTATTTTTAAGTCACTATGCCAGACCTAGTCTGCCTACCTTTGGGCATCTATGTATATGTGAATACATAAACCCTCATCTATTTAATTCATGGTTGGTTGGGCTTTGATATGTGCTGCCAAGACACATTTGTAATTGACAAATCATAATTTGCTAACTTTATTCTTCCAAAAGCATAAACACTAAATAGCCAACTATATTAAAAAGTATGAGTAAAGAAACTCTTGAAAATAGGGGGAGCACACATGAACAAATTAATGCATGAGCTTTATGAGATGGTCTTGTCTGCTCAGGTCTTTCTTGTTTATTTTATGGCTCTGACTAGGTGAATTCTTAATGTACAAAGGAGCATCTGGAGCCCACTTGAAGCCCTGATGTTCCACACTGAGAATGACATAACAACCCAGAGAGAAGGCACAGAGAAGGGAACCAGATTTGCCAGAGGGAGGGAGGAAGCCATGGATGGGACTGGTCTTAGGATCAATTTCTTGCCTGATAGACAAAAGCTGATCAAGTTTTTGATTGAAACGTATAAAAGCATGAATGGGTATAGATAGGGTAAACAAAAACCTATTCAAAATAGAAAAGGTGGCTGGGCGCAGTGGGTCATGCCTGTAATCCCAGCACTTTGGGAAGCCGAGGTGGGTAGATCACCTGAGTCAGGAGTTCGAGACCAACCTGGTCAACATGGTGAAATCCCATCTCTACTAAAAATACAAAAATTAGCTGGGCGTGGTGGCGCGCACCTATAGTCCCAGCTACTCAGGAGGCTGAAGCAGGAGAATCGCTTGAACCTGGGAAATGGAGGTTGCAGTGAGCTCAGATTGTGCCACTGCACTCCAGCCTAGGCGACAGAAACAGACTCTGTCGCAAAATAGAAAAGGCCAAATAAATTAAAATATATGACAAATGAATAGTAAGTAATTTAAATAACAGATAAAGTTAACAAAATGCACTTATATAGTGGGTAAGTATAAATAGGTTTTAAGTATGGACATTTTCTAATCAGAGGCATTAAGGTGGATTATAGGAAGCTGAGGCATACTTTGAGATTGTTATCAGGAACCACAGTGAGCCTTCCCATGGCTTATCCCACTACCTCCCCACTGCCTGGACACTATCCCTCTAGGCGATCAATTCATACTTGCATCTAGTGTATGACTTTGTGCTGATAATTCATATAGCTACAAGTGTACATGTGTGTACCTATATTACATAGTGGATGTACTTAAAATGTAAGTTTCTACCCTAACCATCTACATTTCAACATAGGGACGTCCTGTTTATGAAACTATGAACCATAATAAGGTAAGAAGAGGATCGTGAGATGGGAAAGAAATAAACAGGAACAGGTTTGGCAGGCAAACCTATCTCCACCTTTGTTCCTAAAAATATTCTGAAATAATAAAAATAAATACTAAAGAGAACTTGCCTTTAACAATACAATATGTGGGAATTAGGTTTTACTGATAGAGTCAACTTAGGTGAGAGGAGCCTTACAATTTCAACAGGAGCAATGCTTCGAACCAGCTGCTGGAGGAGTGTAGCTTCACAGTAAGGAAATTTTCTGATACTTTCTCTAATGATCTTTTCTTGATACACTGGAAAGCCATCAGAAGCTCGGCCTTTTAACAAGCTGAAAGATATTTTTTAAAGAGTAATTGGAGTTGAATCACTAAGCATTCTCTCCTAGTTGAACCCAACAGTTTTTAGTAGTTTCTTCTGTTACTTATGATTTTCTTTGTCTCTTCAAATCATGATGACGGGCTCAATTCAAATTGCTGTTCAACCTATATGTTAGGCTAGGCCTTATAAGGTTTTCCAGCCCATTAAATGAATATGCAAAGGTGACTACCACCATAAAACACACTAAACACTGTTATCAGATTAGCTAGTTACTTATTACCATGTCAGTTATTTGTACTAAGAATGAAAACTCTCATAGAGCCACACCCTTCAGACTTAGTTCCCTTTTCTAGGTGAGGATGCAAGAGAATTTGATCTCTGGTGGTCAGAGAAGCAGCACAACACACAGCTCTCCAAGATACAGTAACAGAGACACCCTGGATGCCATTACAAATCTAGGGCTGCGACCTAGGGCATAAAATATTCTCAAATTTGGACTTGGGCCACTTTCTCGCGGTGTGATCTTACACATGTTATTTAACCTCTCCAAACCTCAGATTCCTCATCTGTAAATTGCTGGTAACAACAAAAACATCACAGTAAAGGATACAGAACTGAATAATCACTCAATATAAGTATAATATTATTCTCTGTTTGTCAAAGACTAAATGTGATTCCAACAACAGCAATTGCTGCCAAAATGTTTAATTTTGAAACACATAATAATGAGGCTTCATATTAAAAAAAATATTCACTTGAGTGTATTTTATAAACAACATAGTAAAAAGAGTACCTTTTGATCAAGGTGTCCAGTTTATTCTCTCCATCTTTTAAGAAGTTAATGCATTTCTGAAAGATACAGCTTATGTAATGCATCTTCATAGCCAATACTTCATTCATGTCTCTTTGCTTCATACATTTCTCACAAATCAAATCCATCACTCTGTAGCATTTATTCAGGGCTGCTTCTTCTGTCAGCAGAGGATTCTCATTTACAAGCATCACGATCTAGAGGAAATCCCAGTGTACTCGGGTATTAAAGGAGAGACTTGTCCATGTACAAATTAGGTAGTCCATTTAGTTGATTTCAAAAGATTACCAAAGAAAGCCTTCCTTAGGATCATGAAGTTATTATGTTATTTGTTAGAATGCAAATTACCCAGAACTTACAGAACTAATATAGAAAGACCCAAAAATAGTGGAATCTCTTGAACTCTGTATATCAAAGTTATAATGTGATCTTCCATCTACCTACACCAGAGTGCCAGTATGCCACTCAAGAGCACATGATTTTACAGTCTCTGTTAAATGCACTTTTACTAAAGATAAACATGGCAAATTTGTACATTTTACATAAAGAATCAAATCATTGAGCAATAACCACTTTTAGTTAACATTACTCAGCTCTAGAATTTCATGGCTAGGAGAACTACAATTCTCATTAATTCTTATTAAGCACAAGAAAATGAGATTTTTTCAGAATGAAGTCTAAAAATGAAATATGCTTTACTTTCCAATTAACTATATTTCTCTACGGAAATTTTCCTGAAGATGCTTCCAATCATCTACAGTAATGAGAACAGGTCAAAGAGGAAGCCATAAATAACTTTAAAGGGGAAATATTAGAATGATCAAATCTTACACGTTATGAGTCCCACATTTCCTATGTATGCACAGATTATGCTCAAATTTAGTGTAATATGGAGTATTTTTGTATTAGCTTTGTTGTAGGGTAGATTATTTGAAGTAGGTCTGCAAAGGACTGCTGTAAATATCCATGGTGGCATAATAGTAATGTAAACATGAATGTGAGAGTGGCAGGAGGCAGCCAAATGCCTAGAGAGAATAGGGGTGGGTCCTCGGTGAAGCCCCACTTCCAAGCCAAAGACAGTTTAAAGCCTGAAAGCCAAGCTACAAATTAAATCCTTGAACCGGATTGAGAACTTGTCTTCCTGTTTGACTCAGTTTCTTCTGATTGATCCCCACCCTTCACCTATTTTACATACACCCACCCTTTCCTAACTGGTTTTCTACACTGTTGTGCCCACCATTGAGTGGTGTCTTCACTTTAACCTTTTTTACATACTCACAAACCAATCAGCATGCACTCCCCATTCTGAGTCCATAAAAGGACCTGGACCCAGGCACATGGGGCACTTTCCCGTCTTTGGGTAGGGGAACCACCCCGCACTGCGTCTCCTGTTTGCTGAGAGCTTTCCTTTCACTTAATAAATTTTACTCCACTCACTCTCCAGTGTCCACCTGTCTAATTCTTCCTGGTTGTAAGACAAGAACTTGGATCTAGCTGAACTAAGGAGCACAAAGACCACAACAAATGTAACAGGGACACAACTGTATGCACAGAGCAGACAGCCAGTCAGTACTTGCTAACCTACCTGTTACAGCTAAATCAATATCCCAGGGACTGTACATGTCAGGGAACAACAGGTAGATTTCCTGAATTAGATTCTTTTCTTTAGGCATGAAAAAAGATCATCTATTAGTAAAGCCCATAGCTAGCCCTCTAATTAGAAATTTAACACAGATTAAATGTCCTTGTAAAATTAAACGAATTTCACTTTTTGACATTTATTAGATTTATACACAATCTAGTGTTTTACAAAAATCCAGCACTTAATAATAAGTTATTAGACTTAATGAAGTAAGTATAATCAGAATCCTTATTGATAACGCTCTCTACCAAAACATACTTTGACAATTTATGGTGGAGAAGAAAAGACTCATTAATTATCTGTTTATACTTCTGCTAATTGTAATCATTTAAAGTTGTTTGATCAGTATTTTTATATATGGCATTTATAATCAACTATAGAATCTTAAACTTACAAGTGAGAATTCTTTCAAAAAATTTCAAACAGAGCCCAGATTAATAATTTTTTGTTTGGAGACATCAGACCTTATCTATGTTTTAATACACAGCACAAATATACACCAAGAAAAATGACAAATAACCACATCATTAACATGCGCTTATTGAAACAACCACATAGCTGCACGCAAAAGAATAATATTTGTACTTGTTTCCTTCCTTAATCTCTGCAGCATTATGAAGTAATATATTACAAAGGAAATCCTTTTTATTAATGAGGAGAAGCAAATAAATATATTTCTATTGGCATTAAAAACTAGATAAATTTTTACCATTCAAAGGATTGCTACCTGAGAATATGTTTATGTAGTGGCATTTTGAATTCTTTTTATTTTTTAAATCCTATTTTTAAAAACTGCTAAATCTACAATACTGGGCTTAAAAATCACAATAATCAAAGACATGATTGTTCTGTGCACATCTGCCTCCTGTCCACTTAGAGACCCTGCTCTGCTGACATTTTTTTCTGTGATTTTGTTTTTCTCCTAGATAACCTTCATATTCTGGGCATCAGCACAATCCTCCAAATCCCTTTTGAAAACAAATGCATCCTTATTGCTATGGCAGCCACTTAATCTAGACACAAATACAGCTATATTAGGTGCACTGTAATGAAAAGTGAGGTGTGTATTGGGGAGAATTTCTGAGCTTGTTTTAAAAGCTGTTTAACATTACACAGTGGTTATTAGTTTTTAAATAATACTCCATAGGAAAGGCCATGCTAGCTTAAAAAGGGGGTAGAGCAATAAAAATGGGCCACAATAACAAAAGCAACTGGGTGGCTTTTAGATCCCAAGGGTGGATAAAAGAAAAGGTTTCGAGCGAATAGATTGTTTATACCTACAAAAAGCAAGGTCTGGTGTGGAGGAAGGTATATAATAGGATAGCCCCCTTTATACTCCACAAAATATTATGTAGTCTATTTCAGACTATATACCTTTACAAATTATTGTCTGCATAATTATGCCCTCAATCTAATTTACTTAAAATATATACCTTCAAAGATAACTGAAGGTAGAGTATTAATAATTATTAGGACATTTAACCCTGAAAGACTGGGTTCCAAGTAAACATAAAAAATTATTCCACAAGCCTGGCCAACATGGAGAAACCCCATCTCTACCCAAAATACAAAAATTAGCCAGGCGTGGTGGCGGGCACCTGTAATCCCAGCTACTCAGGAGGCTGAGGCAGGAGAATCGCTTTAACCTGGAAGGCCGAGATCTGTACCACTGCACTCCAGGCTGGGCGACAGAGCAAGACCCTATCTCAAAAAAAAAAAAAAAAAAAATTCCACAAACCCTTACTGCAATCTGAAGGGGTAGAAACATAGATATGAAAGACAGTGAATCAGAAAAATACAGGGAACTTCTTCAAGTCAGTCTAAGCCAGAATATCCTGTATTGCTCAGGCAGTGGAGGAACAAGGGTCTTACAGAACCACACACATTCTCTACATTGAGAAATACTGTACCCTGACAGAAACCTGTCTCCCCATCCCAGCCAGCCCATGCCTGAGAGAGTGCCATGGACAGAGGTCAATGCTTCTCTAGGGAGTTCTCTTTTCCCTAGGTATGCTGGGAGGGAGAGAAACAGTAACACAGAAGAAAATACATATCTTTTAAAGGTTAAATTCTAAGCCCTCTGTAATCGCCACTAGAAACATGAGTATGCAGTTCACAACTGAATTTGCCCACTTAGTATCACAAGTGTTGCCTCTGGCAGTTCTTCCAGAATATTAAGAAAAACTCTGAGTTTTCTAAAATAAAAATAGCAGATTCCACTTTTCTGTCTGATGGGAAAGGTATCTACTAGTTTGTCATCTCTCTTAAGGGCCTAGAAAATTAATTTGGGTGGAGGAACACACAATGAGTAAATTTGGTTTGTTTCTCAACCTTCAAGTACTCAAGAAAGATGCACAGGGATGCATCAACAAAGTAATAAGATTATACACATTTTGGATCTTATATCTTTGAGTGAGTGTCAGTCTTCAGAAGAGTTACCTTATAAGAACTGTCCACTCATTTTCATGATGCTCAGCAGACTCCACAGATTCTTCTTTTGTAATAAACTTCTGGGGAAATCTATTTTACTACACAATAGTAACGCCTTATGTTAAGGAAGAACCTTAACTTTTGACACAACTTAGTATCTTGCTCACTTAAACAGCTCTGAACTACTACCAAATCTTTACTCTATGAGTAAAAGCATGTGATAGATACTGAAATTGAAATAGGACCTCATCACTGTAGCACACATGTAGCTGTGTAGTTTTCTGTGATGATTATTGAGGAAATTATACTTGTTTAGCTGGATTTTTTTGAAAAAATTATGTGTAAACAACAACAGCAAAAGCCTGTATTTTTAAAATCTGGAAGACAATAGCAGTGAAATATTTCAGAATAGCTCTTGAAGTTTCCCAGTTAAGCCATTTGAACTCATGTGTTGGCCTATGAAATTTGAAAATCTGATTTGATGAATTACTGGAAGAACTATGTTATTTAAAGGCATCAAATAGCCACTTAGTTTAAAAATGTGCTCATGATTACATTTCAGAATCTTTCTTAGAAAAACAATTATTGTAATAGATGCTGTTAGTGCCCCCACATACATCCTTTTTACCAGGCCTGTATACCAGGCCCCCGGGGCTCTCAGGGTCGGCTACTATGGTCTTTTCTCCAGAGGACTACCCTCATTGAAAGGGAGCCACCTCACTTGGTACTACGTGGGAGGCTGTCCTTTCCCTCTGGAGACAGGCCCCACCCAACAACAGACTGATGAATACAAAAGAATTCCTTTGCCTCTCTGGAGCCACTCACACTCCAGAGCTCCCGGTGGGATGAGGTGGAAGCTAGGCTTCAGCAAACCCATCTCTTTGCGTGGCTTTTCCTGATGCTTTAGTCTGTTTCTCTCTCGCTCACTCACTTCCAGGTTTCAACAGGGAGTGTTCCTTCAATAAATTAACAGGCCAAAAGAGCCCACTGCAAGCTCTACATCTACAAAACCCACCCCAAGACAATTATGATCCTGTATAATAAAAGCAGTTTAAACTCTGAAGCAATATTTACATAAAAAGCAAATACGGTAGACACCACACTACCTTGACAGGATGAAGATTCGTTGTGGTGATAATTTTGTGCAGCGGGCCTGCCAACTTTGGGGGCAGTTTTGGCTCTTTATCCAGTCCCTGCGGCTTAGTGTAATAATCCAGTCTCTCTCGAGGAAAGAAATTGTTGATTATGGTCACACAATCATGTTGACCTTTTCATAGAAAAATAGAAAAGTTGTAGTTTTAGTATAAAAATAACACATCTGGTTTTCAAAATTAATTATGTTGCTATTTTTGTGATGTAAACATGCACCAATATCTTTATTTTTCAGGAAAGGAGAGTAGAGGAGAAGGAGGAGAGATAAAATATTTTAGAGAACATTTATAAAGATTCCTTGTAAAGTTGATAAACAATCTTTGAAAGACACAGAATCCAAAATACATATGAAGATTATGTGGATTACAAAAGAAAGCACTGCTCAACTTGTAAGAGACCTTAAGTATTTTCTAACAGTTGCTTGTAAGTTAAATGTCTCTTCTTCCCAGCCTACGCAAACGATGCTCATGTTTCCCTAATCACATCCAGTTGTAGTTACACAAAATTTAAATTTACTCCATATAAAGTATTGTTCTTACTATAATGATAATATTAAACTAAATCCCTCTCCCCCTTATCCCCTGCCCCCTAAATTTGAGAAAAGCTTGCCCTCTTTGTGAAAGGTAGAGAAAAGGCTTTTGCTCCCATAAGCTTGGAATCCACATCGTGGCTTTGCATAGAATTCCAAGCCACTTCTCTAAGCCATCTCTAGTTAAAAATGGTTCTGTGAAAGCAAATTCTTCCCTGGCGAAGCTGCTGGTCTGCAAGTGTGCTCCTGTGGCCTCCCCTCCCTAGCTCCCTCTCCACTACCTCTCTGGAGCAAAGCAGTGGCCACTCTGGGCAAGCAGGTAGAAGCCACAGGGCACACAGGAGGGCGGGCGCAGGCTCTTCCTGGATCTCCGGAGGAGACTTCTTACTCCGCTCTGCCTGATGAGGGCTGGGGGACCAGCGGAGGTGCGCCTGGGGAGAGCGTGCAGACGCCATGGCCCCCGCTCCCGGAGAGTGGTTCCCCCTGGGTAGCCTGCATGGCCCCTGCCTGCTTGTGCTTGGTCCTGGGAGCGCCTGCTTGATCCTGCCGACAACAGGTGACCTGCGTGGGGATGGCACTGTGGGCCAGCTGGACGCTGGTGCTTGAGGCTGGCAGAGGGCTCTGCTTGTCCCTGAAAGTTCCTGGGAGAACCCAGGAGTGGCAGGCTTCATCCTTGTGCCTCAGCTGGTTTGCTGACCAAACCAGCTTAATGTCTCAATTAAATGGTTGAATACTTTTGATGAGACATTTTAGAACTTTTTTTTTTATGGGAACAAGTATCTTTTTATTGAAGCTCGATGTAGATTTTGTTTTAAGGAAGCATATGCAGTTTGTCTTCATCTTCCCTGGTTTCTTCATACACATTTGTAAATTTCCCCACAGTTACCTGTGTTGATTTTGATGCTGTATTCATAACCCACTTGCATTAGATTTGCTTGGTTGAATGTCATTTTTCTCTCTTCTTGAAGATTCTATAAGGAGAGTGATAATTTTCTAAAGTAATTAATTAATGTCTTAATTGAGACATTAAATTTTCTTCTTCCACCGATCCAGGACCCTATCAGCTTTACCTGACTTCCTGGGAGGTACAGAACAAGGTACGTATGGGGATCCAGCAATTCTGAAGACTACGCAATGCCTCCAACAGAGGGCTTCTTGGGTGGAAAGTGTGTGGGTAACATTTACCATAACAATAACTACCACAACTACAGCTAATAAATGCACTTAAGCAGATTCAATTATAATATATAAATAGACTTTCAAGAGCCGCAGAGAGATTCAAATTTTAAAAATTAACAGGCAAACTGAAAGAGGTGATCCTGGTTACTATTGAGGACTAAATTAGTAACACAGAGGATGAAGGGCAGGCATGGTGGCTCATGCCTATAATCCCAGCACTTTGGGAGGCTGAGGCAGGAGGATTGCTTAAGCCCAGGAGGTGCAGACCAGCCTGGGTAACACAGCACAAACCCATTTCTACAAATAATTTAAAAAATTAGCTGGATACAGTGGTATGTGCCTGTAGTCCCAGCTACTTGGGATACTAAGGCAGGAGGATTGCTTGGGGCCAGGAGTTGGAGGCTACAGTGAGCGTGGTTTTTTTTTTTTTTTTTGGGTGAGACAGAGTCTGGCTCTGTTGCCCAGGCTGTAGTGCAGTCGCGTGATCTTGGCTCACTGCAACCTCTGCCTCCTGGATTCAAGCAATTCTCCTGCCTCAGCTTCCCAAGTAGCTGAGACTACAGGTGTGTGCCACCACACCTGGCTAATCTATTTTGTATTTTCAGATGGGGTTTCACTATGTTTGCCAGGCTGGTCTCAAACTCCTGACCTCAGGTGATCTGCCTGCCTTAGCCTCCCAAAGTGCTGGGATTACAGGTGTGAGCCACCATGCCCAGCCAAAGCTGCAGTGAGTTTTGATCACACCACTGCATTCAAGCCTGGATAACAGACACCCTGTTTCAACAAAACAAACAAAAAAGATCGAGTGGATGAAATATCTCAAAACAGAAAAATTCAGATATAGAAATCATTATACAACAGATGGAAGAGCTAAAGAACAAACCCAGGAAATCTAATAGTGAAAATTAACAGAAATATCAAAGGAAAAAAAGGAATAGATGGAGAATTAAACAAATGATAAAAGAAAACTTCCCTGATTTGAAAAGAGAATTTAATAGTGATCACAATACCATTTTTGGTACTCTATGCTTTTATTAAGTACCAGAACACCCAATTTCTTTCTTTTTGGGGGGATTCGGGGAGGTGGGTATTTCTTTTATTTCTTTCCCCAGTATATACGTCTTGAAAAGTCAAACAGTAGCAGTCTATATTAAAAATGTGAAATGAGCTAAGGTGCTCTGTTTAGAAAATGATCACCTCTCCTTCCAGAATCTTCAAGAGAGAAAAATGACATTCAACCAAGCAAATCTAATGCAAGTGGGTTATGAACACAGTTATCAAAATCAACCCAAGTAATTGTGAGGAAATATACAACTGTATGTGAAGAAACCAGAGAAGATGAAGACAAACCGCACATGCTTCCTTAAAACAAAATCTACATCCAGCTTCAATAAAAAGATAGGTGTTTCCACACACACACACAAAAGTTCCAAAATAGCTCATCAAAAGTACTGAACCAGACATATGAAGACTTGAAGATAAAGGAGTCAGAGAAAAATATGGAATTAGCTTATAACTGTATCTTCTCATCAGTCCTCCAACTAGTACAATTAGGAAAAGCAGGCAGCAGGTAGAAATATCTGTACATAAAAATAATTGCTACATAACAAAGATACTGTCACAAGACTAAGGATTTCTTTATTATACCTTTTTTTTTTTTTTGAATGGAGTTTTGCTCTTTTTGCCCAGGCTAGAGTGCAATGGCGCGATCTTGGCTCACCGCAACCTCCGCCTCCTAGGCTCAAGGGATTCTCCTGCCTCAGCCTCCCGAGTAGCTGGGATTACAGGTGCCTGCCACCACGCCCAACTAATTTTGTATTTTTTAGTAGAGGCGGGGTTTCTCCATGTTCATCAGGCTGGTCTCGAACTCCCAACCTCAGGTGATCCGCCTGCCTTGGCCTCCCAAAGTGCTGGGATTACAGGCGTGAGCTACTGTGCCCGGCCTAATTATACCTTTTTAAAAAGAAAAAATAGTATTACTTTACCTTTTTTTCCAGATTAAGGTTTTTCATTTTAGGTAATGCTTATTTTGATATTTTATTTTAATTAATCTGCTAATAACATATTTGAATAATATGTTTAAAGTTTATCTTTGTAAATACTTAATCATTTAGGTTTAAATTTTTGTAATTGAAATTCTTAAATATTTTACTAGTTTTAAATTTATAAATTCTGAATATACATAAATAAAATAATACTACTAATATAGAAAATAAATGCTGCAGGTGGAGAAGCCAGTACATCATTTTGCTCCCATATTACAATCACTAGATTTGAGTCCTCTAGACTTACAGGGCTCACTGAGTGTGATTAATAGGAACACACACATACAACAAGACACATCCTTTTCAAATTTTTTACTTTCAAGGATAAACTGAAAATCAAACGCTCTTCCAGAATGAGAAATGTAAAGTTTACAACGGAAAGTAAGTTGAATTCTCATTTGCAAAACCAGAACTTAGAAAACTGTAGAATAACTTCTATATGTCGGAGAGAAAAGAACTGTGATATGAGTCAGAAAGCTAGGCAAAATATGACTCACATTTCAGAAAGAAAGGTATTAATAGTTTTGTCATGATGGGTTTCAAAGAATATACAACCTACGTAACCCATTTGAAAAGGTCCTATAACCAAAATCTAAATGAGAACAGAGATCTAAAGACAAAAATGCAAAAATGGAGACAAAGGGGAGGAGAGAGAGGACAGTAAGAGAGTGAGTTCATATGAGTGGGTGAAGATAGATGACAGACAAATCATACAGCTGGTGGTATGGATTACTGAAAGAGAAGCAACACCCTGTCAATGACACTCTCATTACAGCTTGTGCTAAAAATACTAGACTCTCTCAGCAAAGTCCACAGCTACAGGTATGATTGGCACAGGTTTTGAGGAAGTATCAGAGAAGGCAGAAAGGAAAGACCTGTGGCCTGACAAGGCAAAAACAGAGAATGTGGAGAAATAAATGAAGTATAAGGATTTTATCTTATAAAGTTGCTAAATGGGTAAATATGGGGCCTTGGGGATGGGGTATGTGGTACTGTACAGTTTTGACCAGTCAACCACTTTAGGGAAATACATGTGTACACACACACACACACACACACACACACACACACAGATGCATGCACAAACAATAGTCAAGTAAAATAAAGAGTAAAAATGAGGTAAAAGAGGAGGAATGCAACCACATATATCAGTAATTACATTAAATATACATAAGCTAAATACCTGTTAAGAGAGGGAAACTAACATTTTAGATTACAAAACAGAACCCACCTATATGTTTATAAGTTATACTACTTAAATGAAATGATAAAGATTGAAAATAACAGATGAGCAAACAGATCATTGACAAAAAAAGGAATTAGAAATAGCTGTAATATCAGTAAAAGTAGAACTAAAAGAATTCAACAAGAAAAAGAGTGACATTATACAATGATAAAACCAATAGCAATATATTAAAAGTGAAAAGCTAAAAATATTTTCATTAAAAACAGGAAAAAGACATGCCAATTATCACTATTATTTCTTCTTACTTGGCCCGAAGCAAATTCAAATAGAAATCAAGATAAAGTTTAATAGCTAGAAAACCCAGTAAACTGTAATAAAAATAAGAAAAAAAATACAGAAATCAATAGCTTTTCTCTTTATTATCCATAACCAGCTGGAAGTGACTGAGTGTGGAGGTGGTAGTGCAAATTCTTACCATGTGGACAGTAACCACAAATTACTAAGAAATAAATTTTGAAAGAAAGGATTGATGGAACCAATTAAATATTACTGAAAGACCAAAAGTCAGTCCCCTCCCCTAAAAGAAATGTAAAAGTGTACTGTGTAATTGGATGGAAAGTCCTAACCTCATACAAATGTTAATTCTCTGCAAATAATTATATAATCATTTAGTAAAAGAGAATTTAACTTACCACAAAGGTGGTATTTCAATTTAGTAGGAAAATGTTAGCTGGTGTAATAAATCGTGCCATCACAATTAGCTATATATCTGGGGGGAAATGAACTCTAAACAAATAAATTCTAGATGTACCAAAAAAATCATAAAAAATAACTGAAGGATATTTAGGAGAATACTTATGTAACTCCTGGTCAAGAGGCCCACTTTTAGCAAAACAAGAAACACGGAAGCTATAAAAGAAAAAATATGACTACTTAAAAATAAATTTCCTGCCGGGCACAGTGGTTCATGCCTGTAATCCTAAGGACTTTGGGAGGTGGGACGATCACCTAAGGTCAAGAGTTCAAGACCAGCCTGGCCAACATGGCTAAGCCCCATCTCTACTAAAAATACAACAATTAGCTGGGTGTGGTGGCACATACCTGTAGTCCCAGCTACATGGGAGGCTGAGGCAGGAGAATCGCTTGAACCCAGGAGGTGGAGGTTGCAGTGAGCTGAGATTATGCCACAGCACTCCAGCCTGGGTGACAGAGTGAGACTCCGTCTCAAAAAAAAAATAAAAATAAATAAATAAATAAATTTCCTATGGTAAAGGTCTCCATAAAGTTAAAAAAGAAGAAGAAGAAAGAAGGAAGAAGAGGAGGAGGAGGAGGAGGAGGAAGAAGAGGAATAAAAAGAAGAAGAAGAAGGAGGAGGAGGAGGACTGGCATAAAATATTGGAAACACATTTGTTAGATAATGGATTTGTATGCATAAGCTCCTCAAAGCAATAACAAAGGGCATCCCCCCACAAAAAAACGAATAAAGAGTATAAGTGGGTAATCCACAAAAGTGAAAATACAAATTACCAACAACAGAAGTGCTTAATTTCATGAATAACGAGGGGGAAGTAAGTTCACAATGTACCATCCTTTTAACTATCAGACTGGCAAAAATCAAAGAATGGTAATACCCAGCTCTGATGAGGATATTACTGTGAATTACTATGCCCTTTTGGAAAGGAATCTAGACTTACATTAAAATTAAAACTCTAGGCTGGGCGTGGTGGCTGTAAGCCCAGCACTTTGGGAGGCCGAGGCGGGCAGATCACAAGGTCAGGAGTTCAAGACCAGCCTGACCAACATGGTGAAATCCCATCTCTACTAAAAATACAAAAAAAATTAGCTAGGCGTGGTGGCGCACACCTATAATCCCAGCTAGTTGGGAGGCTGAGGCAGGAGAATCACTTGAACCCGGGAGGTGGAGGTTGCAATGAGCTGAGGTTGGGCCACTGCACTCCAGCCTGGGTGACAGGGCGAGACTCCGTCTCAAAAATAAATAAATAAATAAATAAATAAATAAATAAGTAAAAATAAAAACTCTATATCCTTTGTCTCAGCAATTTTACTTCTAAGAAATACTTTAGAGATATTAAAGTTCTAACATGTAAAAAAATTCAAGTACTAACTTGTAAAACATAGAAAATCAAGGATGATTATTACATTATTTGTAGAAAAGTGGTTAAAAAACTGTAAAATCTGTCAATAAGGGAGAGCTAACTGAACTGTGGAACATCTATATCATGGAGTATCATATAGCTGTTGAAGGAAACGAATTACACCTACTGAGATGGGAGGAACTTCCATGATGTATTAGTAAGTGAAGAAAACAAGCTACAAGGAATATCTGCTGTGTGATGGGTGGCATTTTTAAAAAATGACAAAAATCTTATGTATGTATGTACGCATATATACATACTGATCCACTTGAAGGAAACAAAAAGGGGAGAATGAGCTTTTTTAAAGGCTAATTATTTGGAAAATACAGTAACAACTGGAAGGGTGCAATGTAATTTTCTGTCTGTGAAGTCAGTTAAATATATTAAAATGGAATGAAAACATTACTCTTATTTTAGGATAGGATTGCAAACAATTTTTACTGTAGTAAAAATTTTGTTAGTATTGTAGTGTTAAGAAAAAGAAAGGAGCATTGTGTTAATGCCTGAAAGAAGAGACTCCTCCATTTCCAGACCTGTGATCTTGGGAAATTTTTTTACCTGTATCTGAGCAATATTTTGTTACATTGTGGATATAATGAAAACTTGTACAGTTAAATAGAAGTTCAGAGATCACCTAATTCCCCTGCTTCTTTGCATACAGATCAGAAAACTGAGGCCTATGGAGGTAAAGGAATTTGCCCGTGATCCTATAACTAATTATCAGCACACATGAACTAAAGTTCAAGTCTCCAGATTCCTACTTTAGTGTTCTTTCCCCCTGCAGTGACACCCTCAAAATTAGCTTAGAACTGAGATGGGGCAACTTGGGGCCTGTACACACGGGAGTTAAAATATTTCTCCGAAGCTTACACAAGGCCATACCTTTCTCAAGTCCTTTTGAAATTAAAATAAGGATACTTCTTCTAACAGAAAAAGCTGTCATAAAGCAACTGAGTGTCTGGCTTCATCAATGGCAGCTTCTATTAGTAGTTTCAAGAAAATGTTCTAATAAAATTTAACATAATATTCAGTTACTATCCTCCACACCTAATTTACACTGTATCTGAACCTGACTTCTCTCAAAACCCCCTTGAATTGGATAGATCCTCCTCTTCTATGTATTTTTATGGAGCTCTGAAGTTCTACCTTGGAGTATGTGTTTTTGCACCATTTGTCATTGCTATTACCCTTTAAGTGCCATGAAAGTATGAACAGCCTGTCTTGTCACTATAACCAAGACACCTACAGTGATGCTTGCTTTGTAGGTTGTGAACATTATTTGTTTAATGAATTATTAGTCCCCATACAGCCACTTACTGCACTCCCAATAAATCAGACGTTGCTCTTTGCTTTTCTCTCAGTGGACTCTCTTCACCACCAATTCAATGGTGTCAAAATACCAAAGAACAAGAATTCCCTCCCACTCTTTCCTTACATTATGTCAAGTAATAGGATTAACATGCCAAGAATTATTGGGCACACAAAATAAACGTCTGTGGTTGATGAGAATGATAACGAAGTAGTTGTATATTATTATCAAGTACTCTTTCCTAAGAGTTATGTCATTGTTGTAATAATTATTAACAACAGTAACTAATACCATTTATTTAGTGTTACATGGAAAGCTCAAGTCTATCACCTCTTTTAATCCTCACAACAACCCTGTAACATTTTACCATGAGGAAACTGAAGGTCAGAATTATTAAGTACTTTGCTATCACATGGCACCGCCAAAATTTAACCTGGGATTACTGACTTCTCGGTTAGCATTCTTAAACATTAGGGTTAGCTACTTCCATCAGAGACATAAAATATACGTGTTATAAGCATTTGTGAGCAATTAAAATGGCCCCACTACTCTTTGTATTCGAAAAAGTGGAAATTCGAAATAGCCATTTGTTTTCTCCAGAGTCACTAGGTGTTTCATTAAGTTACAGTGGACTGTAAATACGTAAGCTTTTTTTAAAGCAACATGATAATATTTTCACCATGAGAAGCAAAGTGGGTTTTTTTTCCACAAGGGAAATTTTGGGTATAATCTAATGTAAAACTGCAGCAAAATCTCACCCACAAAGGCTGCCATCTGAGCTGCTGTTCTTCCCACAGAGTTGACAACATCTGTCTCAGCACCAGCTTCTAACATTACCCACGTGATGTCTTTATTACCTAGAGTTTTAAAGGGAACACATTTGTTAATGTGAAGGAGGACACAATTTAAGCATCCCTTTCTAAACTCTCTATACCCTTTATTCCCCCAGTTAGTTTTAGGTTTCTGTCATGTGGATATTTTCATTCTTTTAAAACATGAATCATAACTACAGTAAAGAATAAAATGCTATAGAACCTTAGAAATTAACCTTATTTTCTGGAAAACAAATCAAGCAATGCAAAGGCAGTAATGGAATTGAATATTGCCTTTTTAAACAAAATGAAATATATTTTCCTAGAGGTAACACTTACTATAAAATCAAAATACGCATACAAAACAATTTTTTAAAAAGAGATAAAATGAATAGGATTCCCCTTTAATATCGACTAATCCATCCCATTCCTCACACTTACAGGCTCTGGAAGAACTATTAACCACTGGGCATCTATCTTTCTACACCTTTTTTCTATCTAAACATACACATTATTCTATTCACATTCTTCTACTAAAGTAGTCATTATGGGTATTTTGCTATTTTGAACTATACTCAATGAAAAGTATTTTCCATTCATTTTCGCAAGTTTGAATTATGATTTCCTTAGGAACAGTTCCTGGGAAATATTGCCAGATCAAAGATTATGTATATTTTAAATGCATTTTGCCAGGCTGCCATCCAGCAAGGTTGGACTGACATGTACTCCCCCAAATAGTGTAAAGAAGTTCCTGAGCATTATAGCTCTTTCTTAACATTTACCACTATAATAAGCTAAAAAATAAAATTTATTGTTCTAATTTGCATTTCTTTGATTACTGTGCAAAATGTTTTATATTTTGATCAGCCAGTTGTATTTCTTTTGTTTTCCATCCAATTTTCTACTGTAGTATTTTTCTTTTTATAATTGATTTCTAAGAAGTCTTTTTTTTTTTTTTTGAGACAGAGTCTCACTGTGTCACCCAGGCTCAAGTTCAGGGGCACGATCTCAGCTCACTGCAACCTCTGCCTCCCAGGCTCAAAAATCCTCCTGCCTCAGCCTCCTGAGTAGCTGGGACCACAGATGTGCGCCACTGTCCCTGGCTAATATTTGTTATTTTGGTAGAGACGGGGTCTCACGGTGTTGCCTAGGATGGTCCGAACTCCTGGGCTCAAGCAATCAGCCTGCCTTGGCCTCCCAAAGTGCTGGGATTACAAGTGTGAGCCACTGTGCCCAGCTAAAAGAACTTTTTATATTTAACAATATAATCTTTTAAGACACATAATACATATTTTTAGTTTTTCATTTGCATTTTAACTCTATTTATGGTATATCCTACAAATGAAAATGTTAAATTTTTATCAATATTGTCCTTTTTGGATTCTGTGGTTTATATAATGCTTAGAAGTGCTTCTGGGTTCCAGGATTATGAAAATATAGATTATTATCTTCAAAGTACAAGGATATTACTTCTGTATTTTTCAAAGAGCTGCACCAATTACAGATAATCCCACTTAATTTTAGACAATATTTCTAAATTGTCCTTATTCAGCAAATAATAAACAATACAAATCCGAGTAAGTTTCTAAATGGATCATCATATTTAGTACAGAAGTGCCAGTGAGGCAAACAGACGGCTCTATCACGGCAACTGTTTGATCAAGAGAAGAAAGAAGTTTTCATGTCACTTGAAAATATAAAGATATAGAACATCAAAGGAGGTAACTTGAAAGAAAAACAGATCCAGTTCCTCAATTCCATCAAAATGTTGTCCACATAAAGAATCAATTGATTTAAATAACAAAAGAAACAAATCACCAAATTCACTATATAATTTATTTCCTGCATTATAGCTTTTCAAAAACCAATTGCCATCATTCCTTTCCATAAAACTTGATTATAAAATTACTAAAATCAAAATGAATTTAATCTTTTAGTATATATGTACTTATAACAAGTTTGTATAGGTAACTTATATTTATAAATACTAAAACTTCACCAGAAAGTGCAGCAAACATGAGGGCTGTGTATCCATGTTCATGCTGATGACAATTTACATCGGCTCCATGTCGCAGTAGTAATTTGCACATATCGAGTTTTCCTTTATATGCTGCATGCATTAGAGGAGTCATTCCATTCTTTAACAGAAAGAGGAAAAAAGTATTAATTTTACTGTTTTATCTTTTCTGTACCTATGAACAATTTCTGCAATTAGAAACATAAAACGAATATGAATTAATTAAAATGGTCATTATAATATGTATTTTTATATTTGCTTCCACACTTGGATCTTCCATAAACTTCTGAGGAAGATGGTTTTATTACTGGAGATTTTTTTACAGATTAGCAAACAGATTCAGAGAGGACTTGCTCAACCTCACATGACTAATAAATGGTGGGGGCAGGGATTGAAACCCACATTTTCCAAACATACTTACTTTCTCAGAAAGCAAATGAACAAACAGATACAAACACATTTTTTTAAAAGAAGAAAAATCTCAAATAATGCCTCGCAAGGGGAAAGTTGAATAAAGTATGGTATATGCATAACATGCGATATTATGAAGCTATTAAATGAATGATTCATCTGTATCTACTGAACTGGAACATTTTCCACAAATTATTGTCAATGAGAAAAGGTGAAGGAAATGCATATTACAGTGGTATCATTTTTTAAAACCATGATTCCCCAAATCACACATATATTTTGATCATACATATGATTTGATTATATGTGATTGTATAAATATAGAGAAATGGTTGGTAGTATTTAGGCTATATTGTTTGGTCAAATCACACATATATTTTGATCATACATATGATTTGATTATATGTGATTGTATATATATGGAAAAATGGTTGGTAGTATTTACGCTAGGCTACACTGTTTGGTCTCCATATGCTTTGTGCATATTCAACGAAACATCCAACCTTTTATGTACTAGGCACTACTATTATTTGGTAGATAAATGGATGAGCTGTTACTGTGAGTGAATTTTCTCAGTAGTGTAGGCGAAACGCTGTAAGTACCAAAACATCAAAGTTGTTTTGGATGAAAAGCTCTGTAAAACATATAATCCGTTACCTTAGTGAAGCTTAGAATGCTAACATAATGTAAATTATTCTTGATGCTTCCCGATTATTATTATGAACACAAGCCATCATCTTGTTAATGCAGTACACACTATGTTCAGAGGGTTGTGGAGACGAGAATGATAGAGAGGCTGGGACCTTTCAGTTGCACAAGAGGCAACTCCATGGAAACAATGGACATTTCTTGAGAGTAAGAATGGAAAAATGATAAGCAGATGATAACTTTGAAGACTCCCTTAGCTGGGAGTCTCTACAGAGATGGAATATTAGTATGCTGGGAGTGGGTGGGTGGGTGTGGGTAAATCTCATTGCCGTGCTTCAAGGGAGTAGGAATGGACTGCGTGGACTTTAGCTTTTAAATAAGGCAATACCATATCGCGAGCATGACTAGGGTGATATCTCCTAAAGGATGATAGAATCTGTCCATAAGAAGCTAGTGTGTAGCCTGAGGGGTGGTAGGGGAAGGACACAGGCCCATCAGAAAGGCCACCACAAAGAAGCAAACAGCTGTTTCTTTTGCATATTTTAGGACCCCGACTTCACCATGGAGTTAGTTTTTTTCTGTTTATCCAGAACAGGTGGGCAGTCAATTGCCCAGCAATCCAACCTACAACAAGAGGTTATCTAGCTCTGAGAATGAATAATCCCCAGACTACAGAACTGGCCTCTAGTTTAAACAAAACAAAACAAAACAAAACAAAACACAAAGCTTTCAACAGAATGTGATAATCTGCTTAAGAGCAAAAGAGATATGCAAAACTTTTGAATCTCACATCTCCAACTGTCCTTATTTTCCTGTGTTTGTGTTTTCACTGTCATCTGTGTTAATCACTTCTGCCCATTTACCTGTCTCCTATTACTCCCTTTCGTCTCATTTAAAAAAAATTTTCCTGGCTCTTTTCTCTTTCTCACTTGTTCTTTTCTGTTTACCAGCTGTCACCTTAGCAGAAATTGGTTTTTAGAGCAAACCAATGAGAGAGTTTCTTTCCAGAAAGGTAAGTATCGGCCGGGCACAGTGGCTCACGCCTGTAATCCCAGCACTTTGGGAGGCCGAGGTGGGCAGATCACTTGAGATCAGGAGTTCAAGACCAGCCTGGCCAACATGGCAAAACCCTGTCTCCACTAAAAATACAAAAATTAGTTGGGCTTGGTAGTGGGTGCCTACAGTCCCAGCTACTCGGGAAGCTGAAGCAGGAGAATCACTTGAACCTGGGAGGTGGAGGTTGCAGTGAGCCGAGATGGCGCCACTGCACTCCAGCCTGGGCGACAGAGTGAGACTCTGTCTCAAAAAAAAAAAAGGTAAATGTCTATCCCAATCATGTCATCTGCTGTGCAATCTCTGAACCTGCTCTTTTTGTCATGTGTATAATGCAGTATATGATTTTCAGATATCAAACTTAAGTGCTGTGGTAGATGGTCCTGGGTATTAGAAAAAAAACTAGTGATAAGTAACAAATTTACACTTATTTTTCAAAGAAGTGGATATCACATGTACTTCCTATCTTAGTACAATTTTGTGTTATAAGAATTTAGAACAGTACGAAGGAAATTATAAATTTTGACTGCAATGATTACTATGCATTATCTTGGTTCTAGTACCACGTGATTTATAAAAACTTTCCCATGGGCAAAGTAAAAAGAAGTAATATTAATAAATTTTGATGCTCCATAGAGATATAAACCCACCATGCTATAAATTTTCTATTTATTCTAGTGTTTTTATAGTATTTCAGTGTAAATATCCAGAAAAGGAAATAATTTGAAACAATACTGCTAATCTACTAGAAGTAGAAGAGAATATTCCCATGTTCAAAATACATGATGCAAGTTAATTTAAAATGTTATATTACAGTTGTAAAGATGAAATAACTTAGTATCAGACAGAATACTAAACGTCCATCTCTACTCAAACTAGAAAGGTAGTGATAAATTTCATAAAATGTTATCATATTGTAATTCATCAATTCTAAGATGCATCTCACTTTTATATTTAAAATCTCCAGAATTTTCACTTTACTAAAGTCTCACAAATTACCATCAGTTTACACTCCCCTCATTTAAAAAATATCTAGATGAATTTTTAAATTTATGACATCTTAGATTCAATGATATGCAAGAGTAAAAATCCTCACGTCCTTGTCATTTCCCAAAGATAACCTTGTAGGTAGTCTGCTTAACTGAATAGCATGAGAAACAAGCTTCTACAATTCTTTAGATACAATCCCCTTAAAAATAAATTTCCTCTCCCATAATTCTTAAGTCAAAGAATCAATCAACATTAGGTTATTACATTGGAATTCTATGTCATTAAATGCAGCATCCATTCATTCAGCAAATATTTAATGAGTGCTTAATACATGTCAGACACTGATCTATACATTGGAGGTAGCAATAAGCAAACTTCATGCCTCCCATAGTCTAAGTCCCTGGGACTTACAGTACAGGTGACTAGATGGATGGTGATACAAGTGCTGGAAGAAAATAACATTAAGCAAAGGGGAGTAGTGCCAGAGGGAAAGAGAAGACTATTATTTTAAAGAGGACATTCAAGGAATGTCCCGCTGAAAAGGTGGCACTTGAACAAAGCCCTGAAAGGAGTTAGGGAGGCAAGGAATGCAGATAACTACAGGAAGAATGCTCCAGGGAAAGGGAATGAAAGTGCAAAAAACTTTGTGCTGTGTTCAAGGATCATCACAGAGGCCAAGTCTGTCTGCAGCCCACTCAATCTTCAGGAACACATAGGAAGCTTCTTGTCTTGATTCTGGTACTTCTATTTGAACATTAAATATGATGCTAAAGTTTGTGGAAGGTTTCTGCAAACCTATCAGGTTACAGAAGAGTCATTCTATCCTAATTTGTTAGTTTATACCATCAAAGGTTATTACATTTTATAATATACATTTTAGCATCTGTTGTGGTGATCCTATTTGTTTCTCTTTTATTCTGTAATATAGTGAATTACACTGAAAGGTTTTCTAAAACTGAACTATCCTAACATTCTTGGAAAAACCTTACTTGGCTATGATATCTTATAATCCTTTTAACAGATGGCTGCATCAACCTGCTAACATTTTTAGAATTTTTGCCTCTGT
Organism: Pan paniscus; assembly: GCF_029289425.2. NCBI lineage: Eukaryota > Metazoa > Chordata > Mammalia > Primates > Hominidae > Pan > Pan paniscus. The sequence goes on from NC_073255.2 coordinate 21,465,515, forward strand.
ATTTATAAAGTGAATTGGGTCCATAGTTTTGTGGAACTTCTTACTATTTGGCATCAGCATTATGCTAGCCTTATCAAATAAATGAGTTGAGTATCTTCCCATCTTTTTCTAAACTAATGGTATAATTAGTGTAAAATGAGAATTAACTGGTCCTTAAAGTCTGGTAAAGCTTACTCTGGTTTGCAGCTTTTGAAGGTGGTAGGAGATTTAAAAATATTTATACAAATTTTCCTTAATTATTGATTATTCCAATTATTGATTATTCTAGTTTTTCTACTTTTTTTTTTTTTTGAGACAGAGTCTCACTCTGTCACTCAGGCTAGAGTGCAATGGTGCAATCTCAGCTCACTGCAACTTCCGCCTCCAGGGTTCAAGCGATTCTCCTGCCTCAGCCTCCCAAGTAGCTAGGACTACAGGTGCCCACCACCACGCCTGGCTAATTTTTGTATTTTTAGTAGAGAAGGGGTTTCACCATGTTGGCCAGGCTGGTCTCGAACTCCTGACCTCAGGTGATCCAACCACCTCGGCCTCCCAAAGTACTGAGATTACAGGCGTGAGGCACTGCGCCCGGCCCAGTTTTTCTACTTCTATATGAGATGAATATATCCATTTTAATTTTCTACAAAGATCATATGGGTTTCCAAATGTGTTATCTTAATAAAAAAGTTATGACAATCTTCTTTATAATTGCAGTTATGTTTTTCTTTCTCCCTCCCTCCCTCCTTCCCTTTCTCCTTTCCTTCCCCCCGTCTTTCCTTCCTTCCTCTCTCCCTCCCTTTCTCCTTTCCTTCCTTCCTCCTTACTGTTTATACATATTGTTTTCTTGCTTGTACTTCCCAAGCTGTGTCTATATTTTGGTTTTAAGTTGATAATTTTTACTGTTTTTTCTTTCCTGTTTTATTGAGATACAATTCATATAGCATACAATTTACTCAATTAATTTGTACAAATAAATCGGTTTAATATACTCACAGAGTCATGCAGCCATCACCACAATCAATTTTTGAATATTTTCATAATCCCTGAAAGAAACTCCATACCCATTAGCAGTCATTTCCCACTTCACCCCCACTCCCTTACTCAGCCCCAGTCATCCACTAATTTACTTTCTGTTCCTATGAATTTGCCTATTTTTGGTATTTTGTATAAATGGAATCTAAAATATGCAATCTTTTGTGACTGACTTCTTTCACTCAGCATTAATGTTTTCAAGGTTGACGCATATTGTAGCAAATATCAGCATTTCTTTCATCTTTGTAACTGAATAATACCCATCATAGGATTATACTATATTTTGTTGAGGTAGTCATCAGTTGAACATTTGGGTTGTATCTACCTTTGACTATTATGAATAATGCTGTTATAAACATGCATTTGCATATGCAAAATTTTGTGTGGATATATGTTTTCATTTCTCTTAAGTATATATATAGGATTTCTGGGTCATATGGTAACTCCATGTTTAATCATGTGAGGAACTGCGAGACTATTTTCCAAAGCGGCTACACAATTTAACATTCCCACCAGCAATGTGTGAGGGCTCCAATTTCTTTACATCCTCGCTAATACCTGCTATACCACCTTTCTGATTATAGCTATCCTGGTGGATATGAAGTGGTATTTCATTGTGCTTTTTATTTGCATTTCCCTGATGGTTAATGATGTTGAGCCTTTTCTCATTATGTATTGATCACTTGTATATCTTCTTTGGAGCAATATCTATCTAGATCCTTGGCTCATTTTTTAATTGAGTTATATATTGTTTTATTATTGAGTTGTAGAAGTTCTTAATATTTTCTAGTTACAAGTCCCTTATCAGATATAATTTGTAAAATTTTTCTCCCATTTTGTAGACTGTCTTTTCACTTTCTCGGTGGTATGCTTTGAAACACAAAAGTTTTTAATTTTGATTATTTCCAGTTTATCTATTTTTATATTGTTGCTTATGTTCATCTGCTTTTAAAATTTTTTATTTCTGTTTTTTCTAAATCATTTCTTATTTTTTTTTAGTATATTTACTCTTTTAATAATTTCATGAACTGAAAGCTCAGAACACCATAAAGATTAAAAGTGTAATGATAAACACTACAAAATTTCTTTTGAGTATCACTTTGGCCAGCAAACAAAGCTTTTGATAAATGTTGTATTTTCAGTTGTAAACAGTCAGCAATTTTTATTCCTATATCTTCATTAACCTGAGAATTATTTAGAGACAAAAAAACAAATTCCAAGATATGTGCTTCATTATTTGGATTATATTTTTGTTTCTTTTCGAATGTATTATACTACATTTAGCAAAGCTGTCTGAAATAAGCTACAATTTCCTTTATAAAATAGTATAATACATGGATTAATTTTTATCAATGTTACATGTAAAGAAGATATACTATTTTTTTCTGCTAATATACAGTCCATGTACTGTTAATTGGGTTATCCAAATTTTCTACGTCCAACGTTACTTTTTTTCTATTTAATCTGTTTGTTTCTAAAAGGTGCTATTGCGATCTTACAGATTTCTCCTTTGAGCACCATTATTTTTTTCTTTATGAACCTCAATGCCTATAGCTGATAAATTTATAAGAAAAGGCTTAAGGCTATTATGTTCTTGGTGTATTATTAATTTAATATATAAGACAGAATGTCCATATAATTATTTTTTGCTTTAAACTTTATTTTGTCTGATATTAAGTTTGCTACCCATGTGTGAGTAAAGAGTTAACAGAACCCCTTTCCCTTCTGCATGAGAAACTGAAGTTCAATGAACTTTGTAGCACTAGACTGTGCTATATAATATAGTAGCCACTAGCCACATATGGCTATTTAAATTTAACTTCTAATTAATTAAAATTAAACAAAATTAGAAACCGGTACTTCTAGCCAAGATATAGTAACAAAAACCAGAGTTATCTTCTTCCTAGAGTAACAGAAAAACAGACAAAATAACAATTTGCAAGACACTGTCGGTTAGGCAATAAAACACGTGATCCCTGAGAAAGGGAAAGCAACTGAATTGGCTCCTCCAATTGCCTAGCTTATCACCTTAAGAGGGTTTATAGGTTACAGTAGATGGAGAGGTCAGCCAGACTGAGCCTGGCAGACTGCATTGAGGCGATGGAGTTGAGCATCCAGGGTCACCAAGTTGGCTTAAGTTCCCAGGAAGAGTAAAAGAGAGAAGAGAGCTACACAGAAAGAGAATTCTAAAGATCTGCAGAGGGTTTCTTCAGAGTGTTTGGCTGGAGTACTGATCAACACACGCGTATGTGGAAACTACCCAAGCCTGGGCAAATAACTAGCTGACAGCATTACAAGGAATAGCATCCAGTGCTCACACAGGGCCAGGAAGAGTGCCTGTTCCCACCAGCCAGGCTTGAAAACCTCAAGCATCTGAGAACATTGCATAGAGGACGAGGAAGGGCCTTAGTTCAACAACAGGAAAAAAAATCCTTTACTGAGCATTTTGCTAGTTCCACCTAACAAACATTAAAAACTAGAACTGAAATAATCAAACTGCTTCCAAGTAACTTAACTGTGTTCATGAAAAAAAGCTCAGGAGTATTTGTCAAAATACAGAAACATACAGCACCCAATAAGGTAAAATTGACAATGTCTAGCACCCAATAAAAAACAATCAAACATGGAAAGAATAAAAACATACGACCCATAAAGAGAAGATAAATCATTCAAAAGAAATAAAAACATATGTCCATAACAACATTTGTACATAAATGTTCATAGAAGCTTTATGGTAATCGTCCCCAAACTGGAAACAACCCAAAACTCTAACAGCTGATGAATGGATAAAAAGATTATGGTATACACATACAATAAAAAAAACTACTCAGCAAGAAAAAGGAATAATATATGCTACAGCATGGGTGAATCTCTATGCTAAATAAAAGATGCTAGATTAAAAAAAGAGTACTTATTGTGTGATCTCATTTATATGAAATTCTTGGAAATGCAAACTAATATATTGTGACTAAAAGCAAATTAATGCTTTCTGCAGGAGTGGGTGGGGAAGGGCAGGAAGGAGAGATTACAAAGGGGTATGAGGAAACCTTTGAGGTAATGGATATCTTCATTATCTTGATTATAGTGATGGTTTTACAGGTATATACATATGTCAAAGCTTAACAAATTTTACACCTTAAATATGTATAGCTTATTGTATATTAATTATACCTCAATAAAGCTGCTAATAACTGAAAGAAATGAAGGAATCTAAATATCCAGTTCCTCAGTCAAACTTCCCTTATTTGAAGTGTTTAATGGTCACACATGGCCAATGGCTACTGTAATGTTCAGATGTTACCACCATTTCCAAAACTTATTTTAGAAGCAACTATTCTAGGAAATTGAGTTTAGGTTCACTTAACTTTCCCTAGAACTGAAGTTGCTGGATCAAATAATATACTCAGTTAAAATTGATACATATTCCAAAATTTTCTACAGAATAGTACGTCAATTTACACTTAACCATTAGCATTTAAAAGTCCGTTTTTCCCCATGCTTGACAAGAAATAATATGATTTTGACTTTATTTGCACTTATTTGATTACTAATAAGACTAAACTATTTTTACATGCTTATTTTTCTTTTGTGACCTATTTGCTTACATTTAGTTTAGGAATTATTAGTGTAATATGAGCAAAAATGCTAGAAAAGAAACTTGTATTAAGAGATTTGAAGGCTGAGCGTCGTGGCTCATGCCTATAATCCCAGCACTTTGGGAGGCCAAGGCAGGAGGATCATGAGGTCAGGGTTCGAGCTCAGCCAGGTGAACATAGTGAAACCCCGTCTCTACTAAAAATAGAAAAATTACTCAGGAGTGGTGGTGGGTGCCTGTAATCCCAGCTACTTGGGCGGCTGAGGTAGGAGAATCACCTGAAACAAGAAGGCGGAGGTTGCAGTGAGCCAAAATTGTGCCACTGCACTCCAGCCTGGGCGAAAGAGCAACACTCCATCTCAAAAAAAAAAAAAGGATATATTATCTCTTCTTATAGGAAGTAAAATCCTTTATTAAACTTCTAAAATCTTACCTCGTCCAAACAGTTGACACGAACATTCTTGCTGGATAATAATGTTCCAGCTTCTTGGACAGTACCTAAAAAAAAAAAAAAAAAGATGAAAAGTAAGCTTATCTATCACTAGAATAAGAGAAAAATCTAACATCAAGGAAATAAACCTTAAGGAGTTATCTGTAAAAGTAGATCTAGTCAGTGTAGGTTGCTAAGAAATGAAACATCCAATCACATACTATTTATTTTACAAAGTAATTGTCCAGTAGAATAGATTTACAGAAACTAAAAATAGCTCCATCTTGTTTTTATTTTCACTGACCTTAAAGTATATTACATTGGCCACATTTTCCTTTTGGCAGTAATACAATAACCACAAAGCATAAGACTTAATACTGAAAAAAAATCTTAAAGGGTATCTAATCCAAATCACCATCTGAAGCTTAAATTCCAGTCAATGTAATACTTGGAATTCAAAATGCAGTCAGTATTTATATAATTTGTCAGCACCACATCTTGTGAATTGATGACATATTTATAATAGAATGCTTGGTTTGGAAATACTTAGGTGAAACATATCTTTAATGCCTAGTACTACATTACAGTGCTCTATGATCAGTACTCACCACCCTGAAAGTCAACTAATGTAAACCTTAAGGTCACTCCTCTGTAAATTTGGAAAGAAGCTATAATTGGGCCAAAGTTGTCAGGTTTTTCCAGTCTTCTATAAGGCATAATGACAGAAGCATACTTGCAGGAGAGAATGTTGCTATTATCATTAGTACAAGCCAGCCACACATTTTGCCAAGAAATTTCTGGTTTTACTGGGAAGAGAACAATTAAATTGAATGTACTGAGGGAGAAAGGCTAAGATAAGCCTCTCCTATAAAAGAACATAAAAGAATAGGTAAGTCTCCCAACCAGGTTATTTCCTCTCTTTAAATTTAGACTTGTAGTGCAAGAATGTGCTAAACTCTGCTAGCCTTCTAGAGTTAAAGGTGAAATGCAAAATAAAGATTAGCATGCTTTTTTCTCTCTGACCCACTTCTTAAGCAAGTCACCTGAGTTCCCCTCACCAACAGAGAAGAAACAGAAACATCTCCTAGATAGAGAAGTAGCTCTGTTGGGAAAATGTCAAGTGAATAATCTACACGTCCCTGGAGTATGATGGCAGCTTTTTTTTTATAAATAGTGCATTTTTCTGACCCTGTATTCCGTCTGAAAGCAGTTAGTATCACTGGCTGAATCGCTATGCGAGGGCAAAGCTCTTGTGTGTGTGAGCATGCAAGCCAGTTCTACATGAAACCTTATTCGTATCTGTGGCTTCTCTTCAGAGACTTTCTCAAAAATCTTTATAGAAGAATAAAACCAGAGCAAAAAACCCTGCACCCCAGTTTCTCTTGAGGAAGATGCTTCATCCAAATCCCATTCTCCACCGAGAACCAAAGTTATTTTCTTTTTCTATCTGCCCAAGAGATGTTTTTGCAAGAAAGGGAGAATACTATAGGGATTGTGAGCATGTCAAAGCCTGCTACATGTGAAGAGTAGAATGGGGATTAAGATCATAAACATTTGGCTCTCATTAGAGAACAGGCTGATAATTCTCTAAGGTGTTTGCCAAATAGCCAACAATCTAAGTTAACATATTCTGTAAGGGAACAATATATATATATATATATATATATTTTTTTTTTTTTTTTGAGACGGAGTCTCGCTCTGTCGCCCAGGCTGGAGTGCGGTGGCGCGATCTCGGCTCACTGCAAGCTCCGCCTCCCGGGTTCACGCCATTCTCCTGCCTCAGCCTCCCGAGTAGCTGGGACTACAGGCGCCCGCTACCACGCCCGGCTAATTTTTTGTATTTTTAGTAGAGACGGGGTTTCACCGTGTTAGCCAGGATGGTCTCGATCTCCTGACCTCGTGATCCGCCCGCCTCGGCCTCCCAAAGTGCTGGGATTACAGGCGTGAGCCACCGCGCCCGGCCGGGAACAATATATTTTAAAGATGATGCATGTATAATGGAAAACAAACTGTTCTCTCCTGCTTAACTCTCACTCAATAGTCTCAATCCTTCACTTCTGACACCAGATATATGAGGTTTCCCCCATAAACACCAAGCAATTCTCCATTGGACACCAATGGGGTATCCTATAATTTAACTTATTTCTAACATTGTTTATCTAAAGTTAGTCAGATCTTACAGGTCAAGGGCTCAGTCCACAAGACTGTCCCCACTTCAGATGCCAATCATAAGCCCCTGTACTTCTGACTGGCTATAAATCAGGGTTCCCATGATCCCCTCCTCAGGTTCCATAATTTGCTAGGACAGCTCACAGAACTCAGGGAAACACTACTTACATTTACCCATCAATTACAAATAATATTACAAAGAACAAAGATGAACAGCCAGATGGAAGAGGGGCAAAGAGCAAGGTATGTGGCACGGGGCACAGAGATTCCACGCTCTTTCCAGGCACTCATTCTTCCAAGAACTTCCACGAGTTCAGCAATCTGGAAGCTCTCTGCAACCTGTAGTTCAGTAATATTTATGCAAGCTTGATTACATAGGTGTGACCTATTATTAAGTCAGTCTTCAGCTCCTCTCCCTTTCCTGAAGATGCGGGGAGGGGTGGAGTTGAAAAATTCAACCTTCTAATCATGGCTTGGACTTTCTCATGACCAGCCCCCATCCTGAAGCTATCCAACAGTCGCCTTATTAGAACAAAAGACATTTCTAATGCCCAGAAAATTCCAAGGGATTAGAAACTCTGTGTCAGGTACCAGGGTCAAAGACCAAATATTAGAACAATAGATGCACCTAGCACCCCTATTGTTCAGGAGATTATAAGGGTTTTAGGAGCTCTGTGTTAGGAGCCAGTGGCAGAGACCAAATAGATACTTCTTATTATATCATACATGTACACATACCCACAATCACACTAAGGTTAGCCTTTTGAAATGCAGGGGCTGGAATGAGAAAAATAACCTGAAACAGATTGGGCTTCTAGAGAATAAAAACAGATTTGGAACATGGATGAGCAAAACACTCCAAGAGGAAAAACTGTGATGATTTCCAATTCGGTGTTCACAATGTAATGACATTAGTCGGAAATTATAGAAGGTCCAGAATAGCATGGAAATGTGAAACACATGGCTCACACAGAAGGATTTTTACTTTATGTCATTCCTACTGTCCATAGTAGACTTAAATAATATTTTACAAGTAAGTGTAAAAGATTAATTGCTTTATTCTGGGAAATAAATATGTTAAATCTGATTTAACAAACTGCTGGGGGTGGAAGATAGAGTACTATAAGAAGGGATGTGCAAGGAGCCAACATATACCTTCATTGGAGATAAGAAACAACAGACCTAAACTAATCAAAGTAATAATTAGTGATTTATTTCCCTTTAGAGAATTCCTCCAACTGCTCAAACCAAAGAAGAAAATACAGCATAACCTGCCTCATTAGGGTGGAATTGATCACTTTATCTGGATGAACAAGCATTTTAGGAGAGAAAAGATTATGTACATAATATTTTCCCAGCATGGACAACATAGTGAGACCCCATCTCTACAAAAAATTTTCTAAAAAATTAGCAAGGTGTGGTGGCATGGACCTGTAGTCCCAGCTACTCAGGAGGCTGAGGTGGGAGGATTGCTTGAGCCCAGGAAGTTGAGGCTGCAGTGAGCTATGATCATGCCACTGTAATCCAGCCTAGGCAATAAAGGGAGACCCTGTCTCAAAAGAGAATGATATTCTTAGTGTTACTGCTCTCTCTTCTACTACATTATAGCTTTTTCAGGAATACTATAAAGTGGAACAAGACCTGCAAAACTTGGCCAGGCATGGTGGCTCACGCCTGTAATCACAGCACTTTGGGAGGCCAAGGCGGATGGATCACCTGAGGTCAGGAGTTTGAGACCAGCCTGGCCAACATGGTGAAACCCCATCTCTACTAAAAAAAAAAATACAAAAATTAGCCAGGTGTAGTGGTGCGTGCTCGTAGTCCTAGCTACTCAGGAGGTTGTGACAGGAGAATTGCTTGAACCCAGGAGGAGGAGGTTGCTGTGAGTCAAGATCGCGTCACTGCACTCCAGCTTGGGCGACAAGAGCGAGACTCTGTCTCAAAAAAATAAGTAAATAAATAAATAAAAGTAAATGAAAAGACCTGTAAAACTCTCAGTTTCCTTATCTGTGAAATAAGGATAACAATATCCATCCTACAGTTTATCTGAGGAGTGTCCTAATGTGGAGCACATATAAGCCTTTATTAGATCTTCTTTTTATTTTGTATTCAGAGCAGCACAATATAATTCATTGTAACATTTCTAATATCTAGATTGGGAACACGGGTCTCTACCAAAGACAAGAAGATGCAGCCAAAACAAACAGAACAGGAGAAACAAACATTCTGTTTTCAGCAATTCATCACACAACCATGAGATTCAAACACGTATAGATTTCAATCGTTATTCATTATTATTGTTTTAATTTTTTATAGATACAGGGCCTTCCTCCATCGCCCAAGCTGGAGTGCAGTGGCATGATCATGGCTCACTGCAGCCTTGAATTCCTGGGTTCAAGCAACCCTCCTGCCTCACACTCTTGAGTTGCTAGGACTACAGGTGCACGCCACCGCACCCAGCTAATTTTTACATTTTTTGTAACAATGGGGTCTCACTATATTGAGACCCAGGCTGGTGGCAAACTCCTGGGTCCAAGAGACCCTCTTGGATCCTCCCAAAGTGCAGAGGGGTCACTCTACAGGCATGAGCCACTATGTCCAGCTGGATTGCAATCATTATTTATTGGAAGCCACGAAAACGGATATTTTAAGGAATATATAATCAAGTTAAGGATTTAGAAATCTATTTGGCTTTGTTAGTTGTTATAGTGTTTACGTATAAGTAAAATCATGTAAAAATGTTTAAAGTGCCTTAATTTTAAAACAAGAACATATGGATATAGATTTTGATATAATCATAGATATAAAGCTATAAATATATTTTAAAAGTGAAACCCCATCTCTACTAAAAAGACAAAAATTAGCCGGGCGTGGTGGTGCACGCCTGTGATCCCAGCTACTCAGTAGGCTGCGGCAGGAGAATTGCTTGAACTTGGGAGGCAGAGGTTGCAGTGAGCCGAGAGTGCACCATTGCATTCCAGCCTGGGTGACAGGGCGAGACCCTGTCTCACACACAGACAGACACAGACACACACACACACACACACACACACACACAGTGGAGACTTCTAATTATAACATGCATTTTGAAATCGTGAATTTGTGCGATGTTTCTAAAAGGTCTCCTACTCATATCTATTTTTAGACTTTGTAAAAAAATGATCTTAAATTAGTATTACAGAGCACTGTATAAAATTGAGAGTATCTAAAAGAGCTGTTGCTGTGAAAATGAAGACAATGAAGCCCATATAGGTTGCATAACCTGTCCAGCCATCCAACTAATGGTAACCATATATTTTAAGTTAATTTTTTCTTTGAACTCTGTACTATAATTGGTTATAAGCAGACTTGAATGTTTCTCAACCATAAAGACACCAGAAGTATTATTAACGACACAGGACCTTAGAACAGGATCTTATTTCAATAGTCCCAAATTGGAAACAACAATTGGGCATCAATGGGAATGGATGCACAAATAGTGGTATATCCTTCCAGTGGAAATAAAAGAAGAAAATAAGCTACATATTATTGGTACACATAATAAATATGAACCCCAAAATCATAATGTTGAATGAAAGAAGCCAGCCCCCCTCAAAAAAAGGATACTTATTGTATGATTCTACTAATATAAAATTCTAGAATAGAGAAATCTAATCAACAGAGGCAGAGATCTGTTAGTGGTTGCCTGCAGATGGGGGTGAAGTTAGTGACAGATCACAAAGAGGCATAAGGACTTTTTAGGGGGTGATGAAGATGTTCATTATGTTGATCTTACTGATGGTTTCACAGATGTATGTTTAAATCAAAACTGATTAAAAAGTGTGTACTACCTGTAATATGTGCAATTTATTGTATCTCAATAAAGTTGGTAAGAAAAAGCCTTATTATCCAAACTTGTTTCATAGCTCCTTTACACAGATATGAAAAAAAAAAGGAAGTATAATACTTTCTTGTTAGCAACAGTAAGCCCAGGAATTTCAGGTACTAAATAAGAGAAGTAATGTGAAAATTATCTAGCTCATAGCCTTAAAAAAGGTTTAATTTATTTCATAATAGTGCTTGCTCTGAGATTAATGAAAAAGGTATCAAAGCTTAGAAGAATGGGTCACTCTACAAGTCATATAAGCCAGTTAAACACAGTTCAGTGATTTCAATTTCCTCTTACATACTGTTAAATGAATGCTGTCATTAACTATGATTTAAATGGGTATGTTGGAAACAGATTTTCATTTTCATCTGGAACTTCTTGGCATTCTAATAAATAAAAAGCCCCACTTAAAGTTTGTCTTTCTGGAGAGCAGTGGCTGGCAGATGGGAATCACTTAAATATTTGCCGAGTTTATTTCAGATTGACCAAGATCCCAGGCTAGACTTTGCTGAAAAGTTGTTAGTTCAAAGTACTAGAACTTATTGTCTCATCTAGAGTTTTTCAAAGTTGAAAAACGTATGAAAGAAAAAAAAAAACTCACTTCACCCACTTTTAAAAAAATGCCTCTTTTTGGCACAAATATAAACTTTGCTTGTGGCCTTTCTTCAACTATAAAATAAAAATTTACTTTAAATTTAATGCACACAGAACTACAAAATCAGTAACATTTAAAACTGAGTTAACTTGACAGATGTTGTTTTGCTAGAACTAAATGACCTCTCAAAGTGAATATTGTATGGACTGCTATGGTACTGTTTCATGTTTTGTTTAGTTTGTTTTTAAGTACAGCCTGTTTATTACCTATGGGCCCTGTGATACCTCTGCTCTGCCACTTTCTGCCACTTTCTGGCAGAAACTGGGAAGTTTCCTAACTTCCCAGTTCCTCAGTTGCCTTGCCTATAAGGTGATGATTACTATATTTATCACAAACACAAGCAGTATTTCGAATGCTTTAACTATACTAACTACTTTCATTCCCATAACAACGTTGTGAGGTGGGTATTATTATTATTCCTATTTTTCACACAGAGGACTTGAGGCTCAGGAAAAGTCACTTGCCCAAAGGCCACATCACCAGTAAATGAGTTAGAATTTCAAACCAGACCTGCATGGTTAACCACTATCCCATGCTGTCTCTCATACTGTCATAGCTTAAAATTAATTCCTAGCTCATCCAAATTAAATGCATTAATATATGTAAAGTACTTAAAATTATGTGTGGCTTGCAGTAACAGTCAATAAACGTTGGCTATGGTTGTTTTTCTCATATCTCCCATTACTTTTCTTTATGAGTGCAAGTGATGTCCCACAGACCTTCAGCTGACAAGAATGCATCACATACTAGGTCCACATCCGTTCTTTTCTCATTGGCATGGTCCAATGAAAGCGATGAAAGCATCAGTGCATTCATGCAACTTGATGCACCATGTGAGCCCAGAAATATCACAGCACTAACCAGAATAAATGCACATTAATTCAGGTTTATATAATCTTCGAAATAAATACTGATGGACACCTGAGAATGTATCCAAGGAATCCCTTCTCCCCTCTCAAAGACTCAATTTATAAAACTGCTCACTATTTTTCACTTTTAAGAGATCACATGATGGGCCAGGCCCAGTGGCTCATGCCTGTAATCCCAGCACTTAGGGAGGCCGAGGCAGGAGGATCACTTGAGCCCAGGAGTTCGAGAGCAGCCTGGGCAACATAGGGAGACCCCCACCACCCCATCTCTACAAAAAAAAAATCTTTTTAAAGTAGCCGGGCATGGTGGCTCGCACCTGTAGTCCCAGCCACTAGGGAGGTGGAGGCTGCAGAGAGCAGCAACTCCAGCCTGGGTGAAGAGTGAGATCCTGTCTCAAACAAACGAGAGAGAGAGAGAAAGAGACAGCGAGAGCGAGCGAGAGAGAGGACATGTACTAGCTCTGTCCCGCTTAAAAGAATTTTTGTCCCTGGTGGATTGTGAATTGATCCTTTGTCTCCTTTTTGCCCAGCACAGTACCTGGCACACAGCTAGAACTTGCATGTTTGCTTAATTGAATCCTGGAGCCATCAAAGGCAGGGAGAAATTACCTAGAGACAGGAAGAACTGAAAGACTGAAATGCCAAATAGGTCAGCAAGAACCATGCAGTACAACAATCTAAACTCTAACCCAAATCCCCAAATTCCAGGCAAAGAACACATCATTGATAGATATAGCTGTGACTGACTTAGAATAGTTGAGATCAGATCGGGTGGGCTCAGCTCATCAGCACCTGTTGAGGTCAAACCGGAATTTTTTCTCCTTCGCATGTAGAGTTTCCTTGTCGCTATGAAGAATAAATCTGCCTTATTCTCTAGGATTCCACATTTCAGCCTGGCTACTAAGTAAATAAAACTGGAAACTGGGAAGCCTTATGCTGCAATGACTGGCATCTCTGCCATTCGAGGACAAACATGGCTATATTATTATTGAGTTTTAAATCACCACATTAATTGCCCGGAGTCCCACGCATCACCATCCCTGCACCGTGAGGGTGCAGAAGAAGCATGCAGTCACGCTGATGTCACCTGCCAGGTAACGGGACTCGGCAGGGAACTCCTCTAGGACGTCCACTCGGGGACCCCGGGGAAATATGGCTTCTGGCTCGTCCTCGGGGCTCCCCGCTGGGACTCAGCACTGCGGAAGTGGGGCACGCCTTGGGGGAGTGGACAAGAAAGCGCGAAGGAGCGCGATTAGAAGGTCTCATCTGTGCAACGTGGGCCGAGGGGTGGGTGTGGAGGCCTCGCCAATTTCCTTGTCTCTCTAGGGTTCCTGAGGCCGTCGGGGCTTCTGGAAGCCAGGGAGGCCCTGGATACGGAAGTCTCAATGCAGCAAATTACAGACCTAGTTCTGTGCCCTCATGAAGAACCCCTCTCCCTAAGGGCGCCCTCCACTCCCAAGCGGGGGCGGGGATCGGCAAAGGATCCAGATCATTCGGCCTGCGGAAGTCTAAAGGGTCATTTAGACACCCGCCTAAGAACCTGAAACTACCAGGACCGACCGCGGTCAAAATCCCTCGGGAGCAGTGAAGAATTCACACACTAGGGTCCACACCCCGGCACGCTCGCATTAACCTAAGGCGGGGCGTGGAAATCCGTACGTTTCCAAAAGCGGATTTAGAGGCCGAGCCTCTGTAACTACCCCTCTTGTCCCAGCACTGCTTCCACCTCCCCACCTCTCCGCCCCTGCAACCTTTCCCAGACCAAAGGGAGACACGCTCTTTCTCGGTTCCAGGCTGCAAACCTTGCAGAACCGCAGCCAAAGGTCACCCAGGCCAGGAGCGCCCCCCGGGCTCCGCCACGCCCCCCGGCCAGGCTGGCCGCGGCCGCGTCGCAGCCCAGCACCCGTACCTTTCCCGATGACTTCCAGTAGCTCCTTCTCCTCCTGGGTCAGCTCGCCTTTCTGTATGTGAACCATTGCTCCCGCCAGCTTGAAGGTTATTCCGTTTCTTAGGAAGTATTAAAAAAGAAACGATGCGTCTGTATTGGGAACGCCAGCCGCAATGAGGCAACTTGAGACCAAGACACTGACTAGCCAACCGCGGAAACGCTTCGCTTCCCTCCTCCCTCCCGCGGGCTGGCGGACAGCGGGCGAGCTCCGGCGAGCCAGGCGGACGGTCTCCGCAGGCCCAGCGGCGGTCACCGCCTGCCGCCTGTCATTGGCCCTGCCGAGGAGGAGGAGCCGCAGGAGGCGGTAGCGAGAGATCGCCATTGGAGCAACCTGGGAGGAAAAAACCAAATGCAGAAAGCTGGAGGGGGGAATTAAATTCCTCCTACACGTTCCGCTCCCCTATCCTGTCCGGTTCAAATATTTCGCAACATGTAATGTTAAAAATTCTACATCTGGCAGTTATGTGCTCAGCGACGGCTTTCTGGGGCGTGCAGAGGCCCCAGGTTGTCGCCGTACCCCCACCATTCCCCCGGGAGTGGCGCGGTCTGGGCGGGGGCGGTCTAGGAGACGGGGGCGGTACGGGAGGCGGGGCTGCGCCGGGTTCCGTGTGTCTATGTCAATGTGTCTGTCCTTCACTCCTCCATTGTCTGCCGCCGCTGCTGCTGCTGCTGCTGCCGCTGCCGCTGCACGAATCGCCGCAGCCCCCAGCCTTGCGCGTCGTCGCTACCTCCTCGGACAGGTGAGAAGCAGCCCAGGTGAGGCAAGGGGTGCCGTGAGGGTTGCGAGAGTAGCGACTGCCGCCCCGCCGGGGTTTCCATCGGGCAGGAGCTGGCGGGGAGGAAGCATGTGCCTCCTGGGGCGGCTTCCTGCCTCGCGGTGGAGAAGCCCCCGCTCCACCTCATCATCACGGCGCGTACGGGGTATCAGTGCCCTGGGATGAAGACCTCCGACTCGCAACGTTTGGCCGCCCCGGGAGACCCTGGGACCGCGGGCGGGCGGGCGGGCGGGCGGGGGCCAGCCACGCGGTGGGAAGTGGCGGGTGCACATGGTCTCGTGCGTGGCACCGCCAGATGCGGCTCCCGGGGAGGCTGGGGCCGGGGCTCTGGGCTAGGTAGGGGTCGGGAGGAGAGCGCCCCATTACTAGCGAGTCAGTGAGAACAGACTCGGGAGAGGGTAGTTTTTACGCTGGTGATCCTCTCCCTCCCCACTACTTGTCATCTCTTTGGCCTCTGTGGAAGCTGTAGAAGAAAACCTGATCGCCCAATGTTGCTTGTTAAAGATGTTTGGAAACAATTTACACTTGCACTAATACTTCGTTTATGAGAGACAGCCTGGGGGAGGGGGAAGGAAGGGCTTCTTTGCTCTGCTAGAGTTCTCGGTTCTCTTTGTAACTCAGATCTTGAGATTTATGGAAATAGGGAGTGGAGGGTGGGGAGGTTGGAGAGGGCGGAGATTAAATTGGTGTTGCTGCCTATATATAGCCTTAGATTAGCCTCTTAATCCAACCTTCATTCAACTGTAATATGTAGCCTGGAGCTTCGACCATAGGTAGATGGGGGTAAATACAAGTGTGTATTTCGGAATAAGATTTGCTTGCTAAAATGCGGGAATCAGTCATTTCTCCAGGGTGCACATTAATATTTACATCATCAATGAAAGTTTCTTTGGAAATTAGTGTTTATGTTTTACTGTTGTTTCCCTATAGAGTAGTATTGATGTTTCTCTCAATATGTGTGTCAAAGAGACGTGTATGTGTCAAAGAGAAATATTTGAATAATTATGTAGGTGGTTTTTGTTAAGCATCCCCAGGACCACTGTTTCTTCTCATAGCGCCATGCGAAAAGCGAAATGCATTTTCCTCTGGCCTTAGGCATTTATTTTGCGTGAAGCTTTCACTAACATCTGAAATCTCCTGGAATATGTTTATCATTATTTCCTGCCTTTAGCAAAAATCTTTCCTAAACTCCAGCTGTTTTTCCCCCCTAAAGCTTCAGCATTAAAGGCTGGGACAGATCTGAGCCAGAACATCTTACATGAAAATGGTTTGAAATTATTCATCTCAGTGTATAACAAAGATACTTTTGTTGGATGATGCTTTAATAATGATGTGGCTGTTCAAGCAAGTAGTAAGGCTCCTGAGAGTGACCAATCTTTTGTAATGCTGTTAGTTCAGAGTTACAATTGATTTATAACATAGTATCATGCGGAAGAAACCCACAAACCTAAAAAAACAGTTGAGTGGTAACCTCCTGGAACATGATGATTTAGCATCTTACCAGCAGATGCATACACAGAATTGGGTACTTCATTGCTAGTATTTCCATCTCTTGTGCCAAATCTGGGCCATGGTTACTTGAAGGTCACACCTGTTTGTCTCACTGGGGTTGTCAGTTCCTCGAGGATAGCAGCTTACTATCTATTTTCTTGATGCCTTATGACACTTGGTTGGTATTTAGTGCTCTCTGAATACATGACCAGTGAATTTAGAGACAATAACGTTGAAAGAGAATCTAACATCTACCTAGAAATGCAGATAAATCATGTTCAGTTTACATTTCTAGAAACAGATTCATAATGGGTACTGTTCATTAGATGGATTGATTACATTAGTAGTTTTGTATGGTGTAAATATTTAATGTAGGGATAAGATTAGATAATGAGCATATTAAAACAGATTCACATCAAAGAAGTTTTATTGATAATAAGATAGCTACTTCATATTGAGTATTTAGTCTGTGCCAGATATTCTACCAGATGCTTTGCATAGAATTATTCTAGTGTTATGACAACCCAGGAATTAGCCAATATTATACCCACTTTGCAAATAAGAGGACAGAAAGTAAGGGAAATAATTTGCCCACAATCCCATATTAGGAAGTGTCAGAGTCAGAATTGGAATAATGATTTCTGAAATGTTTGAAATGTTGTATGTGTCGTCTCATATCTTTTCTACTACTACCACTCTAGACCTATTGCAATGCATCTTAAGTAGCCTGCTTCTCTCTCACCTGTCTCCATCTAGCTAATTCAGGGAACTACCAGTTCAATAAACATTGAGCACCCATCATTCTTTGAATGGCTCTCTGCTGGCCACAGAATAGAGGGCTGGGTCTGGCCCGGAAGGTTCCAATCCATCCATGGTCTCAGCAGGCATTTCCAGTCATCTGGGCCCTCCCACACACTGGGCTCTAAGGTCACCACTCTGCTTGTTCCCCAACCTGCCGGTAATTTCCACCCCTTTGTTCCTGCTTTTCTCCTCCTCCGAATGATTTCCCTTCCCTTTTCACTGAATCTCCTCTCCAGATCTGATGAACTATTCAACTTTCCAGGCACAATTTAAACAAAACCTCTTTTCTTCAGCTTTTGTGTTCATCTCTCCCTCTCTATCCAGTAAGGGAAATATACATGCTAGTAAATACATTTATTCATGTCTCTTGGCAAGGGTTATAAGTAAAATCTTTGTACATGGAGGATATTGATATGCAACATGGCTACTGGTATCATTGCTGGCAGCCTTTAATTCTCTCTTCTTATGGATTCTAGCGACCCCTCTTTTACCGCCCCCCTAAATTGACATCATTGCTTCTTCATCTGAATCTCCATGAAAATACCTAAAACAAGCACTTTCTCATCGCATTCTATTATAGTTATTATTAATCTGTTTGGTCCCTTCTCATTCTAGAGTATACATTAACTAGGTCAAATTTATCTTTGCTTCTCATGTTTAACCCAGTGTCTTGCACCTAGTGTATGCTCAGTACAAGCTGAGTTGAATTCAGTTTGATCTCTAAGTTATTTTAGGTGGATTTGTTTTCCTACTTGACTAATCCTTCCTGGCAATGTGAGGTGAGGTGGCACTAAGCACGCACAATCATAACCAGAGGCAGAAAGTCTTTAAATGCTTTGGGTCTCAAGCTTCTTGACATTCTGATGAATGCTATCAACCAAGAAAAATTGTTCTTGTGCACATGTTACAAATTTGGCATGCCATTCTTAGATTTCCCCATTAAAGACCCTGATTTCCAGCTCTCTACATTAGGAGAATGCTGCCTTTTTGTTGCTTTTTTGAGTATTACATCTTTCAGGGTACTGTTTTTCTTGACATTTGACTTTTTTTCCTTAGACTTAGGTATCTTTATTGACAGGATATTTGATAATAAGAAATTTTGATTTTTTTAAGTTGGAAGTAGATTACGGTTATATTTTTAAAAGATTACTTATCTTTTAGAGATAGGAACAGAATTATTTCAGAACTGGATGAGAAGACAGCTGAGATTTGCTTTAATATAATTCTGTGACAGAAAGGAAGAGAGACTGAATGAGAATATAAATGAGATAAAATTGACTATGTTAACAGTTGAAGATGGGTGATGAGTATATTCACTTGATTATACTGTTCTCTCTACTTTTGGATATATTTGAGATTTTCCATAATGAAGTTTTTAAAAAGAAAATTTGGAAGTATTACAGCCTCTAAGAAATCTTTTTTTTTAAAACACAACATAAGAAAGTAATATAAATACAAATGTTCTTTTTTCTATACTTGGAGTTTCGCTTATGTGATTATTCATTTAAGTGTTAAAACAGTTACACCTAAATCTGCAAAGAACTGTCTTGTGAACAATGCGTTTCCATAAACATTTGACATCACATTTTAACTTCTCCAAAAAGTAAAAGGTTGGTGGCATTACTCAGTGCTTGTAGAACAAATTGATGAATATCTTACTGGTAGTTAATCTTCATCTTTTTTGAAAAGAAAATTCTGAAGAAGGGGTACAGATATATTTAGTTTAACTGAGAAAATCAAGAGGTGAATGAAGTGGAGATACTGATGTTCTTCTGTGCGTCATAATCCAACTCAGAAGGCATTCCAAAAAAAAAGAGTATCAAAACTGTTTCGAGCAATGTCAGCACTGATAGGATAAGTATTAGTCTAGGAAAATCAGGAGCAGGCCCAGGACAGGGTGTGACTGGTAGGTTCTTACTCAGTGTTTGCTTAGCTGAATACTTAATCTGACACCTACTTTCTAATTTGTGCAATTTTTTAAACTGATTTTTTGGTGTTTACAATTTTTTATTGTGTTTTAGATATATTAAATGTCCTTTATAACATGTCATCCTAGACTTTGGGATTTTAAAAGAATATTTAATTAATATGAAATCCACCAATCTTAGCAGGTCATAAACAAGAACACTTTTCATTCTTAACTCACTCGTTTCTGTGTATTGAGGCCATGGCGCTCTTTAGCAAGTATCTTTTGGGCAGTTAGGTGCCGAGTGGAATGATTTGCCCCATTCTAAATTTGGCATGTATTAAGTGAAGAGTGCCAAAATTGTTCAGGTAGTCATATTTGTAAACTATCTATTTTGAAAATAAAGATTTGAATAACTCATTGAATGAACCATTCTTTAAGGTTAAATGCCAAAAAGATAATGTTCTCATTATTCTTTCTTGATTTTTAGCAATAGGTGTTTCCATTGATGTTTTTTAAGTTTATTCAAAAATTAAAGGAAAAAAGTATAATGACAAAAAGAAAGAATAATGCCCTGTATTAATATTTAAGATAGTATAATCCTTTGGCTATCTTTAATTCCATTCTGAAAATATTAATATTTTAGTAGGAAAACAATAACTTAAGATGTAGAATTATTTTTTGTGTCAGATGTAGCATTATATTTTCTTTTTACATCTCAACTTATTTTTATGCTAGATGAGAACTTTAAAAAATATAACAGGTGTACTGTTATTTTTGAGGACTTCTAAATAAATCTCAAGAAAAGCCCTGGGGCAGAGATGAATAATAAGGGATAATAACGTTTAGCACTGTAGAGAATATATCATAAGCTACTATTGGATGATATTCTACTGTCATCCTTTTTTATATATCCACACAGAAGACTTTAATGCTTTTCAAACTAACCTGGATTTATGGTCATTTCTAAGAAGAAAAAAGAAATGTTATATGTTTTTCTCAGTGAACAAGGTAATTGAATGGGACTATTATAAACAGGAAAGAGAACCCCTAGTTGATGGTGCAGAGGAAACTGCTGGCTGGAGGAAAAGGATGCGGTGTTAGTATTTGGGAGTGTGAAGATTGTGTTTGTGTTAGAGTTGAGCTTCTGCAGGAAACAATTTAAAAACTGTATCTTATAGTGCTAGAAATTATGGTGCCATAAATTTTCTAATATTCGTATGTCCCTAAGAGGCAATATTGTTAAATTCTCTCTCTAAAGATAAATGCCTTTTCCCCCTCACCGCTTAATAGAACTCTATGGAGAACTCTTTGGTATTTTGGAAGTAACATATGCTAATTCAATTTATCCAAGTGCTGAACTCAACTTTAAATTAATATTTATGCGCTACTCCATCTTATTCCAAACTATAAAATTTATGAGGCAAATAATGAAAAAGCTGTCTTCGAGAATCATATAAATAATTCTCTAAGACATTGCAACAGCTTTAGTTGGCTCCTTGGAAAATGCACTGAGTGGAGACAGTGGATCAGGTTCTGGCCCCAACTCTTCCATGTACATAAGCTCCAGATGGGCAGGGATCGTTCTGCTTTGATCTCCACTGTCTTACCAATGCTAGAATGGAATTCCTGACCTCAGCCAACTGGTTTGACATCTCAGTGCCTTATCTGAAGGTTAGCTTAGGGACTGGGCTTACATCCATGGTTTTCAAAGTATTCCATTCCGCGTGGATGCCACTTGTAAGTTACAAAGTAAAAAAACACGCACTTAATTATTAAAACGTTAATAAACACAACTGCAACTCGAATGCATCATATGTTGTCTTTAAACATACTGGAGACCATCAGTGCTTGCTAACTTGTTGTGCCTGATTGTGCAATACTTGGAACAAAGCTCCACCTGCTAGAAAGTGACCTCCATGAAACTTGCCTGATTTAGTGCTTGCTGCATCCCTATTGACTAGTACCAGACCTGGTATATTTGGCAAACAAATAAATGAATGCTTCTCTGTAGGTTTAAACCTTTTTTTTTTTTTTTTTTTTTTTTTTTGAGACAGAGTTTCACTGTTGTTGCCCAGTCTGGAGTGCAATGGTGTGATCTCGGCTGACTGGCTGACTGTAACCTCTGTCTCCTGGGTTCAAGTGATTCTCCTGCCTCAGCCTACCGAGTAGCTGGGATTACAGGCGCCTGCCACCATGCCTGTCTAATTTTTGTATTTTTAGTACAGACGGGGTTTCACCATGTTGGCCAGGCTGGTTTCGAACACCTGACCTCAGGTGATTCACCCGCCTTGGCTTCCCAAAGTGCTGGGATTACAGGCATGAGCCACCATACCTGGCTTAAACCTTTTTAAAATGTATGATTCAGAGAGCTTGTAGCTCTGTACTAGTTCTTTTTTATTTCCTTTAATTCAATTTTGTATGGTCCACTTCTGTAAAGTTGTGTTGGGGAATCCAGTCCCATGTCATCAGCGTGCCCTAGACTAGGCTTGGCATTTCTATCCAGTTCATGCTCTCATTATGTAATAAGCATGCATATGGAAAGTAACTTTGTGTGTGTGTGTGTGTGTGTGTGTGTGTGTGTGTGTGTGTGTGTGTGTAGCCCTTCAAATAAAGCTTCACCTGCTAGACAGGCTTGGGCAGGTCCCCTTCTGGGAGGATAGGAGTTTCTTGGTTGAGAGAACTAGTAAGTGAGCAAATATTTGGACTCATGCCCACCACCACCTTTGAGCTTCCTGAAGGTCCACTATTACGATTTTTAAGCAATTGCTCCAAAACAGAATTCTCTCACTGGCTACCAGTCTAGGCCTTACTTTTCTTTTTATTTCTTTTTTTTCTGAAGATTTTATTTTCCTCTTTTCCTTGATTAAAAATCCTCTGAAGAGAGGCAAACACTTCAACACTCTTTTACTTTAATAACTTGTCTTCTGACTTCCCACTGGAGTAATAGTCACCAACACTCCCATCAGTTTTGTGTCTGTTGTAAACTAACTTGCTCTCTGGCATTGCCACTCCACTTCTTGCTGATTTTCATCTCCTCGTTCTCCTCGCCTCAGTTAGCAAGGCCAGTGCTGTGTGTGCTGTCCATAGCTCCTTTCCTCTAGGTGGAAAGTAAATCTCATATAAAATCATCTTTCTCCTCTACTATGTAAAGCTCAACATGTATTTAGGTATCTTCCAGTGAAAAAGCACTTTTCTGGAGGAAGGAACATTGGAGATGAGAATACTCATTAATAATAAATATTACTTTTGTCTTCAGTGGAGGTGAAAATCTCGAATGCATAGGCATTTTCTAAAAGGTTACATAGGATGATGTTAAAGGGTTTAAATTATTATCATCTCCATGGAGTGGGGCTAGGATATAAGGTCAAGAGTGAAAGATTGGGAAGAGCACTACCCTTCTGTACTGTGTTGGGGTTTTTTGTTTGTTTGATTTTGTTTTGTTTTTGCCATCAGTGTGTTATTACTTTAAAGTTTTAAATCACTACTTAAAATAATATAGAGACTGGCCGGGCATGGTGACTCATGCCTGTAATCCCATCGCTTTGGGTGGCCAAGGTGGGTAGATCACTTGAGGCCAGGAGTTCGAGACCAGCCTGGCCAACATGGCAAAACCCCATCTCTACAAAAAAAAAAAAAAAAAAAAATACAAAAATTAATTACTTGGGAGACTGAGGCACGAGAATCCAAGGGAGGCAGAGTTTGCAGTGAGCTGAGATTGTGCCACTACACTCCAGCCTGGCTGACAGAGTAAGACTCTGTCTCAAAAAGTAATAATAATAATATAGAGACCATCTTGCTTTTTTCTAAGCTTAAAATTATAATATTATTAACAAATTTCAAGGACATTTCCTTCTCTATAAGAGTTTCTGCTTTTCCTAAAGTGATGCAATGGAACAGATGACTTTTAAAATAAAGATTCAGAGGATATCACTGAATCAAGTTATATAACTCCAAGTCCAAATGCAAATCATTTTTAAATTGTATTTTAGCATAATATGAGAAAAGATGGTAGAATTTAATTTTAATTTTTTTCTGTATATAACCCCCCCCCCAAAAAAACCGGATGATATTTATTTATTTATGAGACGGAGTCTTGCTCTGTCAGCCAGGCTGTGATACAGTGGCATGATCTTGGCTCACTGCAACTTCTGCCTCCAGGGTTCAAGTGATTCTCATGCCTCAGCCTCCCAAGTAGCTGGGGTTACAGGCGTGCAACACCATGCCTGGCTAATTTTTTTTTTTTTTTTTTTTTTTTTTTTTTTTTTTTTTTTTAGTGGATACACGGTTTCACCATGTTGCCCAGGCTTGTCTCAAACTCCTGACCTCAGGTGATCCGCCTGCCTCAGCCTCCCAAAGTGCTGGGATTACAGGCATAAGCCACCGTGCCCAGCCTGTATACTATACTGTGTTTAAGTGTGAACAGTGGTCATTACTGAAAGTTAGACTGATAGATTTTTTCTAATTTTTCCTTAAATATTCTATAATATACATGATGAGCTGACCTTATAATCAGTGATTTTTAAAGGTTACCTCTCACTTTCAAATAAAGATGCTGTTGTTTCTCAGCTTAATCACCTACTTTTTTGCTTCTGTTCAGTATTTTGTCATAAAAACCTGGTTGGACACACCAGATAGCTTCAAAGTGGCCACCCACTTTTTTCAATGGATTAGACTCTGAATGATCTCTGGTGACTTTCTAAAATTAAATCCTCTATCAAACAAGGAAATTTCTCATCATTGAGGATAGTCAAAAGAATGATCTGTAGACTCCAGAGGAAATTCTAAAAAAGTTTCATAAATCTATTAATTAAAAGGGGTTTTGATTAATGGAAGCATTATTAGTTCATAATTTTTCTTTATTGAAGGAAGAAATTACTTTGATGGGTAAATGCTGCAAAATGTTTTTTTAAATTACTTAAGTTACTGTGTAACGTTTTTGTTTTTAACTGACATATAGTAATTTTTCATATGTGGGGTACAGTGTGGTGTTTCCATATACATATACATTGTGTAATAATTAAATCAGGCTGATTAGCATATTCATTACATTGAACACTCATCATTTCTTTCTGGTAAGAACAATCAAAATCCTTTCTTCTAGCTCTTTTGTAGTATATGATACATTATTGTTAACTATAATAACTCTTGTGCAATAGAACACTAGAGCTTATTCTTCCTAACTGTAACTCTGTACCTGTTCACCAATCTTTCCCCATCCCCACCTCACTCCTATTCTCCTGTCTCCAGGAAACTACTATTCTACTCTCTACTTCTATGATACCAACTTTTTTAGATTCTACATGAGTGAGATCATATGATATTTGCCTCCCAAAGTGCTGGGATTACAGATCTGAGCCACCATGCCATGCCCTAAAATACATATGGCTTCTTGTGTTTGCCATTGCTCCAGGGTTCTATGTGTACATAATCAGTTTTATTTCTTAATCATTTGAGAGTAGGTTGCATACACTTTCTGCCTTTATCCCTTATTTCTTCAGTATTTATTCTGTAAAAATAAGATACTTTTCTTACAGAACCACAGTGCAAAAAAAAATTCAGTAAATTTTAACATAGATACCATAATTTTATCTTTATACTCCAACTTCTTAGGTTGTCTCAATAGTCATATATATGTGTGTGTGTGTGTGTATGTATATATACATATATATGTGTGTGTATATATATGAATGACTATATATATATATATACATAAATATTTTTTCCCAGTACAGCATTCAGTCCAGGAATGTGTATTGCATTTAGCAATGCACCTTTAATTCTCCTGGAACAGTTCTTCAACCTTTGTTTTGGAAAGACGTTATCATTGATGAAGAATACAGACCAGTTACTTTGGAGAATGTCCCTAGATATACATCTGTTTCCTCATGATTAGCTATTCAGGTCATGTGTTTTTGTCTGGGTTACCACATGAGCAATATGTCCTTCGAAGTGCAAAACATCTGGAGTTGTAGTGATTGTATGTTGTCCTTTGGTTAAGGTATGGTCTTGTTTCTCCAATATGTAGTTATATTTTTAAAAAAATTTATGTGAAGATGATTGGAGGCTATGTAAGTATCCTGTTGATCATCAAGCACTCCCCAGCGCACTCACACAGACACACACACACACACACGTAGGTTTAGCATACATTGATTACTCTTGCATGAATCAATTTTTTATTTAATTGTTGCAAAATGGTGATTTTCTAATTCAACGTTTCATTCTCTGTTTATTAGTTGACATTCTACTGAAAGAAAATCTTTCACTTACTTCCCTTTCCTTGTGTACTGAAAAATTTGTTTTCTTTAAAATGAAGCTAAAAGTTATGAGCATGGACCTATGGGTTTGTATTTTTTTGAATGGGTTATTAGCTATTATCCTTAGTTATTTGGGTCCTCAAATTGCCCTGGGCTAGGCCAGTGGAATTGTCCTCAAGATGGCTCTTATGTTGTTTTGATCTAGCTTGATTTTTTTTAGACACTTTTGAATTTGCCAACACAAGACATCCCAGGATCATAGTGAATCTCCCCTGCTCCAGCCTTGGAGTCAGCCATTTATCCAAGAAACTTTGGTTTCTCTCAGTAGGGAATGATAGTTAGATCCTGTGGCACATATCTTTTTATGCAAAAATGTTATTATTGCTCGTGACTCTTTGAGAATTGGTTTGAACTTCAAAAGAGGTTAAAACATTTTCACTTAAGTATATACAATTTTCTAATTATAGAAAGGATATGTATTTATATTACAGAAAATATAGACAAGTATAGGTAAGAAGAATAAGAGGTGCCTTGAACCCACTACTCATGTTGACCACCATTGGACGTAAATGTATTTTACATAGCCAAGATCACATCATGTATATAGAATATTGCATTTTGCTGTATCTACATAGCATGTCATTGTTTTCTCAAAGTCATAGAAATTAACATTTTTAAGTCACACATTGTATATTAAAATTTCTCTTTTCTTTCTTGTTTTTGTTTCCATTGATGCAATATCCTAAAGTAGAAAAAGTTTGTCTGCTGGTGTTGAGCTTCTTTTTCTGCTCTCTTTAAAACCCATATTCTTGCCTATCCTCTGCCCTTCCACTAAATTGCATAAGATGTAAAATTACCAATTTCAGAAATAAATTGTTAGTATCAGAGAGTGGGAAACATGTATTTTGTACATTCTAACTGTACTTTTGGTTTGAGATATGACTATCTATTTAGTGATAAACTTTTTTTTTTCTAAAATTTGACGCCAGTGTTTGGCAAATACGAGTAAGTAGTTCAATAAAATATGTGCTTAGTTGCCACTGGTATGTTCAGACCTGGGTGCAAAATTTTCAGCCCTTGAGAGCAGGGACCACCTCTGGCTTTGCTCACCATTGTTTCCTGTCTACAGCAGGGTTTCTCAACCTCAGCACTTCATTGACATTTCAGACCTATGGGTCTTAACGTATCGAGAGCAGAAGTTTTAGGGTGTTTTGTTAAAGTACCCTGAAACATTATATTTGAGGGATGGGTTTTCTAAAAGCCAAAGTATGCTACAATGTGGGTAGTGTATATGTGTTTGTGTCTTCAGAGTGTTGAAAGACCTAAGAATGACATCAGTAAAATTAGACCATCTGGAAGATTGAATGAGCTGGCTAGACCTTGGGGGAAGGGCAGGGCCTGGGAGATAACCCATCTGGGGAAAGTGCAAGGGCCCAGAGGAAGGAATGCACATGCCTTAAGGGACCTCTTAGAAAAGTAGAATTGCAGTAACTAGAGACCAGGAAGTGATTCCTAGAATGAAAGGATTTTAGGAATTAATTTATACTTCTTAAAAGTTGTTGAAAATAGCTTCATTGAGATAAAGTAAGTGACATTGTGTAGTTGCCTTAATTTGTTTCTACATGGATATTTAAAATGTAATTTTTGTAATATTTTTATTTTTATTTAAAAGGAAATTTTAAAAACAAGCATTCGAGCATTTACAACTTAGGTCTTCTAATTAGTTTAAGGTGTAAAGTAGTTTTGGAAGTATTATAATAAAATGAAAACTTTCTCATGGTGCCTTTATGTTTTCTTAAAGGAGATTTGCATTAACAGCTCTAAGGGAAAAATAAAGTTAAATGCTCTTTTTTCTAATATAAAAATATTGCTGTCGGCCAGGCGCAGTGGCTCATGCCTGTAATCCCAGCACTTTGGGAGGCCGAGGTGGGCAGATCACGAGGTCAGGAGATTGAGATCAGCCTGTCCAACATAGTGAAACCCCGTCTGTACTAAAAATACAAAAATTAGCCGGGCATGGTGGCGTGCAACTGTAATCCCAGCTACTTGGGAGGCTGAGGCAGGAGAATCACTTGAACCCAGGAGGTGGGGGTTGTAGTGAGACAAGATCGCACCACTGCACTCCAGCCTGGGCAACAGAGCAAGACTCTGTCTCAGAAAAAAAAAAAAAAAAAAAAAAAAAAAAAAAAAAAAATATATATATATATATATATATATATAGCTGTCATTTCCCTATTCCTTTCATTCTTATCCTGAATAATATAAAAGAATAAAAATAACTTAAAAAAAAAAGCATTAAACAGGATCAGGTGAGGAATCCCAGCAATTTGGGAGGCTGAGGCAGGTGGACTGCTTGAGCTCA
The DNA here is from genome assembly GCF_029289425.2 of Pan paniscus. Lineage (NCBI taxonomy): Eukaryota > Metazoa > Chordata > Mammalia > Primates > Hominidae > Pan > Pan paniscus. The sequence goes on from NC_073255.2 coordinate 21,493,656, forward strand.
AGAGTTCGAGACCGGCCTAGGCAACATGGTGAAACTCTTAAAAACTAAAAAAAAACAATAAAAAAAGTATATTCTCCTCAAAAATGTATATATTTTCCAGTGAAGAACTTTAATGGTGGACTCTTTACTTGTGCCAACAACTATCTACCTTATAAAGGGTTATTAAAGCCCAAATAACTTGTGTCATGTTTTGAATTTTAATTTTTTTCAATTATTATAAATACTACAACTTTCATAGTATTTGTTAGTAATTAAGCTTTTTGTACTGGCTGAGTGATTTTGAGTAGGCAGAGGCTGTTACAAAATCATGATAAGGATATTAAACAAGCTAATGTTATTTCAGGCAACAAATCGTATAGTGTTATTATAGGCATATAGTTTGTTGCTTAGAATGTCAATAATTTAAACTTTTAGAACCAACTTAATTATTTTTTGTTTCTTTGGAGAGAATGATAATACAATGTTATCAACCCAAAAGATTCCTAGATTCCTTTATTTTCTGTAAAGGATTTTATGTTACTTGTTCTCTTAATTTTAGCATTAATGGAAAGGAAAATGTTGTATAGTTATGGGTAATTTTTAAAGTTTATTTTAATAGTAGATAATTTTACTCATTTAAAATATAGAATAAAAGGTAATTCTTGAAACTTGTTATTTAAATACAAAGTACTTCATGAGAACACTGCAGTGAAGTGTCTCAATTTTATTGAGTTTTGTGTGTTGTTATTATATCTTTATGAAACGTTTTATACTTTGGGAATGATATTGTTGCCCTATAATTTTTATTTTTATTTATTTTTTTGTTTTTTTATTATACTTTAAGTTCTAGGGTACCTGTGCACAACGTGCAGGTTTGTTACATATGTATACATGTGCCATGTTGGTGTGCTGCACCCATTAACTCGTCATTTACATTAGGTATATCTCCCAATGCTATCCCTTCCCCCTCCCCCACCCCACAACAGGCCCCTTCCTGTGTCCAAGTGTTCTCATTGTTCAGTTCCCACCTATGAGTGAGAACATGCGGTGTTTGGTTTTTTGTCCTTCAGATAGTTTGCTGAGAATGATGGTTTCCAGCTTCATCCATGTCCCTACAAAGGACATGAACTCATCCTTTTTTATGTTGTTGCCCTATAATTTTTAGACTCCAAAGTCTTTTTTCCACCTTGGGCAACATGGGGAAACCCTGTCTCTACCAAAATATATAAAAAATTAGCCGGGCCTGGTAGTGTGCCTGTAGTCCTAGCTACTTGGGAGGATCTTTTGAGCCCACGTGGTCGGGGCTGCAGTGAGCAGGTTTCACACCCCTGCATTTTAGCCTGGGTGACAGAGCGAGACTCCATATTTAAAAAAAAAAAAAAAAAAAGGTCTTTTTTCCCTAAAGTCTTAAACAGTATTGACTGCACACAGAGTGTTACTTTGAAATGTGGTAATTTTTCTTTTTTCCTCACTATAGCCACCTGGCTTTGAAATTTGTGCAGACTACTCTTCGACCTACTTTATTTGAAAAATATTAATTAAAAATTTCTATTCTTTAGATGTATTTTTATCTTGGTATCAAATTTAAGTGTTTTGGGACATAAGAATTGCACGGCCTAACATAAGTAACCATTAGCCACACTGTTTAAATTTAGTTAATGGCAATAAAATAAAATTAAACATTTATTTCTCTAGTCACTAGCCACATTTCAAGGGATCAGTAGTGGCTACTGTATTAGATAGTGCTGATATAGAACGTTTCCATCATCACAGACACTTCTATTGGATACAATGCGCTAGAATAGGAGTTCACAAAGGACCTCCTGGGGGTCCAATCTGGTCCACCACTTGTGTTAATATGAAGTTTTATTGGAATACAGCCATGACCATTTGTTAGCATATTGTCCATAGCTGCTTTCACACTGTAACAGCAGAATTGAGTGGTTGGAACAGAAACCTTATATCCCTCAGAGAGAGTAAAATATTTTTCTTTTATTTCTTTACAAAAAGTGTTGTGTTCCCTGCTTTAGAGTATATATGCTCATAAAGTTGTTTGAATAACATATGCATAGCACATGTTAGTAATATAGCATGTTACGTAAGGCAGGTTATCATAGTTCAAAGATGAGTCATACCAGAACAGTCAAAAATAGAATCTAAGACCAAAGTGCTGGATAATTAGACAGGAGCAGTCATTCCCTTGTAGGGACAACTACAAGGTAAGTCCTCTGGTAGATCAGTTCCTTTCCAAAATGGAGAGAACTAAAGAAGAGTCCCAGGTAAGACTGATCAGTCTACATCGAAGGTGCTAATCCACTTAAGGTGGGCTGGGTAACTGGAAGGATTAGTGCACAGTTGCCATGAGATGCATCTGTGCCAGTGTGGCTCATTGTCACACCTGGGCCTAGAGTCTCATTGCAAGCTAAGGGACCGAATTTGAAAAAGATGCTAGGACAGTTAGAAGATTAACAGACTGAGGTAGGTAACAGAAATAAATGTAATAGGTTAGACCTAAAAACCTTTCAATTTACACTTAAAATAGGAATTTATGCAAAAGTGTTCAATTCATTAATATAGTATCAAGTTTCTAAATATTTGATTGATTGGATCATTTTAGTATTCTTATCGCCTTCTTTTACCTTGTGGAGTACCCAAGAAATGTAGTCTCTTAGGTGACATGTGAAATACTTAAGTCCATTTTGTTTACCATTTCACATACAATTTTAATATTATTTTAAACCATGGAACTGTTCCATTTTGGTAGAATATGTGCGTATTTTGTGTGTGGCTTATAGTTTTTAAAACAGAAGCCAAATTGTCATGATGCATAGGTTGTACCACCGTGGGGATTTGTCTCTGAGGATACTGTTAAACTTCTATTTTTTTAAACTTAAGTATTTTTAGTTATTAGATTTGAAAATATATTGTAGGGCAGTGTACTAACAGCCTTTGACATTGGCCTAATAGAACTGTCTTTGTTATCTTCCTAGGTTGAAGCGAGCAGTTTCTTATTCAAAGTGTCCTTGCTTCTCTTAGGCCAGGGCTTTTATAAGGGCTCAGTGAGTACCTTATAAAGGCTGACCCTTACTGGAGCAGATTATAGTGTAGCATGAAGAGCTAAATTTAGAGGGAAGTGGGGCCTCTGCTCCAAATAGTAACAGCTAAAGGATAGACACTCTTGGAGAGCAGAATATCTTCATTTAGTCTGTCACCACCAGTGGGTGAGTTTTTGTTTGTTTGTGTTAATTTTGGGTGTTATACCAAAGTCTTTGCATACATTTTTATGTTTACATGTTATCATGTGTTTCTCCACATGGAATGTATCGAGGGTATGAAAAGTAAGCCCACATACCTGGGTTATAAAGAAACAAACTTTTATGCTTAGAAAGGAAGTATAAAAGCTAAACATTTGAAAATAGAGTAATTCTTTCATACGCTGTGTTTGGTGGTACTTCTCCATTAACAGAAAAAATAAAAACAAGGTGCAAAGAGTTAATTAGGGAATTCCATGAGTTTGTGTTCTAAACCCCAAAACAAAACTTTTAGGAAGGACTCACACTTTAGAATTTTTGAAATTACAAATTAAAAACCATTTTTAGCCTGGCACAGTGGTGTGCGCCTGTAATCCTAGTTACTCAAGAGGCTGAGATGAGAGAATTGCTTGAGTCCAGGAGTTTGAAGTCACCCTGGTCAACATAGTAACACCCTCATCTCTAAGGAGGTAGAGAGAGAGAAAAAAGGAAGGAAGGAAGGAGAGAGAAAGAAAAAGGAAGGACGGAAAGAGAGAAGAAAAACATCTTTGGCAGAGAAGTCTGCTGGAGAGATTTCTGTCCAGTTGAGCTACATTCTTTTTGCATCTTGGTACAAGACCCAACACCCAAATTCTTGACACATATTTTTCTTTGCTAACACAAATACATTTTGTATACTATTTGTGTTTGGGAGATATGGAGACAGTAATATGTATATCATCATCACTTTTGCAACAATAAAGTATTGGCTAATCCAGAGTGAATCTGTTTATAATGCCAGCAGGAAAGTTTCTGAATGAAACTTTTGCAGTGAATATAAATGATGCATTAGAAGCTCTATTTTCAACATCCATCAAATGAAATGGGAATTCATTGATTAAGTTTATAGCATTTGTAATGATTTCGATATGTTGCTGTTGCCCCCATACACATAAGCAATCAATTACTTTATTCTTACACTGGTCTGTGTTTCTACTGTTTGAACTATTACATTGTGTTGCAAATGTTTGAATTTTATCCCTCCTAGTGAGTTTCTCGAGGGCATGGATTCTGGCTTAATAACCTTTGTATCCCCAAGCGTGATGTATTAAGTTCATTTTACTTTATAGGGTTGGCAAAAATTATTTCTCAAGCCATGTAATTACTTTTTTTGTTTTATGTGACTTTTGATTAGTTTCTCTTCTAAAATAATGATTAACTTGAAGTTTTCTATAATAAACAGATTTTTTATTATGTGAAGCTACAAGTTTCTCTTTTATGTGTAAGAAGGAAAATTTGGTACATAAATAATTTTTTCATGTTCTTAAGGATTTTTTAAAAAAAACTTTTGGGAGTAATTAAATTACTTGAATAATGTAAATTTTTTATTGTTTGATGGTATAAGTAATTAAGGAAATCTAGACATTTCCAAATGAATATCTAAAAGCTTTGGAAGGTAATTAAATAATTTGCTTGAATAATGCATGTTATATTGAATGTTTGGCCTTCATAATTGAAGCAATCTAGACATATTTTCAGTTTATAATATTTAAGTCAGCAAGCATATTCTCAGTTTTTAAGAAGTCTTGTGGAGCAGGCCTTACATTTTTTCAAAGATAATATATTGCAATTTTTAAATTGTGTATTAAATCCAGTAAAATAGTATAAAGTACTCAAATCCCTGTCCATTAAGGTAAACCAAAAAAATAAAAAAATTTATTAACAGTTTCTTGTAGCCTTCTTAAATTGTTATTGCATAGAAAACCATATATTCTATACACCCTCCTTTTAACCAAGTACTTTACATTCTTTTATTCAGCTTGCTTTTTTCCACTATCAATATCCCTTGAGCATCTTTCCATAACAGTCCAGCAACTTAGTTGAAAAGTATTTATTATATGTTTATACTTTGCTCAATATAAAAGATACAGAATGGAGGAGCTAAAGGAGCTCTATGGAATAAAAACCTACAAGGTTCCTGTCCTAGTGGAGGTTACACTCATGGAGGGTATAGACCCCAGACAAAGAGATAATAATAAAATGGCAGGCACTGCTAAAGAAAAATAAAGCTAAGTAAGGAGAGCTAGTGACAACAGGCCACTTTGGTGGAGATGGTCAGAGAAGACCTCCGTTTTCAGGGAGGCATTTGAATGATTGCAAGGAGATATCCATGTGGACAGCTGGGGAAGATCTTTCCTGAAAGAGAGGCAGGAACAGAGCCTCAGAAGCCAGACCTTATCTGGCCTATTGGAAGAACAACAAAGAGATCAATGTGACTGGAACTCAATGAGCGATGAGACGAGATGTGTATTGAACATACATATACCGTCAGAAAGGTAGCCAGGATCAGAAATGTGGTACAGTTAGATCTAATTCTTGCTTTCATAAAGCTTCGTGGTGTTCCACTTGGTGCCTAAATTATAACTTATTTGAGGACATTTCATGTTCCATTTTTTATGTATACAACAATGCTGCAACTAAATCCTTTTACATATACAAATATATTTGCATTCTTGTGTGAATATAGCTACAGGATAAATTCCTGGTAGAGTACTGCTGGACCAAGGTTATGCCCATGTAAATGTTTATAGTAAATATAGTAAATACTCACCAAAATTTTCCTCAAAGTATTTCATGGAGTTTAACCTTTACATCAAAGTTGGTGTCTGTGGTTGTTTTTCCTATGTCCTTTGCTAACACTGAGTATTGGTAAACTTTAAAGTTTTTGCTAGTCCAAGTTAAAATTAGATCTCATTTTTAAAAGTGTATTTATGCCGGGCACCGTGGCTCACGCCTGTAATCCCAACAGTTTGCGAGGCCAAGGTGGGTGGATCACAAGGTCTGGAGTTCAAGACCTGGCCACCATGGTGAAACCCCGTCTCTACTAAAAATACAAAAATTAGCGTGGCGTGGTGGCTCACGCTTGTAGTCCCAGCTACTCAGGAGGCTGAGGCAGGATAATCACTTGAACCCGGGATGCAGAGGTTGCAGTGAGCCGAGATCACACCACTGCACTCCCACCTGGGCGACAGCGAGACTCTGTCTCAATTGAAAAAAAAAAAGAGGCATATTCAGTAATGAGTGAGGTTGAACATATGTTCAACCAAACTTATTGGCCATATGTTTTCCATATAAACTGCTTATTTGAAATACATAATCTTTATTTTCTTTGTTTTCAGAAATTTTATGAATAAGCATCAGAAGCCAGTGCTAACAGGCCAGCGGTTCAAAACTCGGAAAAGGGGTAGGTTGTGTGTGTGTGTGTGTTTAAAGTTGTAACCAAAATATAAGATTGGAGAAGAATCTGAATGATCCCTGTTTCCCCCAGCCTCACTGATTCTACTCATTTGAGCTCTGAGTGTAGAATCTGAAGTGCTTTAGTGAAACCATAGAACTGCCAGTTACTTGTTGGACAAGTTATTTAATTTGCCTGTGCTACTTGTTTTCATCTACAGAATGGGATAGATATCTCTGTTTAGGTTGTCTTAGGAGGTTATGAAGGCAATTGATAAATTTTACTGGTTTTGACATTAGCATTGTGTTTGGTTTTTGCTTTCTTTGTCGTTTTATGAAAACGTTGATGGCAAAGATGATAAAATGAAAAGTAAATTAGGAAGTGAGATATTGAAGAGTTTTTTAATTTTTCAGAAATGAAGAAGTCGAAATAAATCTACTGCCCTAAATTCCCCTTAAAAACCATATTTTCAAGTGTCTTCAATTGTGGTAAGAGTAGTTATAGACCCATTTTGATGATGACTGTTAAAATTTCTATTTGTGTGAGTGACTGTTTTTTTATAATGTTCATCTTAGCATTCTTTCTGTGTAAATAATATTTTATATATTTTTTTAGAGACAGGGTCTTGCACTGTCACCCAGGTTGGAGTGCAGTGGTGTGATGATAGCTCACTGCATCCTCAAACACCTGGGCTCAAGTGGTCCTTTCACCTCAGCCTCCCAAGTAGCTGGGACTATAGGTGCACACCACCACACCTGGCTACGTTTTAAAACAATTTTTTTGTAGAGACAGGGTCTCAAACTCCTGGCCTCAAGCAGTCCTCCTCCCTTGGCCTCCCAAAGTGCTGAGATTGTGGTTGTGAGCCACTGCACCTGGCCTGCATAAACGACTTTTATTTATTTATTTATTTATTTATTTAGAGACGGAGTCTTGCTCCGTCGTCAGGCTGGAGTGCAGTGGCGCCATCTCGGCTCACTGCAACCTCCTCCTCCCAGGTTCAAGCGATTCTCCTGCCTCAGCCTCCCAAGTAGCTGGGATTACAGGCACCCGCCATCATACCCAGCTAATTTTTGTATTTTAAGTACAGACGGGGTTTCACCATATTGGCCAGGCTGGTCTCGATCTCCTGACCTTGTGATCCGCCTATTTATTTATTATTAATTAATTAGTGGCTTATTTATTTTTGAGATAGGGTCTTGCTCTGACACCTAGGCTGGAATACAGTGGTGCCATGACAGCTACTGCAGACTCAACCTCCTGGGCTCCAGTGCTCCTCCCACCTCAGCCACCCAAGGAGCCACTTTTTTGTGGAGACGAGGTCTTGCTATGTTGCTGAAGCTGGGTTCAAGCGATGTTCATGTCTTAGCCTCCCAGAGTGATGGGATTACAGGCATGAGCCACTACACCAAGCCAAGAATATTTTAAACATGATTTTATATTTAGTCAGTTTTGCATAATTATATAGAGGTCCTCTTGGATGTAAGAATAGCTGAACTGGGGCCAGGCGCGGTGGCTCACGCCTGTAATCCCAGCACTTTGGGAGGCTGAGGCAGGTGGATCACCTGAGGTTGGGAGTTTGAGACCAGCCTGACCAACATGGAGAAACCCAGTCTCTACTAAAAGTACCAAATTAGCCGGGCGTGGTGGCGCATGCCTGTAATCCCAGCTATTCTGGAGGCTGAGGCAGGAGAATCGCTTGAACCCAGGATTGGGAGGTCAGTGAGCCGACATTGCACCACTGCACTGCAGCCTGGGCAACGAGTGAAACTCCATCTCAAAAAAAAAAAAACAAAAAAATGCTGAACTGGAACTCAATAGGGAAACTTTTTCAAAGAGGAAACATGATGTGAGTGATTAAATTAAATAAAGTTAAAGGGAATTACTGAAAAATATTTAAGGAAGTAAGTATAAAGGTAAAAGATGTTGGAGCAGAATCACATGTAATGATCTTGCAGGACTAAATTATTTCATTAATAACTGACTTTATATGCCTTTGGCAGTCAGTGCTAAGCAGCCTGTGTTCTCTTGCAGTGCTGTCTCCATTTAAGTAACAAGTCTAGTCACGTAGACGGAAAAGAAATTGCAATATAATAGATCATTTGGATCAGAAGAGTTTGTAAGAGTCACTAGGAAGCAGTAAGACTGAATTTAACTGTGTGCTATCTGCTGGGAAGCTTCATGTTCAAAGTAAAATATAAAAATTAAAAAAAATTTAAGTGACCGGAAAATAGTTACTTTGTGCAGTTTTTCTGTTTTGCACTCTCCCTTTTCTATTTTTTTCATTTCTGGCCTATCTGCATAAGAAGAATAAGTACAAGTATAGCCTGAGCCACTTCTCTGTTTAGTCCTCATCTTAGTCTTACAAATTGTGCCCCACTACATTGCCCCTTGCCATCTGGAAGCAGATATCAAACACAAAGTGCTAACCAGAATTCATTGTCTTATTGTTTAAAGCAGTCTTGGAAAAAAGGACATGGATGATTTTAAAAGGATTTATCAGTAATGAACAATATAGTTCAGAAACCTAATTACAGTGAAGGTATTGTGGAGCCTAGTAATGTGATAATAGCTAATATATGCCCAGCTATGAGGCACAGAAACGTTTGCTATTGCCTGCCCCTGGGGGATCGTGTTAATCTCAGAGCTGGATCTCCACCTCAAGCATCTTTATTAGTGTGACGCTAATTCACTGGAACTGAGCTCAAGAGAGGGCCTCAGAATGTGTTGCACAACAGCAGACATGAGTCAGCGAGTAAACTGGCCCTTAAGTTTTCTTCAGTTAAGAACCAGAAAGTTTTCTCTCCTTCAGAACCTGTTTGCCTCTGAATCACTTGGTGGTCAAGATTGTGCTGTTGGAGTACTCAGGGAGAGCCACTGAGAAATATATATTGTTTGCCAGTTGATCTAGATTCATATAACTCCTATCTCTTGGGGATTTAAGCAACACTTGAGCCATTTTGTGCCAACCTCCTGATGGGGGAATAAAAACTGAGTCAACTTCATTTTCTGCTCTTCTTAATAGTGAAACGCCTCCTGATGATTTCTCATCCTTAACTTTTCTTTGCTATTATGAAGGGGCTGACATCAAATAAGTGGTTAGCAATTTTGTAGAGCTGGGGAAAATTACTACTGAGGATATTTCAAGGTCCTTGTGATAGGCTGTTTTCTGAAGATATGTCTTCACTTTGAAACATTTCCTAGCAAAGCCAGTGCTCCTGCATGCCAAGTTAGTATGACAATGTATTTCTTATTGCATTGTCGTTATTGCTTAGCATTAAAATACAAACGTCATGGCAGGACACATTATATAATAGAACTCTAATCAGATTCTCTTTTCCTTTATGAAACACATCTCACTTATGATATATTCTCCAAAGTAATTATGTTTTTTCCTGTGACTTGTGGAAATCTGAAAGGATGAAAATTTCTCCCATGAGCAATTGGATTATGCTTTGCTAAATGAAACATTTAATAATCAAACTGGTCTTTCTGTACATTTTTAGAAAAATTGGATTACAGTTAGTGAAAACAAGAGAGAAAAAAAAAGGCCAAACTGCAGGCATTCAGCATGACCATGTGCTCAGGTTTCTCCCTGAGACTTTAGCTCTGTAAATAATGTTTTTTGTTGTTGTTGTCGGAGACAGTCTCACTCTGTCATCTAGGCTGGAGTTCAGTGGCGCAATCTCAGCTCATTGCAGCCTCTGCCTCCCAGATTCAAGCGATTCTTGTGCCTCAACCTCCCGAGTAGCTGGGATTACAGGCGTGCACCACCACACCCAGCTAAGTTTTGTATTTTTTAGTAAACATGAAGTTTCATCATGTTGCTCAGGTTCGTCTCAGAACTCCTGACCTCAAGTGATCCATCTACCTTGGCCTCCCAAAGTGCTGGGATTACAGGCGTGAGCCACCATGCCCAGCCATGTAATATTGGTTTTAAATCACTTTTAGCTTTATAGTAAGTGGTGTTAATAACTAAATGAGCAAACCTTTAAATCTTGAAATATATGTGCAAATATGAGTATATGTATATATATAATTAGAAAATACATTTGATTTTACAGGAAAAAAGAAAATATGTGATTTTTAAAATTCATTGCTACATCTCAGTGACATCCAGAAAGGGATGTAGGTTCTGCTATTATATCTCTTCACTAATGTGTTTTTAACCAGTTACTGTAGTTCCCACAGTAAGCAAGTTAGATAATGTATACGCATATTTGAGTGTCAGAATTAGGCCCATTTCTTCTCTATGTCAGTACAAGGGCTATGATGACTAACTCTTGAGTATCACAATTATGATTCACCAGCACAGTTTAAATTGGAGACCCTAATTATATCCTTCTCACTTCAAGGGAGACTTGAACTGCCAAATGGAAATCCAAGGAGGCAATGGCATATTTTCATTCGAATTTCGTTAGTATTTCTGCTAGACTGTCCTCTAATAAAATACAAACTATATTTACTGTACTTTCAGATGAAAAAGTCTCTTTAGTTCCAATGTTGTCTTGTTTCTCAAGTTTTCATTAGTGTTCTTGCCATTTTCTTATATGGGAATTTTCTAGTCCTTTTGATGGGCACTTTGTTTTAGCAGCTGGGAGCTTTTTTCAGCCTGCAAAACAATTATTAGTCCTTTTGGTGCATCATAAGTTTTTAAGATTTCCAAGCTGTAAGTAATCATTTTGACCTACCACCCTTATTGCTCACTGTTGAAATATCCTTGGCTGTAGTATGCTATCTTCCTTTTCCTGTTTGCTGGTAATTCTTTTGGAATGGGAGGATAAAGATCTTTTTACAAACAAGTTTTTAAGTTGCGTCTTACATGGAAAACAAAGTCCTCTGCATGGATTCTTGGCATAATCTGGGTTTTTCCTCGTTTATCCATTTACATTTCCCAATGCCTCCATTTGTAATTCTCAAATCATCAAAATCTGTTCTACCACCTGAATCAACATCCAACCATGTGGTAGGGCCTTTGTGGGAATGACTTTATTTGATTTTGGAAACTGGTCACAAGACTTAATATAACAGCATGTAGTTGTTTTATTTCCACCTTTCTCATATTATAGGAAAGAAAATATCTTTTTTCAACAAGGAAGGAGAATGGCCTGTTGGCTAGACCCTGAGTGGGAGGTGAAGTTTTCTGTGCTTTCCAGTGGGTTCCTTTTGTGTAGAAACCCAGTTATCCCCTCCTCCCACTCCACCTAATGTATTCCTCTAGAATTCCTATGCGTTTTCCTCCCCCTGTACACAACAAGACCCCAATTATATTTTTTCTGCAGTCACCATTTGCATGTTCTTGACTGCATAATGTTTTGCTTACAGCATCAAAAGGACTTTTTATCTCTTCTTCATGATGAATATTGTCCCAGTTAATTTATGTGTGTCTTTATGGTATCTCACGCTGCGTGACTCTGACTGGTACTGGGAATGCCATTCTTCTCTGGTTCTCATGCTGATGTGACTAGTGTTAACCACTTAGAACCCAGCCCTTCTGTTAGACCACTTACAAGCAGTACAAACTAGGCAGTTGCTATATGGTTTTAAAATGTAGTTTTTAATTTTATCAAAGTTATGCATGCACATAGTATGGCTAGTTCTTGATTTTTCTGTTGGAGATAGTAGATATGCCTTTTCGACTATGGAAAATGATGATTCAGCTCTCTTTCATTGCTTGCTTCCCCCCATCCCCATACTTCCTGTCCTTCTCTGTTCTTTCATTGTGTCATATAGTTTCAGCTACACCAATGTTTAGGGTTTATATTTTTGTGACATTGTACATGCTATTCACAGCTGAACTATGATATGACTGCATTTTTAAAAAATAACGTTATTTTGTTATCTCTTGATTTAGTAAATGTAATTATCTCTTGAGTTGGGGGGGCTTAGTTTTCTGTGCCTTAAAACTAGCCAACCCTAACCTTTCCCTTTGTTGTACGAATCTCTTAATACAAAACACTTAAGAAAAAGCTCGAAATGTCCTTTCACCATTATCCACAAGAGTACTATTGCCTGTCTTGTTTTTTCCCTCTTGCCTGGGATCTCATGACTTACTCTTCAGTTATTATCCATTTTTGAGGCCTTGGGTGTTTCAGTATACGTATGTTCGTATTGCTCTTACCCTTGATTAGTAGTTTGGCTGGGCCAGGCACAGTGGCTCATGCCTGTAATCCCAGTACTTTGGGAGGCCAAGGCAGGTGGATCTTTTGAGGGCAAGAGTTTGAGACCAGCCTGTGCAACATGGCAAGATCCTGTCTGTACTGAAAATACAAAAGCTTGCTGGGTGTGGTGGCATGTACCTGTAGTCCCAGCTACTTGGGAAGCTGAAGCAGGAAAATCACATGAACCCAGGAGGCGGAGGTTATGGTGAGCCAAGATTGCGCCACTGCCCTCCAGCCTGGGTGACAGAGTGAGACCCTGTTTCAAAAAAAAAAAAAAAAAAAAAAAATCGGAACACTAACAAGAATTCTAGGCTGGAAATACTTTTCCCTAAGAATTTTGAAGAAATGTCTTCTGTGTCTGGTATTTCTGTTGAGCAATTTAGTTGCTTGATAAGTTTTACATACCACTTGTTTTTTTATCACCCTGGAAACTTCAGATAATTGCTTTGTTCCCAGTATTCTGAAATCTCACAGTAATCAATGTACTTTGTGTGAATCCACTTTCAGTCTTTGTGCTGGGTTCCCAGACAGCCATGTACTTGGAAACAATCTTTCATTTCTGTGAGATTTATTGAGATTTTTCAAAAAATTTCCTTTCCTTTGTTTTCTCATTCTGTCTATTCGATGTATTTTTTTGGATATTTGACAGGTCTGCCCTATTTCTCTTCTTTTTGCTACTATTTTCTAGGTCTTTGACCTTTTTTCTATTTTCTGAAAGATAATCTTAGCTTTCTCTTAATGCTTCCATTGAGTTTTTTACTTTTCCTATCGTATTTTTTATTTCCAAGAACTCTTTATTTATGAAATATTTTTATAGTATTCTCTTCCCTCCATCCCTCCCACTTCTGTTGCAGTATCATTCACCTTTCTCTCTAGAGATATCTATGATACAATTTTTTCTTTTGAAGTTTTGGGTTCATCCTTTGCTCCTTTCTCCTCACATCCAGACTTATTCTCCATGGGTGTGGAAAAAAAGGGTGATGTCCTTTGAGTTGAACTACAGACCCTTTACCTTTAATCCACTCATTTTTTTCCACCAAATCTGACATGTAGTTTGTCATCTTCACTTCTTATCAACAGTATATGATCCCTGCTTTGTTCAAGACCTGGCTCGAAGTCGACCTTCCACAAGGTTTTGCTAGAGTCTAGAACAAAACTTTTTCCAAACCCAAACTTCCAGTCACCACACCAAACTACTTCTGCAGACTCATGTGTCTATTTCACTGTGACAGCTCATTTATGCTTTTCATGTGTGCCTTTGTGATTGCTCTGTGTTTGTCTTATCCACTTTCTAAGGAAAAAAAGCTACATAATATCTATATCCCTGTCAGTTCTCTGAAGCCCCACAAAATCAAAACCGTTTTTATAATGATACCAAGATGTTTACGTTTTTCACACATTCTCTCATACTTTTACAGTGGAGTTTTCTAGAGTTTAAAGGTGTGTGATATTGCAGTAGATTGAATGCAGTGGATATGAAAATTGATCTGTCTGCCATTAAGCCAGGCATTAAAGAGAATTTGCAAGAATATAAAACAATACTATCCTTCTCACTAATTTTTTTTGTTAAATAAATACTATAAAATGTTTTGTTTTAATTTCTTAAAATAAATATCCATAGATTGAACCTCCATAAACAAAAACTCCCTTTGGAATGCTTTGGAGTTAGGATTCCAAAGAGTTTTTGGGTTAGGATCCAAAACTTTGGAATTAGGGTTCCAAAGTTTAGAATCCTAATCCTTTGTAATTAGGATTCCAGAGTCTTTTTCCAAAGGATCCTTTGGAATCCTAATTCCAAATGTACATTTTAAGTGTCAAGAGGTCATGAGACCAAAAAGTTTAGCACATCTGTCCTGAAGCTGTAGATATACATATATGGCTCATTACATCTATTAAATATTTAAGTACTCTGCAATAAATTATTATTATTTTTTAAAATTTTTTTGAGACAGCGTTTCACTCTTGTCTCCCAGGCTGGGGTGCAATGGCACTATCTCTGCTCACTGCAACCTACACCTCCTGGGTTCAAGTGATTCTCCTGCCTCAGCCTCCCAGTAGCTGGGATTACAGGCACCCACCACCATGCCCAGCTAATTTTTTATATTTTTAATAGAGACGGAGTTTCATTGTTTTGGCGAGGCTGGTCTCGAATTCCTGACCTCTGGTGATCCACCTGCCTTGGCCTCCCAAAGTGCTGGGATTACAGGCGTGAGCCACCGCACCCAGCCTACAGTAACTTATTTTAAAAGAGACATCCCTTCTTGTTCCCCTATGCCATCTTTATTTGTTTGTTTATATTTGTATATTCTCGTACATTCTTTGGCGATGCTCTGTGGATTTTTTTTTCCTATCTTAGATAAAATAGAATTAAAGTTTTGATTGTTATACTCTCAGTATTTATTTATTTATTTGATTGTTATTTTGAATTGTTTTATTTTAGATGAAAAAGAGAAATTCGAACCCACAGTCTTCAGGGATACACTTGTCCAGGGGCTTAATGAGGCTGGTGATGACCTTGAAGCTGTAGCCAAATTTCTGGACTCTACAGGCTCAAGATTAGATTATCGTCGCTATGCAGACACACTCTTCGATATCCTGGTGGCTGGCAGTATGCTTGGTAAACCATGCATTATCTCTTCTTGTAGTATATTTATATATTTTTAATTCTGTTGAAGTATTTCCTTATACGATAGAGTCTTTATAAGTTTATGTTTATTAGGGTTAATAAAAATACAAATGGAAGCCTATAATTTTACCTGGTTTAGGATTTGGAATGGTATTAATGCAGATGTGAAATGATTATTGGTTAATAGAAGCATAGAATGGAGGACTTTGGTTGATGTTACTACAAAGTCGGCCACTTTGCTTCTCCTAAAAGCCGCCTTTCTCATATGTCCCTACTCTTTCAGTGTTTTTGGAGGGGCCATAAAAGGGGTAATTTCTGCAAAAGACTATAACTTAGTGTATAAATTTTCAAGGTTTAATTAATGCCATTTCATCCATAAATAAAGCATATAAGAAATATAGTTTAAACCTGGTTTGTGAAAAATCATTTAAATTTTAAGTATAAGTAGAAAAATTAAAGATAGAAGATTAGAAATTGTTAAAGGTAGGTGAAAACAAAATAAAAGCTATACCTTATAGAACAGAGGCATCAGGGAAGTAGGCTTCAAATGCTATTTAAGTTTATTAAGTAGATGATTCTAATATTTATTAAGTATAATAGCCACCCATTTTTCCTCTCATAGTCATTCTTAGATCTGAGTTCTTATCGTTAGTTCCTGTCGTAGCTGTAAATCACTAGAAACCGTCAAATTTCCTAGGCCAGGAATTTTCAGTTTGCAAATGTGTGCAAGTGTTTTAGTTGTTAAAAAGACTTGAGTGGGGAGGGCAGCTATTTGTCTACCTGCTATGCAAAGAACATGCAACATAATGAAAGACTGCCTTGCCCAAAGTGCCATCATTGCCTTTCCTTGAGAAAACACTGCTTAAGCCAGCCTACCTTGGCTTTGAAAAAGAATGTGCATACATTCCTCCATCTTGAGGTGGAACTGCCCGTAAATTCCTTTTTCTCTGAGCTCTTATTTCAAGCAATCTGTTTGGTATATGGCCCCATTGACTACTAGGCCTTCTGTCATTCTGCCTTGCTAGTTTTCGCCACATACTGAATTAGTTTTGTTGTTCTTATTGTTTATGAAGAACTTACATTATGACTGTAGATAATTCAAGTCTAAGTATAACAGCTATCTATATTGAGCTCAAATCCCATTACCCGGGAAAAATCATTGTTAACATTTTGGTTACTTCCCTTCTGGAAATCTCTTTAGCAGCCGGGCGTGGTGGCTCACGCCTGTAATCCCAACACTTTGGGAGGCTGAGGCGGGCGGATCACCTGAGGTCAGGAGTTCGAGACCAGCTTGGCCAACATGATGAAACCCCGTGTCTATAAAAAAATACAAAATTTAACAGGATGTGGTGGCGGCTGCCTGTAATCCCAGCTACTAGAGACGCTGAGGCAGGAGAATCACTTGAACCTAGAAGGCAGAGGTTACAGTGAGCTGAGATCGAGCCTCTGCACCCCAACCTGGGTGACAGAGCGAGATTCTCTCTCGAAAAGAAAAAAGAAATCTCTTTACCTCATAAAATTTTGAGACTGGGTGACATTATGCAAATACGATATTCTGCATGCTGATTTGTATTTATTCAGCAATATGTTGCTGCCTTGCACACCCATCAGTGTTATACTGGATGATTCTAAAAAGAATTAAAGCCAAACGGATGTTAAAGAATATTTAGGGGCTGGGCACGGTGGCTCACACCTGTAATCCCAGCACTTTGGGAAGCCAAGGCAGGCAGATCACCTGAGATCGGGAGTTCGAGACCAGCCTGACCAACGTGGAGAAACCCTGTCTGTACTAAAAATACCAAATTAGCTGGGCATGGTGGTGGGTGCCTGTAATCCCAGCTACTCAGGAGGCTGAGGCAGGAGAATCTCTTGAAGCCAGGAGGTGGAGGTTGCAGTGAGCCGAGATCGCACCATTGCACTCCAGCCTAGGCAACAAGAGTGAAACTCTCTGGGCAAAAAAAAAAAAAAAAAAAAGAATATTTAGGCTGTTTGCAGTTGTTGCTTTTATAAACAACAGTTATCAGTATCTGTATGCACATATCTTTGTGCTTTTACCTGATTACATCTTTATCTACTTAGCAAGGGATTAATGGATTAAATAAAAGATGGAGATATTTTTATCTATATCTGTCTCCATCTACCTAGCTGAGAGAGAAAAATAGTCTTCAAAAGGAACATTATATTTAATATTTTATCAAAAATTATGAGTTCCTATTTACATACACCTTTAACAATGTTAGCTACCTAATTTCATCAGTTCTCTAGATCTCTGTCAATTAGGTAAGTGATAAGTATTTTCATTTTAAAACTTTAATAGTGGAGTTGAATATTTCCTAATATATTATTGACTTCTAGTATTTCGTTAATTATGATATATTTTTATCAGAGTGATCTTCAGCAAGTTTTGGTTCTTGCCAAAGTCACATGACTGTAGTAGTCACTTATATGGACCCTTTTCAGACTGAGTGACCTCCAGGCAGCACTGTTGGCCCTTTTGTCATTCTTGAACTCTTTTATTTTCTTCCCTTACACGAGACCACTTAGACCTCCTTCTACCTCTCTGGATGCCACTTCTTACATTACTCCTGGCTTCCATCGTTAACCACCTCCCCATATAAAATTATCTGTATAATTTGTATTGAGTTTCTTAAAGTTTCCTTTACCGTGATCAGCAGATTTATCTCTGTAGCCCAGATTTCTTTTTTTTTTTTTGGCAGTTGCAAGATTTAATGGAGTGAAAACAGAGCTCCCATACAAAGGGAGGGGACCCAAAGAGGGTAGCCATTGCTGGCTTGAATGCCTGGGTTTATATCCCAGTCATCGTCCTTCCCACTGTGCTCTCAGGCAATAGATGACTGGCTATTTCTTTGCCTCCTCTTTTTGCCTAATTAGCATTTTAGTGAGCTGTCTTTACTACCTGATTGGTTGGGTGTGAACTAAGTTGCAAGCCCCATGTTTAAAGGTGGATGTGGTCACCTTCCCAGCTAGGCTTAGGGATTCTTAGTCACCCTAGGAAATCCAGCTAGTCCTGTCTCTTAGTACCCCCTCTCAACAGGAAAACCCAAGTGCTGTTGGGGAGGTTGGCCAACGACCGCTCTAACTTCTTCCTGCTGAATTGAGGTGTAGTAGGGGTTGTGTAGTTGAGATTTCCTCGGGAGGGGTGCCTTCAATGTCATTAACATTGGAGCATGGGCTAGCAGGCCGGTCCAAGGGTCCGCGGTAGATCTTAGTCATGGACTGCATCTGGGGCTCCATTTGAAGAACATTTGTAGTTTTACAGCTTCGATTCTGGAAGAGACAAACTTAACAAGGAGGTTAAAGATACAGGGATTGAAATGTATGGCCTGCAGTTCAGGGGATTATTTCTTTGGCACTGACTATCTGCTTGATAGTTTTGAAAAGGCCTGGTCCAGTAAATAATAATTTGGCCATCTGGGTGCTATCAATTCCTAAGTGAAAGGTTTGGTGAAGGGTTTTAAGTAATTTCCATCGGTTAGTGCAGCCCAGATTTCACTTCTTCACTGCATGTCTGTACATTCAAGAAGAACACAGGGCCAAATGTTTTGGTATAAGCTGTGCAGCACCAGATGTCTACTGAGTCCGGACACGTGACGTAAGGACTGAAGCCAGCTAGGTGCATTCTTCTTACATAAATGCTCTGTTTAATTATTATGTAGAAATTTTCTTGACACTCACAATTTACCTTCTTCCATTGTTCTTTTTGTTTTTTTTTTTTTTTTTAACGATGTCGCCCAGGCTGGAATGTTGGCTCACTGCAACTTCCGCCTCCTGGGATCAGGCAATTATCTCGAGTAGCCGGGATTACAGGCGTGTGCCGGCACACCCAGCTAATTTTGTAATTTTAGTAGAGATGGGGTTTCCACCATGTTGGCTAGGCTGGTCTCGAACTCCTGACCTGAGGTGATCTGTCCCAAAGTGCTGGGATTACAAGCATGGGCCACCACGCCCGGCCCCATTGTTCTTAAAACAGTGGCTATCTTGGTCTTTCAATATTACCCTTTGTATAGTAAATACAATAAATATATTAAGTTCACTTCTACCTTGAGAAAAACAGCAGTCACTCCAAAAACGTTAGAAATGGCAAACAATACTTGGTCCTAATATCAGCAAAAATTTTAATGCAAGGTGTAGCAATATTATTAATATGTAATAAGTGTTTTATTTCATTAAACAATGTAACTTTAAAAAACATACTTCTCAAAAGTCTGTAGTTTCAATATCAAACTTTTCAGTTTTGTAATTTCTATCAAAAGCAATAGCAATAATTAGCCCAGAGTTTTTAGAAGATCATTATCTGTTTGTTCCATATCAGGGGAACCAGCCCCCAGTGTTTCAACGTAGGTTCTTTTCTGTTTTCCCTAAGTGTTGGCCGGTCTGAGAAATAAAGAGAAAGAGTACAAAAGAAAGAAGTTTTACAGCTGGGTCTCCGGGGGTGACATCACGTGTCGGCCTGAGCTGCAAAACCAGCAAGTTTTTATTAGCGATTTCCAAAGGGGAGACAGTGTACGAATAGGGTGTGGGTCACAGAGATCACATGCTTCAAAGGCAATAAAATATCACAAGGCAAATGGGGGCAGAGCAAGATCACAAGGCCAGGGCGAAATTAGAATTACTGATGAAGGTCCATGTCCCGCTGGGCACACACTGTCATTGATAAATATCTTAACAGGAAACAGGGTTTGAGAGCAGACACAACTGGTCTGACTAGAATTTTGCCAGGCTGGAATTTCCCAATCCTAACAAGCCTGGGGGTGCTGCAGGAGACCAGGGTGTATTTCATCCCTTATCTTCAAATGCGTAAGTATTGATTGGGGAAGTGATAAATGTCCATGAAATCTTCACAATTTATGTTCAGAGATTGCAGTAAAGACAGGCTTAAGAAATTATAAAAGTATTAATTTGGGGAACTAACAAATGTCCATGAAATCTTCACAATTTATGTTCTTCTGCCGTGGCTTCAGCCGGTCCCTCCCTCCGTTCAGGTTCCCTGACTTCCCGCAACAGTTCCAGGTGGTTATATTCATTTAAAAGGGCTAATTAAATCTCATGCATAAATTAGTTGAGTGAAAATAGACTCTTGAAGGGGCTGACTTCTCCAAAAACTAATTTACTTACTAAACCGTATGCTGAAGTCTGAAGCCCATAGAGGGGATGATAAGCTAAGGAAAGTATAACTTGATTGAATTCTCATTTGCCTATGCCTGCTAAAAAAGGTGGCTATGGGTGGCCCTTTTAATCCAGAGATCTGAAATCACAAGTTAATTCAAGGTGATTATACACTAATACACAAACAAATAAAGGGAGTGGCTAATGAGTAGAGAGTGTTTGTCTTTTCAGCTTTGACTATTGTTGTATCCTTGGTGCCTAGCACAGTAGCTGGTATAAGTATATACACTACAAACATTTGTTGTGTATATGAAAGATATTAATCTAACTACCCAAACCTTCTACCTTAATTACAACGAAGTAAAATTAGAAAATAAAAATTCCTAATGTTCTCATTCTGCTCTTCTAATCAACTAATGCTTCTAATGGCTACCATTGAAACTTACAGGAGGACCCTTTGAATATGGAAAGTTATTGAAGAAAAAGGCATCTAAACTATTGAGTCCATGGGGAAAAAAAGATGAGAGAGAATAAAATAATTTCTTCTAGCCAACATAGCAGCTGGGCGATCAAATTCAAATAGCAAGCATCGGAGTCCATGCTATTCAACCAGTCATGGATAACTGGGTTAGCAAAGGAGGGAGCAATTGTGATAGCTACCCAAGTAGAAGGCAAAAAGATCTATGAGTCAGGTATGGTCAGTTCTGTAGTTGGTGATCTAGGTAGAGTATCTGCAAAATACTTGCAAAATGTTAGCAAGCCTGAAGAAAGAACTATGTCCTGGAGTGGGAAGTGTCTGGAGTTGCATTGAGAATATTTACTGAATATTACTGAATATTTACTGAAAAATTTACTGAATAAAGGTTGTTCTTTGCTTCCATGATTAAGAATATACTTTGGAAAGAACCAGACTTATAGTGATAGGATGTAGTGAAGGCAAGGATGTGGAACAAAAATGAAGTACACTATGGTGGGAGTATGAATGAAACAACTAATTTGTATTATATTAGAAACATGAAGTATACAAGGCCAACTACAGTGGCTTACGTCTGTAATTCCAGCACTTTGGGTTGCTGAGGCAGGAGGACCACTTGAGCCCAATAGTTAAAGACCAGCCTGGGCAACATGGGAAAACCCTGTATCTACAAAAATTACGAAAAAATAAGCTGGGCATGGTGGCACACACCTGTGGTCCTAGCTACTTGGGAGGCTGAGGCAGGAGGATCACTTGAGCACCCTGGAGGTTGAGACTGCAGTGAGCCATAATTGCACCACTGCACTCCAGCAATAGAGCGAAACCCTGTCTAAAAAATAAAAATAAAAAAATAGGCCAGGTGCAGTGGCTCACACCTGTAATCCCAGCACTTTGGGAGGCTGAGGTGGGCGGATCACAAGGTCAGGAGTTCGAGACCAGCCTGACCAACATGGTGAAACCCCGTCTCTACTAAAAATATAAAAATTAGCCAGGCATGGTGGTGCATGCCTATAATCCCAGCTACTCAGGAGGCTGAGGCAGGAGAATCGCTTGAACCGGGGAGGTGGAGGTTGCAGTGAGCTGAGATTGTGCCGTTGCACAATTGTCACAGCCTGGGTGATAGAGTGTGACTCCATCTCAAAAAAAAGGAAAAAATATACAGCAATGTGTGTACATCTATACATACATATCATTCTTTGAAATTTTATGTGACTCTTAGATTTTACATCTACTTTGATTATTTTCTTTCATTTGCCAGAATTGATCTGTTCTGCAAATGCTGTTCTCAATTTCGGTATTATCCTAATTATAATTACCTTTCTCTTTTTAGCCCCTGGAGGAACACGCATAGATGATGGTGACAAGACCAAGATGACCAACCACTGTGTGTTTTCAGCAAATGAAGATCATGAAACCATCCGAAACTATGCTCAGGTAGAGCCTATTTGAGAGATTGAAGCATTTGAAGAGGATTGAGGAAAACTCTATAGAAGCTCTGCAGTCCACCCACTTTTTAAATAGGAATCTTAGAAAGCCTTTAAACTTATGAAAATAATGGGCATTAAAACTACAAAAATAGGCCTAGCAGTGTGGCTCGAGCCTATAATCCCAGCGCTTTGGGAGGCCATGGCAGGCGGATCACCTGAGGTCAGGAGTTTGTGACCAGCCTGGCCAACATGGTGAAACCCCATCTCTACTAAAAAATACAAAAATTAGCTGGGTGTGGTGGTGGGCGCCTGTAATCCCAGCTACTTGGGAGGCTGAGGCAGGAGGATCACTTGAACCCGGAAGGTGGAGGTTGCAGTGAGCTGAGATTGTGCCACTGCTCAACCTTGGTGACAGAGTGAGACTCCATCTCAAAACAAAACAAAAAGAACTACAAGAATATAATGCTTTTTTTTTTTTAACCTCTCTTGTGGGAATTTAAATATTTATTCTTGGATCAGGAGAATTCGTTTTTCTTGTATACATGTTAAGGAATATGTAAGTATTAGTGTAAGTTGGAAATAAAATTTATGGGATTTTAATGCAATTTATTTCTTTTTCTTATTGTGTGTTAATTCCCTGCCTGAGTCATTCTTTCTCCATAAAGGGCAACCATATTTTTTACTCTTGGACTCCATCTTGATTACATTAGGAAACGAATACACCAAGAGTTGTAAGTAGGAGTATAGCCTGTGTGTAGGAGAAAAAGGAACTAGATTAAGAAATCATTTCCACAGTTATTAAAATAACCAATATTTACAAAATCCTCATTTACATAAAAACATCATTCCACTTAGAAAACTGTCTAGAATCTTACTAATACAGTTGCAAACTTTGCTTCAGAGTTCTAACAGGACTGTAGGGGCCAGTCATCCTTTATTGCCAGTAAATTATAACACGTTTTGCTCATCTGCTAGAAACATGTTTGTTGTCCACCTAGAGTAGAATCTGTCCTGCACTTTGCTCTCCTCCGCATCACATCATTATCTAAGTGGTTATATCTTTAACACCTTCATTTCCGTGATTTTTAGTCTCTGCATCTCACACTTTAAAAATCACATTTATTTTATTTTCGTCGAATTTTTTTTCTACCTGCTATATTCTTGAATGAATATGTTTTATCTTACGTGTACATTTTGATCATATTTGTTCCCCTAGGTCATGATAGCATCTTTGAAATGCTTATAGTTCTTATATTACAGTGTGAGCCTGTTTAACTATACACTTTTATTATTATAGATCTATGGTGTCATTATAGTGAGTTTCTATACCTCCTTCTGTGTCTTTTTGGTTGACCTAATATTTAATGGTTTTTTTTTTTAGGTCTTCAATAAACTCATCAGGAGATATAAGTATTTGGAGAAGGCATTTGAAGATGAAATGAAAAAGGTAAAAATTCAAATGTAATGCCTATCTGTTTTATAGTAATGACATGGGGGTGGATAAAAATTGTATAAGTGGCCGGACACGGTGGCTCATGCCTGTAATCCCAGCACTTTGGGAGGCCGAGACGGGTGGGTCACAAGGTCAGGAGTTTAAGACCAGCCTGGCCAAGATGCTGAAACCCTGTCTCTACTAAAAACACAAAAATTACCCGGGCATGGTGGCATGCACCTGTAATCCCAGCTAACTGGGAGGCTGAGGCAGGAGAATTGCTTGAACCTGGGCAGCAGAGGCTTCAGTAAGCCGAGATCACTCCACTGCACTCCAGCCTGGGCGACAGAGCAAGACTCCATCTCAAAAAATAAAATAAAATAAAATAAAATAAAATTTTACATGTACAATGATATTGCAGAAGTGCCATATATGTAATAACATGTATGTGAAACACATAGTGAGTTTTTAATACATGTTTGGTAAATAAGTATGAAAGATCATTAGCTAATAGCTATAGGAAGAAATATGTGATTATTCTGGACTTTTTCCATTAATATTTAATGTAAGACAGTGTGCTTTGTTCAGTAAGAATAGTTTTACGGGCTATAACCTCTGACCTTGCAGAGATTAAAATGAAAACTAGATAAAGTGATTTAAGTAGTTAAAGCCCATGAAAGAACGTAGCACAGCAGCTAATGTTCAGCAAAATTCTTTAATTGTATGCAGTTTAGCAAAGGGAATAAAAGCACCTCTTTGGAGATAGAGTATATGGGTGTAATTCTCAGTACTCTTTCTCATCAGTGAAATCCACAGTAGCATCTCCTTAAAGATGTCCTCTTTTGAGTAATTGCATGTTCCCTTTTCCAATTTGTAACTCCTGTATTTATATATGGCACCCACTACCTTTACTTGTTTCAGATTTGTTTGTTACTTTGTCATTGCTTCCAATTTTAGATAACTATCTAAAGTAAAAAACCAAGTGAAAAAAGTAACCATAACATATACTTACTTCTTCCCTACTTACTTACTCTCCCCGCTCCTCCCCACCTAACTGCACCCCACCCCACCCAGTTCAAAGTGGTTCCGTGTATAATATTGAAGAGCAATTTGGCAATAGTCATTAAAAGAAATGTTTCTTACATAACCCATGACCCAGCCGTCATGAATTTATAAGAATCCATTAGCATGGATATATAAAGCTATATGTATAAAGATGTCACCACAGTATTGAAAAATAGCCTAAATGTCCATTGGTGGGAGATGAAGACTGTTTAATTAAATTACAATCTATCTATACAGTGGAATACTATGCAGTCTTTTATACATGTAGGCATAACTACATGTATTAATAAGGGAAAATGCCCATGACAAATTAAGTGGAAATGCGAGGTGCAAAGCAACCATTTGGTAGTAGTTTGACCTGGGGCAAATTACTTAATATCTTTGTACCTTAGTGTTCTTTTCTGTAATTGGAGATGGAGCCTGTTGTAGGTATTAATACACATAAAGGGATCAGAAGAGTGTCTGGTCCACTCAACAAGTTTTAGCTATCATTAGCATATAATGCAGTAAAAAACAATATGTGTGTATACATGTAATTATGTTTTAATGTTGATTAATATAATTGAGCACTGTGGTTATTATTTTTATGATGATCTAATTTTTGTACCATTTCTATGTGATTAAGTATATTTTAAATGAATATGGTTATATGTGTGAGCTTAAAGAAGTGGTGTTAAAATTTTATTTTAGAGGCTAATTTTTATTATTCTCGTTTAAATGTTACTTATTTTTATAATGGAGGAAAAGGACAAATTGACATGAACTGTCTATATTTATGTTAGTTCTTTCATTCTTCCCCATTTCTGATGCTCCTTGGAACTTAAGCCTTTCAATCCCTCATTCCCTCACTCCCTGGCACTTACTTAGATGTTAACTTCTTTTTAATTTTTTGAGAATTTAATAGGTATAAATTGAGAGGCAAATGGACTGGTTTGGTTCCAGTTCTGCCACTTTCACACAATGTAAATAGTCTATAATATAATAATCCTTCAATTCTTGGGGAATAGTAAGTTAATATTTTATTATCCCCTACACAGTTAGTGGAATAATCATGTCATCAGGGTGGAGACACTTAAGTCTCTATCAATGCCAGTGAATTTTGCATTGGCGCAAAATAATGGAAGATCAGCAAGGCCCCTGTGGTGATAGTGGCCCCTGAGGAATTTCCATGGCAAGCCTAATAACTGCTGAAATGGAGAAAGTAACAGTAGAATGTAGTCAAAGCACAAAGCAGAGGAGAGTCAGGAGAGAGAAGGGCATCCCACAGGGCTGACTACTCTTAGAATTTAATACAGGAAGTGGGTTTTTCGTTTTATTTGCTTTGAGCTTACATTCAAATTTTCTAGGATTGCTACTTTTTCAGTTCCCTGCCTCTGCGGCAAGAGAATCTAAAAGTTTACCAAAAAAAATCAAGAACCTAGAAAAACCCTTTCTCCCTCAACAGTCTTGTTTTGAAGACTGTTGTATTCTGTGAGCTCAGAAAAGTATGTATTAAATGTCAAAAGCTTAACTTCAACTCTTTCCTGTTTTTTTTTTTTTGTTTGTTTTTGTGGGGCTTTTTTTTTGTTTCTATGTTTTTGCCGTACAAATTCTATTCAGAGAAAATGGGTACATGTAGCAGGGGAAGAGGTAGTCGTCCAAAGAAGTGGAAAAACTTGAAAAACAATACATTTCAGAAAACATGTCCATCATGTATACTTAACTCTTTTGCATGCACATAGTCAAACATAAATCCATCTGTTTACATATCATCCAAATATCTCTTCTCCTTTCCGTGAATGTTATCTACAGCTGTGAAAAAATTAACTGAGAAGAAAGGAACTCTGCCTGCTCAAGTCACTTTCCACAGCATCCAGTTTATCATGAAATGAATTACTATGCTTTGCATATGACCTTCTGTGTGTGTGCCACGTAGCCATGGATGTTCACAGTTTATCTTCCCACTTCAGTCCTTTGCTTCATAGACATGGTTCCTTTTTTTTTCTTTTTCTTTTTCTTTTTTTTTTTTTTTTGACCCACAGCTTCTCCTCTTCCTTAAAGCCTTTTCCGAAACAGAGCAGACAAAGTTGGCGATGCTGTCGGGGATTCTGCTGGGCAATGGCACCCTGCCCGCCACCATCCTCACCAGTCTCTTCACCGACAGCTTAGTCAAAGAAGGTAACGAGGCTCCTGTTTTCTCGCCTGTCAGACAACAAAAGAAAGATAAAGCCACAGATAGTTAGAAAAATGCCAGTGGCTCTTTTTGGTGTCCTCTATTACTCATTCTTCATATAAGAGAATATCTGTGTATGGGTGTATATTGCCTTTCAAATAATAAAAGGAGTGGACTTGCTAATTGTAGGAAGTTTGAAGGAAAAAATATGCACACCTGTACAAAGACATGTTAAGAAAGACTAATAGCAAATTAAAATCTCATGGAAGACTTGATGCCTAGGTCAAATACCCCGAAATCGATCTGGTAATCTTTTTGCCCTTCCACACAAAATGGCAGCCTTTAACTCTCACCCTTATTATAAGAACAAAAACTGTTCCCCTCTCAAGGTCTAGAGAAACTGATGCTCAGATATTCATTTTGATTGCACTTTTTAAGATATTCATTGTCTCAGTTTTAGAAAACAATTTTAAGTCTGCTGCATTAGAAGGAGTCTTGTTTTAATTTTAAGGCATTAAGGGTTGGATAGGCATGCATACCATGATTTGGTTATAGAATAAAATAAAAGTCGGCTGTTTACTTGTAGGAGGATAATGATAGTCAAATTACAATGCAACACAAAATAGTTATTTTTCCTTAAAAATAAATTAAAAGAGCTTTTGTGAGAACATCTGTTTCTTCTGAGAACTTAAAGTTTTCCTCCTACGTATATGAAGTCCTAGCCTCATTCATGCCTATAGTGAAAGAAAGGAGTCATAGTTTTCTTGTAGCTAAGGAAAGAATAGTAAATTGAGAGTCAATTGGTCTTATTCAGAGACTCCAGTTTTTAGCTTAAAATCACTCAGATTTATGACAATTCAGACTCTGTAATTGTTGGATGTTATTAGTATTATGACATTTTAAAGTATTTCCCTGAAGAAAATTCATGATACAACACGCATCTTATTTTTGCTATTAGCCATTTTGCACACAGAAAATCAACATAGAATATAAATGTTAATCATTAATTATTTTAAATTATCCTAGCCAACATAACAGAAAATAATTGCCTTTCTAGTTTTTTTAAAAACCTAAGTGATGTCTGTAACTTCCTTTGTAATATATCCAAAAATTACGTTATTAGGTGGATAGATATGTGATAAAGCAAATACGGCAAAATATTAGTTATAGAAACTAGATGGTGGGCATGTGAGTGTTCATTGTTCAATTTGTTCAACTTTTCTGTATGTCTGGAAATTATTATAGTAAAATGTTTGGGGGGTGGTGAGGAGAAAAATAACTTTGCTATGGAAGTAGCATAGTACCTCTGTTATATGGCTTTTCCTTAAACTCTGCCATCTTTTACAAACTAGAGGTTTAAACCCTTGCTTCCTAATTGGAAAAGGATTAAGAAAATGGCTGGGTATGGTAACTCATGCCTGTAATCCTAATACTTTGGGAAGCTGAGGTAAGAAAATTGCTTGAGGCCAGGAGTTTGAGACCAGTCTGGGAAACAAAGCAAGACTCTCTTCTCTACAAAAAAAAATTTAAAAACTAGCCAGGTGTGTTGGCACACCTGTACAATCCCAGCTGCTCAGGAGACTAAGGCAAGAGGATTGCTTGAGCCCAGGAGTTTGAGGCTACAGTGAGCTATAATCACATCATCTTACTACAGCCTGGGCAACAGAGAAAGACTATCTAAAATAAAAAAAAGAAATAAAGAAAATGGTTAAGAAATTAATCATTTTCCCCAACTCATCCAGTAAATGACCAAGGGAGATGAGATTATCCTACTCAGAGGAGTAACTATAAAGAAAGTTACATCTCAGTTTTAGGCTCCTAGTTTCAAGCATAGTTTTTCTTTACGATACAGATTACAGCCTAGTGTTAATTTATATTAAATTTTATATTGGTTTTATGAGCTAATGATAATGCTAAAAATTCATCTTAAGTTGTTTAACATGAACTTTCAGTTAAGGTGTAATGCATGTTTTGTTGTTATAGCCGTTTTTTTTTTTTTTTTTTTAACTTAGTTTCTTTGCTTATTCAAGGGAAGAAAATCAGGTTTAGTTGGTGTCTATATGAATGATAGACCAATTAAATGCTTTTACTTTCCAGTTGCTGGAAGACCTGGGTCAAATTGGTATATAAGGACATGGATTTCTTATGTAACAATAAATAGAAAATTAGGACAGACCTCAGGCTGAACAGCAGTATCATTCAGGACTAAAGTATTTTTCTCCTGTTATCATTCATAGCATTAACTTCATCCCAAGGATGGTGCCCCCTCTAGTTGTTATAAGATGCCTGCTGACACAGTTATGGCATATTCTTCCTGGTTCAGGTTCAGTGGAAGAACACTTCTCCTGAACAGAGGATAATTTATCTTTCCTTCAGCTGATTGGCTGACACAGGCTGCATGACTAGTGCAGGTCCAGTAGCAATTGCCAGGGGCGTGCCTTGGGCAGATGAGCTTAAGCGAGGTCACTAAATTAATCATCAGAAAGGGGTGGTACCAGGACTTAGACTAATCAGTAGTCACCTGGACTGGATAAAAGGGGACCTCTTTTAGGAAGGAGGTAAAGAGAATAGAGGCTGCTTGGGCCACATTATCATTAGCTCATAACAATAGTGGAACCTTCAGTTTAGAAAAATCAGTTAAATGTTTCAGTTACATCTTAACTCTTCATTAAATAACCGCAACATAAATTTAGAAATTTGAAGTGTTCATAGAACTGTCTTCTTGTTATCTGATTATTTCTATTTGGAAATAAGTGGTAATGTAAATGTGGACATGTGATTAAATGGTTTCCTGATTTAACATAACTAGCTTAATAACGATATTTTTTTTAAATCCAGAAGAGTTTAACTTGAAACAGCCTTGGTATTTTTATAGCTTAACTCAAGAATATTTTAAAATGCTTTTTATGGCTGCGTGCAATGGCTCATGCCTGCAATCCCAGCAATTTGGGAGGCCAAGGCAGGTGGATCACCTGAGGTCAAGCGTTCAGGACTAGCCTGCCCAACATGGCGAAACCCTGTCTCTACTAAAAATACAAAAATTAGCTGGGTGTGGTGGTGCATGCCTGTAATCCCAGCTACTTGGGAGGCTGAGGCAGCAGAATCACTTGAACCCAGGAGGTGAAGATTGCAGTGAGCCGAGATCATGCTACTTCACTCCAGCCTGGGCGACAGAGTGAGACTCCATCCCCCAAAAAATAAAAATAAAAATAAATAAATAAAATGCTTTTTATAAAAAGCAAAACTAAGGTAAATGATATGTGTTCATCTATTCGTAGCAATACTTATTGTATCTATCACTATCAGTGTTCTTGTACTGGCATCCTTTATTAGCAAATTACTTGATAAAGGTGACATTACAGTTTTGTGTCTCCTAATTTACTTTCTTGTGCCTCAAGATCACTGTTATAAACATGAAATACATATGAACCAGAGGGTGAAATAAAGACAATAACACCAAAGATACTGGGTGTTAAATATGTTTTTGACCAAGGTAAAATAAAATAAGCTTGCAGTTAGACCAGGTTGGATTCAAGGAGTCCAAATTTGAAAAATATTTTAATTTATTTTCCTTTTCCTGAAAATGTTCTATTTTGTAATGAGAAGAGGAGAATTTGCCTAGAGGTCTATTGACTTTTCATTTGTACCAAAATTAGTCTTTTAGTTATTTACCCATTTCAGGAAACCTGGTTGCTTTGTACACCATCACAATTGGTTTTGCTCCTAAAAGGAATGAAATTCTCTTTTGTTTTTGAACAGGCATTGCGGCCTCATTTGCTGTCAAGCTTTTCAAAGCATGGATGGCAGAAAAAGATGCCAACTCTGTTACCTCGTCTTTGAGAAAAGCCAACTTAGACAAGAGGCTGCTTGTAAGTGTTTTCTGGTTAAAGAGTTGTATGTATGATGGCTTTCTTGGAGCTTAAGCAATGCCTGCAATGTAGTATATGAGTAAGATCCCTGGATCTGTGTTGACTTGGAGCACTGTTCCTTTTATTTCTGTGTAATTGGTAGTAGAAACTAATTTCATTCTAATCTTTATTTTGTGAACAAATGGCACAATAAAATTAAAGAATTGTGAAGAATATAGACTTCCAAATTTGTAAGTTTGTTGACATAGTATTAACATTTCATCAGAATTAAGACTTTGTTTTATAGCCATAACTTTTTTACTTTTTTTTTTTTTTTGAGACAGAGTCTGGCTCTGTCACCCAGGCTGGAGTGCAATGGCACAATCTCGCTCACTGCAACCTCTGCCTCCAGAGTTCAAACAATTCTCCTGCCTCAGCCTCCCGAGTAGGTGGGATTACAGGTGCTCTCCACCACACCCAGCTAATTTTTGGATTTTTTAAATAGAGACGGGGTTTCACCATGTTGGCCAGGTTAGTCTTGAACTCCTGACCTCAAGTAATCCGCCCACCTCAGCCTCCCAAAGTGCTGGGATTATACGCGTGAGCCACCACACTCAGCCTATAATCATAACTTTCTAGACATTTTAAGGTTTTAATATGATAAAAATTTCATCAATCTCACTTAATCAAATACTTGTGATGTCTGTCTTGAGTAGCAGTCAGACTGTGCTAATCTCAAATGTGTGTTAAATAGTTTGCTAACAAAATAAAAGTTTAAACAAGATTTCCCTGGAAATACTTAAGCTGTTGCAGAAATTAAACAAGTTAATTGTGTCACAATTGCTTGATTATATTTTTATTTCTCCATCTTTGTGTTTTTCTAAGAAAATCCAGAAAAATATTTTGTTCTTGTAATTTCTATCTGCTCCCTACAATTTCTTTCTTCTTGGTGCAGCAGCTGTGAAATGCCAAGATTTCTCCAGGTGGAATTGCTTTTACAGTTCTAGGATGAAGTGTAAAAATAAGACACAGCCCTGCCATCTCTTCACCTGGCCTGTTCTCTGTTGTTCTCTTCCAATGTGTTTCAGTGTGCAAGGGTCCAATCCCATGAGATAATTCTAAGACTATCTCTTTTCCTCAAGAACACATGAAAGTAATTTTAAATGTAAATACTTGCAATTTAAATCACTTAAGAATACTTTGTTTCTTGAAGTTTACCTTAAATAGATTTGTGTGTTTAAAGTTTTTAGATTATGGTGAAAAAAAGGTACAGAAGTCTAGATTCTAGTTCATAATAATTTTCATTCCTCATATGTTTCCTGAATGTCTACCCTGTGCTGGGCATGGTACCACAAGCTGCAGAGCCAGTAGAGAACAGGATAGAAAAGTTGCCTGCCCTCGTGAAACCTACTTTCTAGTGGACTTAGGGCAAATCCCTGTAAACAGAAGCAAAAGTCACAGAAGATAAGTGAATAGGTTGCTGAGGAAGGTGGAGGTTCATATGAAGGGAACATATTTCTTGTCCATGAGGCTGTGGGTTGTCTATAGATTAGCTCTATCTTGGCTAAGCCTGGCTTGGTTCCACATGCCTTTTCATTCGGGCACAGGCTGAGGGAGCAGCTCCCATCTGGGCCATTCTGTCTTCATGGCAAAGTACCAGAACACAGAGACTGAACTGAACCTCTCAAGTACCTTAAAAACTCACCTATGGACGCTGCCATGCCTGGCAATAGATTGGGAAAATCCAGTCCACTAAGAGGCTGCTTCTCCACCTCTGCAGATAGACATAGCAAGGAGGGGGTTCTCTTAATACTCTTTTGAAGGAGAGGAGGTGTATGATTGGGAACAAAGATACAATCTATCCGGTTATTTCTTAAAGCAGTAATTTTCTTAAAGATATTCACAACTATAGCCTGGTTAGCTTAATTAGATGGCTTCATTTATAAAATTCATTTTCTTTTTGGAAACACATGTCATTTAGCTGTTTTTACTAGGTTCTGTGTGTGTGTGTGTGTGTACATATGTGTGTGTTTGTGTATATATATGGAACATAGGTGGTGGTTTCTGCGAGAAACATATAAACTGGGTGAGAACAGCGTAGTTGCCTATGCACTATGCCTGCCTGATATTTGTTGAATCAACAAAAGAATGAGGAACTAGTGAGTCAGTTCCACTCTTTAGGAGGAAATTTTGTTTTATGAACATATACAACAAAATTCTCTTTAACTGTGAACTACTACATTTTAGGAAAAGTTGTGTATTACTAGACTTTAGCTATCACCCACTATTACAATACAGAAGAAAGAGCAATTTATAGCAACTCAGAGAGGTGAGGGGATGGGAGAAGCCAACCCTTATTACTGACAAAGAGGATAGTGATTAAGAAATCAAAGATATTGATCTCTTCCATTATTTATTCAATAAGTATGTATCGATTATATTATATGCCAGAAACTTCCAAGAGATGGGGAGATTGAAAGGAACCAAACCAACAGACCCTTTCCTTCATGAAGCTTATATTCTATTTCAGGAGAGTGGACCATAAACTAAAACCCGTAAAATATGTATTATAATAAAGGTAAAAATTAAGTAGGGGCCAGGTGTGGTAGCTCACACCTGTAATCCCAGCACCTTAGGAGGCTGAGGCAGGTGGATCTCTTGAGATCAGGAGTTCAAGACCAGCGTGACCAACATGGCGAAACCTTGTCTATACTAAAAATACAAAAAATTAGCCGGGCGTGATGGTGCACACCTGTAATCTCAGTTACTCGGGAGGCTGAGGCAGGAGA
This sequence comes from Pan paniscus, assembly GCF_029289425.2. Taxonomy (NCBI): domain Eukaryota; kingdom Metazoa; phylum Chordata; class Mammalia; order Primates; family Hominidae; genus Pan; species Pan paniscus. The sequence continues at coordinate 21,527,199 of NC_073255.2, forward strand.
ATTGCTTGAACCCGGGAGGTGGAGGTTGCAGTGAGCTAAGATCACGCCACTTCACTCCGGCCTGGATGACAGAGCAAGACTCCGTCTCAAAACAAAACAAAACAAAATTAAGTAGGAAAGAGTTAAAGAGCTTCCAAATGTGGGCTGTAATTTTCAGTGGTGGAAAGCCCTCTGTGATAAGATGACATTGGTGTAAAGACTTGAGGGAGGTGTGGAGTGAACTGTTTAGATATCTCCACATAGAGCATTCCAGGCAAAGGGAATGGGAAATGGGAAGGCCTTGGGGCATGGGATATTGGGGACCGCAAGGGGAGATCAGGTGAGAGCAAAAGTGTAGATAAGCTCAGAGAAGTAGCAAGGCCCATATCATCTAGGGCTTTGGCTTGTATTCCAAATAAGATAGAAAACTTTTGGAAATTCTCTGCAGAATGGTGTGTAATGTGATTTTGACTCTCAACAGGATCACTCTTGCTGTCACTTTGGGAATAGACTCAGGAGCAAGAGCAAAAGCAGAGAGACCTTAATCTAGGGATGAGATGATAGAGATTTGTCCCAGGGTATAGTTTCTCTAAAAAAATACAAACCATGTTCCAAGTCAAAAAATGACATGGTATGATTTAGACGGGCTTCCCCTCAACTTAATCTGAATGATGATTTTCAATGTATTATATACTATTCATAAGAATTTGGAATGTAGTTCATAAGTGAACTACGAGTGATATGTTTAATGGCATATTGCTCTGAACATAACTGTAAATCAAACTTTGCAGTCACACTCTTCCTAAATAGAATATTGAATGCTAGCACAGAATAATGGAATAAGTATTGACTTGGGGGCACACAGCTCTGTTCTTAAATATTTTTGATGGCATAAATTGGGTCAGGCTGCTTAACCTTGTTGAAACTTGGTTTATCATCTGGAAAAATGTCTGCTTTACACAGTTATTATGAGGAAAGTGCCAGTACATTTTGATTCATAGAAGAAACTCAATAAAAATACATTAGTTCCCTTCCCTGCAGATTTGGAAGATGTGGAGCAGTAGAGGAAATATCAGTGACGCAGTTTCAGTGTGGTATAAAATGTTTGCTTTATTATGAATGCGTGTTTGATAGCTGCTCCCACCAGCTCTCTTCTGACATTTTTGAAACATATGACTCAACAGGGGAAATTAATAGGATGATAGAACATTGAAATTTGAATCCTGACATAGGAGCCCTCCAGCTGTGTTCCTATAGGTGGTGGCAAACCCATTGCAGATCTACTGAGGCTCTTCCTGGAACCACATAGCCATTGGCCATATATATGCAAGTCTAACCAATACAAAAGCTTGGATATATTTTTTAGACCCTGCAGCAGTCTGAAAAATGTGAGAACTTTGAAAATCATCTTAATTTCATAGATGGGAGTTGAACTCACCCAGGATTAGATCATGACTAAGTGTTACTGAGATTCTGCCAAACTGTGTAGGGTAAAATGGAAATGAGGTGAAAATATGAGAGCAGCTATGGTATATTGCTCTTTTTGAAAATTTCCATCAGAATTATGTAATAAACTAGAGTTAGTAGGGTGGGTGTCTTAGACCTTTTCTATTACTTATAACAGAATACCTGAAACTGGGTTATTTATACAGAAAAGGAACTTATTTCTTAACAGTTATGGAGGCTAAGTCCCATGTCAAGGGGCTGCATCTGGTGAGGGCCTTCTTGCTGGTGGGGACTCTGCAGTGTCCCAGGAAGGCTCAGAGTATCATATGGCAAGGGGGCTGAGTGTGCTAGCTCAGGTCTCCCCTCCTCTTTTTTAAAGCCACCAGGTCCCCTCCCAACATAACCCACTAATCCATGAATGGATTAATCCATTTATGAGGGCAGAGCCTTTATAATCCAGTAACTCTTTAAAAGCCTCATCTCTCAGTATTGCCACAGTAGGGTCCAAGTTTATCTCAATTGCTTACCCTTTTTTTCTTTTTCTTTGTGAAACTGCCTGATTTCAGAAGATGTTTAGCTCAATAAATATACCAGCGATTTGTTGTTTTGTAAAACAGTCTTTATTCTTGTCTTCCAAATGTGAGATATTCTAAGTGAAATGAAGATTTTTGTCCTTTATGCTTGCTGAAATTTGAATGGCTTGTTGTATAGCAGTCTTTTTTCCCTTTTTCAGGAACTCTTTCCAGTTAACAGACAGAGTGTGGATCATTTTGCTAAATACTTCACTGACGCAGGTCTTAAGGAGCTTTCCGACTTCCTCCGAGTCCAGCAGTCCCTGGGCACCAGGAAGGAACTGCAGAAGGAGCTCCAGGAGCGTCTTTCTCAGGAATGCCCGATCAAGGAGGTGGGAGACCACGGGCAGACATCACCTCAATACACATGAATGAGAGGAATTACATGGGCTGTGTAGCAAAGGCTTTCCTTAACAAGTCTGTCCTATGCTTATTGCTGTAAACTTTATCCACTTATTCCTACCATTTAAATTAACTCAGCTTCAAAGTATTGATTTAGAATCCTCCATTTTTGTTAACACTCTAAGATGGTCCAGAAATTAATAGTGATTTCCACACAACTGACTTATTTTACCAGGCTGCTATGATTTTCAAAATATTTCATCTGTCAAAGAGATTTGACCATCCACTATCAGTATAGCCCATTATATGGTAGTTTTAAAATTTTGTTGCAGGTTATCTAACCTGATTAAGCATTTGTCTAGTGTTTGGAATTAACACTGGATTTTTTGTTCATCACTCTGTATGAATATGTAACAGGCTTTTTATTTGAAAAAAGTTTGAATTCCTGTCATGGGAAAAGACTAGTTGGATCAGTGACTTGTTTAATCCCACTCACACTTGGAAGAGCTGTGTTTCCCTATAATGTAAAAGCTATATTTTTTGTAATATGCATATACATAGTTTATATATACATGCTATAGTTCACAAAGCTATGACTATATATTTTTTTATTTTTAGTGTATCTGGAGAAAGTTTCTATTTGAAGTTTTAAAATCTTTCATGCAACAATTTAAAAATTAATATAAAGAGTCCTTTCTTTTTTTCCACGTGCTCTAAAATGCCTGACCCGCACCTCCTTCCATGCTCCAAGCCCTGCATGGCAGCTCACATGGTTGAAGCCTGGAGAATGTAGGACTGATACTCTCCAGCAGGTGGAGGTGTTGGAATGACAAATATTCTTAAGTCTCATGGTATTAAGGATAGCAGTATATTCAATCATATTTCTCCAAGCAAGAATTTGTACATGATTTTCCATGGGGAAAAGAAGCAAACATAAAAAGCCTTGTGATGCTTGTAGATGCCAGGATGTCACACTTTTATGTGGCTTCCTCCAGCCAGCACAGGGACTGGGACTGCCCAGCTCCTTCTGCTTTTGAAGGCTGCTCAAGTCACTGCTGGCATTTCTACACTCCAGGCCAGAAGTCAAGAAAGCAATGTGTTTCCAGCAAAAAAGAAAAGGGAGGAAAAAAAGGTGTTACTACTACTCACAAAGTAGTATGCTGGAGATAGACGATGACTTTCAATCACTTCTGAGGCCCAGACCTCTATTTATTATTTTATTTTAAAAGGAAAAAGCCTTTCAAATAAATTTTAGGTGAGCCTATATTCCATACTCTCAGGGTTGAGTATAAATTTGCATATTTATACATAATTCAAAGGAGAAAATAAGTTGCTGAATACTGCTGAATTGATGTATATGAAATTTAAAAATTGCCTTTGCACTTAGAATTTATTTACAAATTAACTTTTCACTGAGATGGGGCATAAGGATCATCAAAAGTAATCATTGAAGAATAAATTGTGGAGAATGGACCTGTACAAACCCAAGATGGTATCCATCAAGAGGTTTTAAAGTTTAGGGATGGAGATAAAAGTTCACAACTCTGTTGCCTTCTTTAAATCTCCAAAAAGTCATACTGGCTCAAAATCCCTACTCTACTAGACTCAAAGGGGTTTCTCTATGAGGAAACAAAAGTCCTCTCTTACTCCACATTATCCAGCAGCTCCTGGCCAGAGCTAAGCCTATTAATTTTGGGACTAAAAATAAATTTGCTTTGAGAACAAATCATTATAGTTTTTCTCCCTCTTCCAGTCTGAGAATGCAGACAAGGAAAGGAGAAGCTAAGCAGATTGTTTCTTAGCTGCCCCAAAACCTTGATTGACTGGGCAGCTAGGGGGGAGATGGGAGCCCTCCATCTGCCTGTTACTTTCTGACCCCATTTCCATGAAATGTAGGTGGTGCTTTATGTCAAAGAAGAAATGAAGAGGAATGATCTTCCAGAAACAGCAGTGATTGGTCTTCTGTGGACATGTATAATGAACGCTGTTGAGTGGAACAAGAAGGAAGAACTTGTTGCAGAGCAGGCTCTGAAGCACCTGAAGGTAACAGCCCTTAGCAAGGAACTGACCCAGCCAAGGGCAAACTGCAGCTTTTTTTGTTTGTTTGTTTGTTTTTTTGAGACAGAGTCTCACTCTTTTGCCTCAGCTAGAGTGCAGTGGCACGATCTGCGCTCACTGCAACTTTGAACTCCTGGGCTCAAGCCACCCTCCCTCCTCAGCCTCCCAGGTAGCTAGGACTACAGGCACGTGCCACCACGTCTGCCTAATTTCTTCATTTTTTGGTAGAGATGTAGTCTCGCTGTGTTGCCCAGGCTGGTCTTGAACTCCTGCATTCAAGCTATCCTCCTGCCTTGGCCTCCCAAAGTGTTGGATTGCAGGCGTGAGCCACCACACCGGGCCCAAATTTGTCTTAATTGAGAGTATGACAAATGGGTTCCAACTACAATTACCCTAGACTCAGACTAAACATATACTTCCTAATTTTTTTCCAAGTTTGCACCCAGCGTTCATGAGAACATAGCAGTGAGTAAACTGTCCATGTTACGTTGATCAGGGAAGGCCCCTTGGAAGAGATAAGTATTGAATTGAGTAAGTCTCAGAAAAACAATGGCTATGCATCAGTGTCAGAAAGTCAAGGATATTTCTAAATGAATGCTTTTTATCCCAGCAGCTCATCAAGATTCCTTCCCTGTACCCACTAAGAGACCAAATATGAGAATCTGCCTATATTAAAGATAATTGCTGGCCTGCTATGTCTAAGGGATATTTCGAAAATGAGGTCATATCCTCATAGAATATCCATTGTATTATTGGACTGTGGCTCTGCCATTGAAAAAGTGTGAATCTTCTTCCCAGTTCCCTCACAGGTCGACTATACTGCTTTGTTCCTACTGTTCTGTTCCCCTCACCCCATTGGGCACAATATGATGATAAAAGGTGTCAATCCTGAAAGTCAGTCTTTTCTAAGCAACCCTCCAGGTTACTGTTATGGTTCCAGCAGTGTTGGCTCTGTACCTCCCACGCAAGTAACGGCTTTTACTCTCCACTTCTGTTCTAGCAATATGCTCCCCTGCTGGCCGTGTTCAGCTCCCAAGGCCAGTCAGAGCTGATCCTCCTCCAGAAGGTTCAGGAATACTGCTACGACAACATCCATTTCATGAAAGCCTTTCAGAAGATTGTGGTTCTCTTTTATAAAGGTATCCATCCACGTGCCACTGCTGTGCTTCTGTGTTTTGCTGAAGCTCTTTGAGAGGCAGAGCAGGCAATGAGGCAGAGGAGGTCATGGGGCTCTGTTTAGAGAGGGACAGCAAGATGCTAATTTGTGAAAGTTTTATTGAGGCAACCATACCATGTAGAGAGAGGAGGCATACACGCCGTATATGCGTTGCCTTGGAAACCCTGCTTAGGCCCCTGGGCACTTCTCATTGGCAGATGAACTGGTAATTGTTTCTTGGGGTTGGTGGAAAAAAAAATGTAATTATATAAAATTGAGCCTGTTTTTGAATTGTAAGGATTAGCTCTAATAACAATGATTATCAAAATACTATATATATATTATGTTCAGACCCTTTTAGGTACCATAAATCTGACTTTAAAATTACTGAAGTAATTAGCCTTTTTACTTTGTATTTTAGTTACTTGGCCCAGCCATTCTCCTGTTTTCCAAGGGAATGGCTATTTTTAGGTTTTCACATTTACTGTCTTTTCATTGTATTTATAAGGATTAGGTTGCCATGACAACTGGCACTAAAATATGAATGCTAAAGGTTTTAACCGATCCCAATCTGTATACCTACAGCATACAGAAATGTCCTAGGCTATTTTTTGGGCCTACATTTATGTAGTTTTGTGAGGGAGAAAAAGGAACATTTAAGAAGTGATACATTTTGAACATTATAACATGTTTATTTTATGTTATTATGTTCATAAATATCATATCAGAAAAGTTAAAATAATACCAGCCAAATGTTTATTTTCCCTTTCATGTGTTCCTAAATTTGTCTATTTTGAATTATATCTTGGGAATTTGGAAAATAAAGGTTTTAGATAAATAATAGCTCTTTTAAAAATGCTTAATAGCATTTCACAATGAATTTTTATTGGCCACGTAGATTCCTCAAATGAATGAATCTTGTCCACAAGTGTTTGGGTGATATTTTACTTTGTCAGGGCACAAAGGTATTCAGCAACAATTATAATAGTCAGGAGGAAAATATGATGGCCACCCATTGCCACTTGAAGTTCAGTAATTGGTATTTTCTCCAACCAGATCTGAGTTGGGTCTTCTTGGATTTAGTCATAAGATAGCAGTGTCCTAAAACTAGGCCCCACCCAATGATACCCAAAGTGATCCACCCATCAGAACCAAACCTGCAAGCCATGTTACCAATTCATAGATGGTACCCAGCAGCCAAGAAGGAGAAGTGGGGCCCAACCTTCTGTGGCCACAGCTGGCTCCATTTGTAAAACTGGCAGAGAGACCTATGGGACAGGTTTCACATTTGTTTTGAGGGTGGTAAATTTTTTCCACTACAGAAAACCAAACTGTTCGTAAACTAGTTAGTTACCTGAACATAGTTTGCTTTCTTGTCATATAAAAGATAACCCAACCAGTGTTTCTCACCAATTTTTTTTTTTAACTGAGACATCGTTGTCGGAGTCTCATCTTCAGGAGCACCCTATCGTATTATTGTAATGAAATCACAAAGAATCAGCAAACCCATTGTTACGGGAAATGGCATCTGGGTGGCACATGAACTATTAAAATCCTTCAGATTTCTCATTTTAACCACTAATGCCAACCTCCTTTTCCTTTAGACTTCTTATAACAACTACTGACAGGTAGTAAAACTGGCTACTTTGAGTTTTTTCTTCTTCATCAGCCCCAGATGCTAAGGGTCAGTATGACCTGAAATTATAAAATAACTCAAGAAGTAAGCACTAGGAAGTAAAAAGAAGAGGCATGAGCTCTTAGGCTCATTGATTAACTAGGTAATCAGCGTTTAAATAACCTAAAGTTAGTGAGGTCTGTGGCAAGTATGACCTGGCCCCAGGGAACACAGGAAGGGTGAGTGTCAACATCAATTTTATTTCTGCCTTAGTTATTTTTGGAAATGAAATTGGGAAACTTTTTTTAAAATGTAAACCTAAAACACATCACTGAACTAACATTTTCAATACCATTTTCTAGGTAATTTTGTAATTTTCCACAGAATGATATATATAGTCTGTTTTCTTAAGGGAAATGATTCCATGTTTTCTCTGGAGAACATGCAATCCCTGAGGAATGATTGTTCCATACCACCGTTAAGAGCATTACTGTGTTAACTATGTTTACCGTCTTGTCTCTTTTTTGCCAGATTTTTACTTTCACCTTATTTTGTCCACCAAACACTTGTGCACCAGGAGACATGTATTTGATTTGTTTCTGTAAAGATTTGGATGCTCTCATTCCGTGTTTTATATGCCTAGAGAGAGACTTAATAAACAGTGAGTGTTAAAGCACTCCTTTCCTAATATGCCTAAGAATTACCCAGAGAGCTTGTTATAAAACACAGCTCCCCCAGAGATTCTGATTCAGTAGGGCCAGGGTTGGGCCTGAGAATTTTCATTTTAACAAGTTTCCAAGGTGATGCTCTGACTGTTGTACCAGGATCACTGGTGTAAAGTGTATAGCATTCAAGAAGCAACAGATGCTATGAACTCCAGTGACATGTTGAAGATTATACTTACCTTTGATTTCATGTACATATCCACATTTTACACATAGGGAATAGTGTCTTCTCTGCTTCTTTTACCAAGTTTCTGTGGATTCCTTTTGTTTGTCATAAGGAACGTAGTGCTCTAAAACAAGTTTTTAAAATGTAATGGAAACCGTTGCTTCATTTTAATTTTCATTTTTATCTCTCTCTTACACACACAGCACACACAAACATATACATGGACACACACACACCTCCCCTTTCCCAACATGTCCAGAACTTGATGATAGCAGAAACTTGGGCATATGATTAGCCTTGTCCCCCTTGGCAAATCTAATTACTTAATAGAATATCATTATTGAAAGATTTATAAATCTTTTACATAAATAACAGTGGAATAAAACCAAATAAACTAAATAATGCTAGTCAGCAAAGAAAAAAGTGGTGATGGGTCATTTTGCAAAGACTCTCTGTATTAAAATCTAGATTTGCATATTTTTAAGGTAGTAAGAAACAGTAAATCCATTGCTAACTTTCAAGCATCACATTATTGACTTTTAAAAATAATTTTCTCTTCTTTTTTCCCTGAAGATAAGTCCCATAGACTCAGCATCGTCTAAAATGTGTAAAACTACCTTGTCAAATACTGTTATTATCTCTATCATGGGTTTTCTTGTTTGCAGAAATTTTTTAGGTTAAATTCTATCCTGCATGCAAATTTTTCTAAAAGAAGTTTTTTATTCTAGTTCTAAAAAAGGGTGAGTGCCCTTCTCAGCATATATTCCCAGCATTCTTAGGGTAAATTATTTTTGACTTGTGTCCCTATGTGACATTCCTAATAAAAAAATTTCTGAATTTCAAGAGTTTCAAGTGACATAGTTTCAGACTAAGTTTCTAAATAACTAACGTGATCTAAAATTTAGCAGTTCTCAAGCCACTTTTACAGTATTGTCTCTTCGATCCTCATGAATACATTAGAACTCTACAAATTGAGAAATATTTATTTTTTCTCATCAAGTTAACAAATTTATTCCTTAAACGTTTGTTGAATCGATACTATAGGGCAGGTCTTTCATTAAATGCTGGAAATGAGATGAACAAAATATAGTCCCTGACTTCCTGAATTTCAGGATGTAGAAGAAAACAAAGAATTACACTCACCATGTCAATTGCTGAAATAAGCCTCACACAGAGGGTGTCAGAAGGGATAGGACCACAGAGGGAGGGCACCTAACTTGTTAAAGGTAATTTGGAGGGGGAGAAGTGAAGGCTCTCAAGGTACATGTATCTCACCAGACATTATGAAGAAGTTGGCCAGATAGAAGGGGAAAACATATATTCCAGTCTCTATGTGCCATCATACAATGTCTTCCTTTCTTACTGTCTTTTACTGTTATTCTATATTCCTAATAGGCATTTATGGAATATCCCACCAAAAATGGTTTCTCAGTTTTAATTAACTCTTTTCCCTACTTTATCCTTAGTGAGGGAAAAAATTGTCTGAATTCTTTGTCCCTCAAGGAGTTCCTTCCTTTTCAGACCTTTCTTTTCACTAAATAGAAGTTTAATTTCTTCTTAAACTCTTCGATGTTCATGCTTTGCCTCATATGGTGCTCTGTGTAGATATTTCAGTAGCTTTTAATTAATAATTCTCTGGTACTAGAAGTTTGATCTTTCAGCAAGTAGTTGTTACTACACTGGGTTCTTCTAAGAACTCCACATTGCCCCGTTAATATGTAGACTTATTTTAAATTCTCCTTCCTATTCTTAACATTAAATATTCTCAATTAATGGTAACTTAAGAATATCAAGGCACAAGATTTGCAATAAACAAGGCATTTGATAGGTCTTACCTATCATTTAGTGTGCTTTTCACAAGCACTGACATTGACAAGCATTTTAGTAGTTGCATGGTCTCTTTCAGCCTCTGTGGGGCAATAAAACACAGGAATGAGCTCTCAACCTTCAAAAGGAAAGCTCAGACAAATAGTATCACTAAACTGCAGTCTACATCAGCTTTCCAACCTGTACTTTGTATCATCCTCAATTCATTAAGGTGTGGAGAAAAAAAACAATTCTCCTTTCCATGTTTGTCACAGTTTAAAATTATATTGTTTGTGTAGAACATTAATAATGGTAGTTTAATAGTGCATGAATATAATTTATAAACTCCAAAATATACTTATGTTGGGTGTATATGCTCAAAATTATCCTACAGGCAGGAAGACATGATCCAAACAGTTTGATAATTACTGATCTAATATAAGCATCTTAAAGATAATTTACAAGTTATATAAAAGGGTCTTTTAAAATCCCTGTTAATGTTCTTTAAAAGTCTCTGCAAGGCAGTCTTACACAATAACAGGTCACTTCCTCGGGACACAGCTGCCTGCTCCTCAGCTCTATGACAATTAGGCTCTGAAGGCTAGTAGAAATTTCTTTTATCTCAGTGGAGAGCTGGAAACAAAGAGCTAAAATAACTAGAAGCTAAGAATAAGTCTACAGGACCCCTGATTGTAGCTCTTACATCCAGGCTCTATAAGTAAATCCAGACTTCTTGCTTCCTTTGCAAAATGTAATGTTTTTAGTGATGATAATAAACATGTTTTTTAAAAAAACCTTTTATTTTCATAAACAAATCATGTTCATTTTAGTCAGCTCAGCCTCTTCAATTTAATTCAAGAACATTTTCCCAGAGCCAATAATTCTTTAAAAATAAAAAAAGCCAATGTTTTTGTTATGAAAATATCAGCGATGTTTTAAATGAAAAGAATATTAAATTGTTTCTGTCATTTTCATAAGTTGAAATTATATTTTAACTGAAAAGATATCATTAAAGTAATTTATTAACATTATATGGCTTTATCAGTATTTGTAATGAATTGAGCACATCTCGGGGACAATAATAAATGCTTTGTACCTGTTTTCTGTCTCGTTTCCCACTACAGATTCCCAAACAACAACCCATTAGAACATTGGAACATTAGAAGAATGTTAGAACAACCCATTAGAACATTGGGAGAATATGTACACTTATTTTTATATTCTCCTTCCTATTCTTAACATTAAATACTCTCAATTAATGTCATGTTGAGAATATCAAGGCACATTTGTGGAATTTAGAGTTTTAGACAAAAGATAGTTAACTTTTTTTTGTTGTTTTTAGAAACCTGTAGGAAATTAGCTAATATGTCTATTTTGTCTTAATGTAGTAGAGGAAAAATATTACTCTTGTAATTTGGGATGTACTGTGGGAAAATAAGTCGTAATTTAGTGATGGAGAAAGTGTAGAACTTCAGTTTAGGTGTGTATTACTCCCACAACATACCCCAGAAGTTCCTCTTTATATCTAATTGCTAACATCATTATTGCGCACTATCTACATTTTTTTCCTTTGTCATTTTTCTCCTAAAAAAAGAAAATCCCAATCCCCTTAAAAGACACTGGTCATTTGAGGTTGCTCTTTAATCAAGATATGGTTGAACTTGGCAGGACACAAAATGTTCTAAAATGCTGGAATTGCTGATTCATTTGCAAAATTACAAAACAATTCTATTTCCTACCAGCAAATTAGCACTGTGAGAGATTTCCAAGTCCTAGTAGTGAGCTATAGGCTTGCATTATATCATGCCTAAGAAGATGTATATCATCATCATCACTACTTAAGCCTTTAGTAAGCTATCAAAATATGGCACTATGCTACATGAAAATCAACTTGGTTCCTCTCTTCTGATAAGTAACAGAATGCTTTATATTTAAAATGATTGCTTTCTATTAAACTGTAATACATGAAGTTGTTTTGAAACATGACATTTGTATAGTAACTTTGAAATCTTTGATTTAAAATTGCAGCTGATGTTCTGAGCGAAGAAGCAATACTGAAATGGTATAAGGAAGCACATGTTGCTAAAGGCAAAAGTGTTTTTCTTGACCAGATGAAGAAATTTGTTGAGTGGTTACAAAATGCAGAAGAAGGTATGATTCTGTTTACAAACATTGATGACCTTTAAACACTGTCTCATTATATGTCAAAATATTTACCTCTTCCACAGATTTTACTTGATTTTCTAAAACTAAAATTCTAGAGTTATCTTTCGTATCAAACATTTTGCCAACATCTTAGCTTTCCTTTCTGAAATCACGGCAATAAAAATCTCTACATGTAAAAACAAAGAAAGAAATGAAATGCTTAAATTATCCACTCTGATGGAGGACAATAAGGAAGAAATGATCAGTAGATGTGAAAGGAGAAAAATACATTTAGCTTAATCACGCATTATGGAATTCTATAGATTTTTATGACACCTTTACCAATTAACTGGCAATTTTAAATAATGGAAATATAAAGTGGAAGGATAATAATGAGTAAGAGTGAATTCAGGCCAGGTGTGGTGGCTCACACCTGTAATCCCAGCACTTTGGGAAGCAGAGGTGGGTGGATCACCTGAGGTCAGGAGTTTGAGAGCAGGCTGGCCAACATAGTGAAACCCTGTCTCTATTAAAAACACAAAAAAATTAGCCAGGTATGGTGGCTCACGCCTGTAGTCCCAGGTACTCGGGAGGCTGAGGCAGGAGAACCACTTGAACCAGGAGGCAGAGGTTGCAGTGAGCCAAGATTGCGCCACTGCACGCCAGCCTGGATGACAGAGCAAGACTCCATCTCAATAAATAAATAAATAAAGTGAATTCAATTAAGAATAAAAAGTTCAGGCCAGGCACGGTGGCTCACGCCTGTAATCCCAGCACTTTGGGAGGCCAAGGCGAGCAGATCATGAGGTCAGGAGATCGAGACCATCTTGCCTAACACAGTGAAACCGTGTCTCTACTAAAAATATAAAAAATTAGCCGGGCATGGTGGTGGGCACCTGTAGTCCCAGCTACTCAGGAGGCTGAGGCAGGAGAATGGCATGAACATGGGAGGCGGAGGTTGCAGTGAGCCAAGATCACAGCACTGCACTCCAGGCTGGGCAACAGAGTGAGACTCCATCTCAAAAAAAAAAAAAAAAGAATAAAAAGTTTATCTTAGGTGATCCAAAGAAGAAAAGTTATATTATTTAATTTTATATATATTCAAATTTTTATATAATTTATATGTATAAATTTAATATATATAAAATGTATTCATGTATACGTATTTGTATATGTATGCATGTTGCATTTTTAGACAGGCAAAATTTACGTGAAAGCAGAAAAGAGCAAGAGTTTGCTATCTGCCCTCATGTGACTATTTTACCTTATAATGGGTGCCTAGGGTAAAAGTATGCTGGCGCAATGGCAGGGTTCTGGGTTGGTGACTGTAGTAACTTTTGACCTTAATTAGAGGAATCTGGGAGGAAATATCTCACTTCTTTCTTCTCTCCTAGAATCCGAATCGGAAGGTGAGGAAAATTAAATGGCTCAACAAGCACAATACCTAGGTTACCACACACCACTTTTTGATTGGGAATGCTGAACCATTTGAGAAGAGAAACTTGGCTTCTGTTTTCGCAAAGGAAAAAAAAAATAGGATAGGCTTCCCTTGTGCAGAGGGAGAAATGGTTTTGTTTTTGTTTTGTTTTTAAATGGAGCCCTGAGGCATCAGCTATTATACTTGGGACTCTACCTCTCACTCACTATATGCTAACTTAAAGCCATTCAACAAGGAGTCAAGTAGGATCTGAAATTAAATACTCAACAGACTCCTCCTTTTTTAGCTGTATTTTTCAGGTACTGTGTGGTGACCGCCCCACTGGTGTCTATTACAGGCCACTTTGGTAGTTGTGTATCTGCTCATGTATGTGATTTGACAAACGAGTTTTTTAAAATAAATGGCTTTTTAAAAATCTGGGCTTATATTGTCAGAGCTTTTATTTCTTTCCTGTACATGACTTCTTACACAGATAGTATTTTGGTGTTTTTTCTCCTTCCATCCACAATATTGAATGGTTATATTTCTTGTCATCTATTAAAAACTATTCTGCTCACACCTGTAATCCCAGCACTTTGGGAGGCCAACGCGGGCAGATCATGAGGCCAGGAGATCGAGACCATCCTGGCTAACACAGTGAAACCCCATCTCTACTAAAAATACAAAAAATTAGCCAGGTGTGGTGGTGGGCACCTGTAGTCTCAGCTACTCGGGAGGCTGAGGCAGGAGAATGGCATGAACCTGGAAGGCAGAGCTTGCAGTGAGCCAAGATTGTGCTACTGCACCCCAGCCTGGGCTACAGAGCGAGACTCCGTCTCAAATAAAAAAAACAAAAAACTGTTCTGTTTCTCTCATCTCATGAGTAATACATTTCAGTTATCCTCATGGCAAAGGAGAAATTAACCCCCAAATACATGCACATTGGTCTTATTAATAATACCATGGTTATATTATTAATAATTAAGCATATAAATATATGATTCACATTGCTCGTTTTCCTCAGCACTATTTTCTCCCTAGTTAGAGGAGAGCTAAAGATTTATGTATATAGGTTTAGGTCTTTGTTTATATTTATTTATGGCTAAGTTATTTTATCCTTTAAGTTATTCTTCTCTCAATAGTATTCATAACAGTACAAAACATCTGAACATTTAGGAAAACTTTATACAGAAGTCTTTTTTTTTTTTTTTTAAACTTTTGGAAAGCTTAAGGTACTGCCCTGGTGCTAGGGTGATGGTAATCTCTAAGAAGGAAACATTTTATCTAAGACTTGAAACAAAAGGATGATACATTAGTAACCCATGTACTCATTAAGATAAGCAAAAGGAAAATTGTCATTGTTGTATCATCATCATCCTGTATCTAAAGAGGGTTTTCTGATTTCCTGTTTGTCTTCAGAAAAGAAAAAATATTTTCCATATGACTCGACCACTACTTATATTCATAAAATGATAGATCATTTTCTCTTTTTCTGAGAGGGGCTCGCGCCCTCTGTGGTCCAGGCTGAAGTGCAGTGGCACGATCACAGCTCATGGCAGCCTCAACCTCCCAGCCAGGCTCAAGCAATCCTTCTACTTCAGCCTGCCTAGTAGCTGGGACTACAGGCACATGCCACCACAGCCAGCTAATTTTTAAATTTTTTGTAGTAATGGGGTTTTACCATGTTGCCCAGGCTGGTCTTGAACTCCTGAGCTCAAGCAACGTGCCCACCTCAGCCTCCCAAAGTGCTAGGATTACAGGTGTGAGCCACTGTACTGGACCAGTCTTCCCATCTTTTAAATATTTGATAAATGTCTTTCTTTCTGCCTAGTTAGAGCACTGTCAAGTTCTCTGCCCCAGCTATGGACAGAGTAATATCTGTTTAAATAGATCTTTTTTTGTTGTTTTTTTGAGACGGAGTCTCGCTCTGTTGCCCAGGCTGAAGTGCAGTGGCATGATACTGGCTCACTGCAACCTCCGCCTCCCGGGTTCAAGCGATTCTCCTGCCTCAGCCTCCGTTTGAAAAATCACCTATATGTGAGAATGCTATTTTCATTGCACAAGAAATAATGACAGGACAACTCTGGCCAAGAAGAAAGTCATAGAATAAAGAGCTTATGTCACCTTGAAGTGCTTAGCATAGTCCTGGAGGTAACATATATATTCTGTCCTAAAATTGACCTACTGGATGATGTCCCTCTTTCATATGCTGATTTTCCTTCCCGGACTTCCCCTTCATGGTTGGCTTCCTCCTATTTTATAAAAGAAAGTACTAATGCATCCATTCCAATATGGTACACTGCCCCAAGGATGACAAGCACATGGCATTAAACAAAGGGACAGTTCTAGAATGTGTGGCTCTTTTAGGCTAGTCCCTTGAGAGAAAAGCTGGAAACTGATGGGAGAGGTGGCTGATTTCTAACAGGCCGTCAATTCGTGGCAAGTCTCCATTATCTATCTACTCTTCCATCTATTTTTTTTTTTAGAGACAGAGTCTTGCTCTGCCACCCAGGCTGTAGTGCAGTGGCACTATCTTGACTCACTGCAACCTCTGCCTGGGTTCAAGCGATTTTCCTGCCTCAGCCTCCGGAGTAGCTGGGATACAGGCATGAGCCACTACACCCAGCTAATTTTTGTGTTTTTAGTAGAGACGGAGGTTTCACCATGTTGGCCAGGCTGGTCTCGAACTCCTGACCTCAGGTGATCCACCCACCTCAGCCTCCCAAAGTGCTGAGATTACAGACGCAAGTCACTGCTCCTGCCCCCTTCCATGTATCTAAAAATTGTAATTTTGAAGATAAATAATAATTATGAGTGTCTATTAATGTGTTTATTTGAATTGAAAAAATGCAAAATTTTAACTGAAAAATAAACTTGGCCAACTAAGTTGACACATCCTGACTGCCAGTTAGGATACATGGCCAGCATATTCTATAAACTGAATAAGTTAAATATGCATCTCTAATATATTGACAAAATTTAAAGATAAAATATTGAAAACATGCTACAAATGTTATGTCAACTTTTATGTGTTTTTATATGTCAATGTGTAAGAGAGTTATTGCTCCACTTTAGCAGAATATGAGTAAAAAACGTGAGCCAACAACTTTGTTGGCTCCAGCATTTCCAAGGTAACCAAAAAGCACAGTTATCCAAGGGCTTAGAATGGAACCAACATGGAACTAGAAGTCTATGGAATACTACTAAACATTTTCCAGCGCAGAGTATTTTTCCCAAACAAAACTTGAAGTAGTGATTGTAAGGTCAGCATGCATGGGGAGGGGAGAGGAATGCTCAAACAGCAGGGACTGAGTAATGAATCCTCAAACCAAAAGCCCTGTCTTTCTCTGAAAGACAATTTCCTGTTTTTTGTTTGTTTGTTTGTTTGTTTTTAAATAAAACCAGTTTCTATTTTAAAAGTAGTTAAATTAGTTATCCATTGCCATGGAACAAATTACCCTAACATTTGGCCATTTGGCAGCTTTAAACAATAAACATATGTGATGCCACAGCTTCTGTGGGTCTGGAATCTGGAATCTGGGACTGGCTTGGCTGGGTGGCTTCAGCTCAGCCTCATGAGGTTGCCGTCAGGCCATGGGCTGGAGTCGCTGTCTTCCCAGGGCTGTAGAATCTGCTTTCAGGGTGACTCACAAGGTTGTTGGTGGACCTCAGTTCTTGCTGACTTTTAGCCAGAACCTCAACTCAACTGCCTGAGTGACCTCATGACATAATAGCTGGCTTCCTCCAGATTGAGTACTCTGAGAGACAAGGAGCCCAAGAAGGAAGTCACCTTTAATAACCTAATATGGGAAGTGACATAACATCACTTCTGCTTTCACGTAGACCAGCCCTGTATAATGTATACGAGAACTGAGTGAGAGTGTGAATACCAGTACATCAGGATAATTTCGGGCCAACTTGGAGACTGGCTACCACAGTAGTACATATACAAAAATAATATCTGATAAATTAAAAATGTTCACCTTGCCAGGCATGGTGGCTCACACCTGTAATCCCAACACTTTGGGTGGCCAAGGAGGCTGGAGGAGCCCTTGATCCCTTGAGCCCAACACCAGCCTGGGCAACATAATGAGACCCCATATCTACAAAAGTTAAACAAACAAACTGGGCATGGTGGCAGCACCTGTGGTTCCAGCTACTCTCGAGCCTGGGGCAGGAGGATTTGCTTGAGACCTGGAGGTTGAGGCTGCAATAAGGTGTGATCATGCTATGCACTCCAGCCTGGGTGACAGAGTGAGACCCTGTCTTAAAAAAAAAAAATTAAAAATTAAAATTTTCACCTAATGGTAAAACAATGAAAGCACTAAAAAAACAGAGAAATGTCTTTATAGCCTTCACATAGAGAAAACAAGACACAAAAGCAAAAAAAAAAAAAGCTCTGAATATAGAAAGTTTAAAATGTGTCTATACTGAAAGGCATATGAATGAGAAACACCAAATGCATACGGGATCAGTAGAGCTTCAACAGATGGATAAAAATAACAAAAGAGTTAATAAAATATAAACAGCTTCTAAAATTAATAAGAAAAAATAAAGAATTTAACTGAAAATATACAGAGTATGATGCGTCAATTCAAATGGATAATTAAAATGAAAAGATGCTCGACCTCACTGTTAATTGGAGATGTACAACTTAAAATAATAAAGTCAGAAAAAATTACTAAAATCAATAATGTTGGTTGTATGAAAAGTGAGTTATTTTCACATACGGCCTTTACAGTTACAATCTGGCAATAGATATCAAGATTTTAAAAATGCATGTCCATTGATCCAGCACTCCATTTCTAGAAATCATTTGACAGTTGTACCCAAAGACCTATGTGCACTGATCACTGTATTAGTGACAGGCTGGTAGATGTAAAATGTGTATAAGAAAAAAGCCACTTGGCCGGGCACGGTGGCTCACACCTGTGATCCCAGCACTTTGGGAGGCCAAGGCAGGTCGATCACCTGAGGTCAGGAGTTTGAGACCAGCCTGACGAGCCAAGATTGTGCCATTGCACTCCAGCCTGGGCAACAAGAGAGAAACTGCCTCAAGAAAGAACTGAAGGAAGGAAGGAAGGAAGGAGAGGGAGGGAGGGAGGGAGGGAGGGAAGAAGAGAAGAAGGAAGGAGGGCAGAAGGAAGGAAGGAAGGAGGGAAGGAAGGAAGGAAGGAAGGAAGGAAGGAAATGACTACCTTAAAAATTATCATAAATCTATATCATGAAACAAATTTTTTTCTTTTCTTTTTTTTCTTTTTGCTGTGAAACAAATTGCCCTAACATTTAGCAGCTTTAAACAATAAACATTTTTTAAACATTTTTTCTGCCTTAGTTTCTGTAGGTCAGGAATCTGGAAGCAGCTAAGCAGGATGGTCCCATGATATGCATTTCTAATCTGTGACTCAAACAGTTTTAGAATACTACTTGAGATTTTCTAGCACGAAGTGTTTTTCCCAAACAAAACTTGAGATAGTGATTTTAAGTTAAGGTAAACTAAAAAAGATGTTAATAATATATTATTCAAGGAAAAATGCAAGTTTTAAAGAATGTTTTTTCATCAAAAAAGTTATGTGTATGTATACCTTACCTTTATAAATACATAAAAGAGAAAATATTATCTAATAATTGTTACAAATGTTATTTCTGCATGTATCTTGGACAGTGATGGGATGAAGAAAGGGAAATAATAATTTTTCTTTTTATTCTTTATACCTATTTAGATTTCCTTAGAGTATCTGATACATTCATAATTTTAAAATTAATGTGCTTATTCTATATTATTTTTATATCCTGCTCCTTAATCATACTCTGTATTTTTACAATATCAATAACTATTCTTCAAAAACATGATTTTTAAACATGTCATTGTTCTTGGTCCAGAAGGGTCACAATTTATTTAATTATTCCAGAATTCTGTATAAGGTATCTTTAACTTTTTGCTTTTAAAAATTAGCATTTAAAATATGCCTTTATATAAATTTTTCTTCATCTATGGTTATTTAGAAAAAACATGGAATTTGGCTTAAAGGGTTTGAACATTTTAACACAATGTGATGTCGCTTTCTGGATTTGCATTTATACTTTTAAATACATTTTACTCCCATTTTGGGCATAGTTCAAGGCAGTATCATTTCAGTAAGAAATTTAAAATTATGTTAGTGTCTAAAAATAGAATGCTACACTTTGAAACTTCTGGAATTCAGCAGTTTCCAATTTGCAAAATTTTGTTGGGGTAGAGGGAAATAAAAATCTTTCATTTGCAAACCAAGAAACCAACAATCATGAAACATATCATGTCTTGCATAGTCATAGAATTGTTTGGCTTGAGACAATGTGCGTCCCATTACTAATTTCTAAAACACCTCCCAGCTCATGCTGATTCAGTGTTTCTGACCTCATCTTCTCTGAACTAATGGTAATTATTTCCTTTCTGCTCTGTACTTTTGAGAAATGATAGACTTCAAAGTCCCTCCTGGTATACCCTACACCTGGTATATACCTTGGTACACCTTTTCTTGTGGAATAAATGGGTGTAAAATGTTTCTTCCACATAAAACACCTTTTTAGAACTAATCTTTGCATGATTGAAACCTTTACATCTTGGTTTTATGTGCGTTTTAACTATTTTATTGACATACAACATACAGAAAAGTGCATCTAAGTCTTTGGCTTAAATGGAAATAGCACACCTGGGTAATCAGCAATCCAGTGAAGAAATTGAACATTAGCCTCCTCCTGCCTCTCCCAACCCCAGCCTCCACCCAAGAAATCATGATCCTGGATTATTTTTGCCTGTGTTTGAAATGGATGCATTTAATATTATTTTGTTAATGTCTTCTTTTACTCAACCTTGTTTTACCTTTTTTGTTGTTCTTTGTGTTTAGTTGTTTTCTGGTGTGTGATTAAGTAGCCACAGTTGACCTAGCAACAATAATGCCCAGCTCCTTCAGCAGGAACATGTGAAATGAGAACATTATTTTTTAATGAGCCTGAATGTTGCACTATGTTCTTGGCAGAGAATAATTTCTAGGTACATACCTGTTTTTCAGCGATAATCTTTGGAGCACATGGTTTTCCTCATCATAAAAAAAAAAATCATCCGTGTCTTCTCTGGAAAAGTAGTCACATCTTTATGGGCAAGATAGATTTTTTTTAATGAAATCATAAACGACTGTGGCTTCAGTCCTTTGGACTTCTTCCCACATTTGACTTTTGCTGCTGTGTAAGTGAAGGGGTAGAGATAGGAACTTGGAATTGATTGGCTTGAGTGCGAAGACACCATTCTGCCATTTAATTTGCTGTTAAACTAATTAGCTAGTCACTTAACTCTTGGTATTTACTTTGCTTAATTGTAAAAATAAGAGCTTGGACAGGATTCAGCCTTGAACCAATAGTGTGAGCCACCCAAAGTAATCTGCAAAACTCTGTTTTCATCAGATAGTCAGTGGTCTGTGACCTAAGGAAAGTAAAATATGACTGGGCTACCTTGCTGATCCTCAAACTTCAGCATGCATCAGGATCACCCAAGGGTTTGTTACAGTTGATTGCACCCCTGCCAGCCTGTGTCTGACTCAGTAGGGCTGGGGTCTAAGGATTTGCATTTCTAACAAGTTCCCAGATGACACTATTCTGTGTCAGAATCACACTTGGAGAACTGCAGGGCCGAATGGTTACTAAGCTCCATTTCTGTGCTGACTTTCTGAAGTCCATTATGTCTTCAGTTAAGGAGACAGATTGTATTTTGTTCAACTCTGTATCTTCAATTGCCATATAGCGTAGCACATAGCTTGGCAGGAAGTTGGTGTCCCGTAAAGTTCGAATGTCTAAGTGAGTGAATGTGTGTTAAGAAGAATTCCTTTTTAGGCCGAAGGTGGTGGCTCACGCCTGTAATCCCAGCACTTTGGGAGGCTGAGGCGGGCGGATCACAAGGTCAGGATATCGAGACCAGCCTGGCTAACATGATGAAACTCTGTCTCTCTTAAAAATACAAAAAATTAGCCGGGTGTGGTGGCGGTCGCCCATGGTCCCAGCTACTCGACAGGCTGAGGCAGGAGAATAGTGTGAACCTGGGAGGCAGAGCTTGCAGTGAGCCAAGATTGCGCCACTGCACTCCAGCCTGGGGGACAGAGTAAGACTCCGCCTCAAAAAAAAAAAAAAAAAGAAAGAAAGAAAGAAATCCTTTTTAAAGAGTTGATCAAAAAATCATCCTAAATTTTTCCTATACCTTCTTTAACAAGTTCAGCATTGGAGCCACAGCCTGACTGCTACTTCATGAGAATTTGGATTAATGCACTAAACAACGACACATCATTATTGATTGTGTCATTCCCTGGAACAGAGCCAATACACTGTGGGCCCATAATTTATTTATAAAATACTCCTGACACTTTCTCTTATTATTTGTTTTCAAAGGAAGCAAAAAGAACTTTACTGTGAGGATTGTCTAACCAGGCTCTGTAACAATGCCAATTATTCTTTTTTAAAAGTTGTTACAAATTTTTATATGTTTAGGGAGTACAAGTGCAGATTTCTTAGGTGCATAGATTGTACAGTGGTGAAGTCTGGCCTTTTAGTGTACTCACTACCCAAATAGCGTACATTGTACCCGACAGGCAATTTCTCACCCCTCAGTCCCACCCCTGCCTTTCGTAGTCTCCAGTGTCTATTCTTCTACTCTATGTCCATGTGTGCCCATTGTTTAGCTCTCACTTGTGAAAGTGAAAACATGTGATATTTGACTTTCTGCTTCTGAGGGTTTTTTTCCATAAAATCCTAAAGTTTTTTTTACTTTTTAAGTATTTTCAAGTATTTTTATTTTGTATTTTTAAAAATACTTTTCGGCTGGGCACAGTGGCTCACGCCTATAATCCCAGCACTTTGGGAAGCCGAGGTGGGTGGATCCCCTGAGATCAGGAGTTTGAGACCAGCCTGGCCAACATGGTGAAACCCCGTCTCTACTAAAAATACAAAAATTAGCCAGTGTGGTGGCTCACACCTGTGGTCCCAGCTACTTGGGAGGCTGAGGCAGGAGAACAGCCTGAACCCGGAAGGCAGAAGTTGCAGTGAGCCAAGATAGAGCCATTGTACTCCACTCTGGGTGATAGAGCCAGACTCTGTCTCAAAATAAAAAAATAAAATGAAATAAAATAAAACACTTTTAAAGTATTTTGAGAGGCACAGGAGAGTGGGAAATGTCTCAATTCAAATAGTCTTGATTTTTTAATTATTATTATTTTTTAGTCCCCAGGGAAGACGCAGTCCTTGATGTTTTACAACCAACTAAATCCTTTGAGGAATCTTAGACCTTTTCGTAGCATTATCTTTTCTTTTTAGCAGGAAATCCTCATGGTTTTCTGAGTGTAGTCTCCAGACTGGCAGCATTGATATTCCCTGGGGGCTAGCTGGACATGAAGACTGTCAGGATCCCCCCAAGACATGCAAAATCAGAAACTCTGGGGGTGGACTGAGCAATCTATTTTGACAAGCCCTCCTGGTGATTTGGATGCAAGCTTGGGCTTAAGAACACTGACCTAACCCAAACTTCAGGTGTCAAAACATCTTGGAACACATTCCCAAGGAGACATAAGGGCAAGCAGACAAGAACTGAGGCAGGACCAGGCTTTGGCACAGGATAAGGGATTAGTGAGATGGTAGATTTCATTTTTCCTGAAAGCTGATTAAAAACTGGCAAATATCTCTGGAGAAAGATGTCCTGGCATCCTTCAGTGGGTTTTACCTGATGTAAGAGGATAGAAGATGTTAGTGCCCTATAGCCATATGACAGCTAATCTGAACTCATTCCCAAGTGTGTGGGAACACAGTGAAAAGTAATAGTCCTAAAACTGGTCTTTCTTGATTTTTTTATCTTAGTGAGCAATAAAGTGAAAATGTATTTGTTTTTTTTTTCTTTTTTCCAGTGTGCTCACCAACAATTACAACCAAACAACAATTTTTGTTGTAGTACCAAAAAACAACTTTTCTAAATACAAGGAAATCTAAGAGATGACTATTTACAACATATCTAAAACTTTCAGAGAATAGAGAGTAACACAGGTGCTACAGAGTAGGGAAAGATGAATTTTCTGTGTATATGCTTCTAGCAGTCTAGATTGGAGGGTACCAGGCTAACTAGCTTGCAACAAAGGATTTTAAAATTCTGATGCTGAGGATAAAATAACAGATGAAATATTTGATCATGTATCTTGCTTTGGACCAACCTTAAAGTTTTTTCATGGATTTTAGAAAAACTGTTCACTTTGGCCTCTAGTGTTTTGTTCAAATCACAACCTGTTTCACGTCATAACTTGTACCTGCTAAATGGCTTTGAAATATTTTGAGCAATGACAATGGCCAATGAATCATTTACAAGTGCATTGTATAATTTGCATATATTTGAGTTTTAAAATATATGGTTGTAATTACTTTCTAGTTTAATTTCATTGTGGTAAGAGAACATAAATGGTAAGTTTCCAAAGCTTTTAAATTTACTGAGACTTGTTTTATAGCCCAGCATATGGTCTATCTTGGTGAATATGCCATTTGCACTTGAAAACAATGTGTATTCTACAGTTGTTGGGTGGAGTGTTCTACAAATATGGATGGGGTCTTGGTGGTTGATAGTGTTGTTCAGAAGTTCTGCATCTTTAATGTTTTTGTTTTGTTTTTGTTTGCCTGGTAATTGTATCAGTTACTGAGAAAGGGGTATTAAAATCTCAGATTATGACTGTAAACTGCACATTTCTCTGTTTAATTTGGCCAATTTTGCTTTATACATCTGGAAGCTCTGTTAGATGCATACAGATTTATGATTGTTATGTCTTTCTCATGAGTTGGCCAATGAAATGTCCCGCTTTACCTGGTAATAATCTTTGTCTTGTCTACTTTTTAATCCACAGATATCTGATTTTTATAAACAACTTTAACAGTCTTCAGTTTAACTTTCTTTTTTTTTTTTTTGAAATGGAGTCTGGCTCTGTCGCCCAGGCTGGAGTGCAGTGACACAAACTCGGCTCACTGCAACCTCTGCTTCCCAGGTTCAAGCAATTCTCCTGCCTCAGCCTCCTGAGTAGCTAGGATTACAGGTGTGCACCACCACGCCAGGCTAATTTCCTATTTTTAGTAGAGAAGGGGTTTTGCCATGTTGGTCAGGCTGGTCTCGAACTCCTGACCTCAGGTGATCCTCCCACGCTGTCCTCCCAAAGTGCTGGGATTACAGGCGTGAGCCACCGTGCCTGGCCTCTTGTCTACTTTATCTGACATTAGGATGGCCACTCCACCCTTTTAGGCATATTGTTTGCATGACATATCTTTTTCATCCATTTCCATTCAACCTATCTGGGTCATTACATTTAAAGTATGACTCTTCTGCACAGAGCACATTACTAAGTCTTGCATTCTTTTTTTTTTTTTTTGAGGCAGAGTCTCACTCTGTTGCCCACGCTGGAGTGCAGTGATGTGATCATGACTAGCTATAGCCTGGACCTTCTGGGCTTAAGTGATCCTTCCACCTCAGTCCTCCAAGTAGCTGGGACTACAGGCGCATCTCACCATGCCTGGCTAATTTGTATATTTTTTGTAGAGACAGGGTCTCCCTAGTTACCCAGGTTGGTCTCAAACTCCTGGGCTCAAGCAATCCTGCCTTAGCTTCCCAACGTGCTGAGATGACAGGCGTGATCCACTGCACTGGGCCAAGTCTTGCTTTAAAAAAAAATTATTATGATAATTTCAGCCTTCTAAATGGTATGTTTGGCTCATTATTAATATGGTTGCTTTAAGTCTATAATTTTAGTTTTCTCCTGCTTGTTCCTTCTGGTTGTACTCCTCTGTTCCTCTTTCCCTGCCTTCTTTTTGGATTAATTGAATATTTTTTAGAATTCCATTTTAATTTATCTATTGCCTTTTAGCTACACCTCTTTATGTTATCTTTGTAGTGGTTGCCCTAGGGATTTCACTGTACAATCTTCAATTTTCAGTCTAGTGAGAGTTACTATTGTAACCTGTTGCATAAAATATACCTTGTAATTGTACAGGTCTATTTACCCTCTCCTCAATCATTTATATAATAGTTGTCATATATATTACATCTGTAAACATTATGGACTCCAAAATACAATGTTATAAATTTTTGTTTTAAACAGTTCTATTCATTTTTAATTAAGAAAAATGTGTTTTTCACTGGGGCTTGTTGGGGTGTGGGGAGGGATTGGATCAGGAAAAATAGCTAATAAATGCTGGGCTTAATACCTAGGTGATGGGTTGATCTGTGCAGCAAACCACCATGGCACACACGTTTACCTATGTTAGAACCTGCACATCCTGCAATGGACCCTGAAACTTAGAAAAACTAAAAATAAATTTAAAAACAAAATAGAAAAAGAAAAATATGTTTTATATTTATCCATTTATTTACTGTATCTAGTGTTCCTCTTTCTAAAGATCTGAGTTTCCATCTGGTATCATTTCTTTTTTTACATATACATATAATGATTGTACAAATTAATTATAAAACAAAAACAAAACCCTACTTTTAGAATTTCTAGTAGTGTAAATCTGCTGGAAAATGATCTTGTTTACTTTTATATGAAAATATCTTTATTTTGCTTTAATTTTTAAAGAATATTTTTATTGGATACAGTGTTCTTCTGGGTTTGCAGTTTTTATCTTTCAGCACTTTAAAGATCTTGTTCCACTGTCTTATGGCTCCATTTTTTCCTGATGAGAAGTCAAGCAGCTTTCAAATCATTGTTCTAGAACTACCCCCAGGCTAAAAGCTATCTCTCTATACTATGTATGTATGTACGTATGTATGTATGTATGTATCTTTCTATCTATCTATCTATCTATCTATCTATCTATCTATCTATCTATCTATCTATGTCTATGTACCTACCTACTGATTAGGTCCTATAGGATAAAAATCTTGATTAAAACTTAGGAACTGGGAATTTATGTTGATGTGGGAAAGGAATACTTTCTTTAGGTCATAGCTTATCACATCCCAAAATTAATATCACACAGTGAGTGAGCATCAGTATCACACCATCTGAGCAGGGGATCAGAGGCACGGCAGCTGTCAGGGCTCTGATCGTTTTGTGGGCTTGTAGCACCTTCAAAACATACTATACCTTTTTATGCTCTAGTTGATTGGAAAAACACAAAATTACAAATCTTGCCATATTCCCTGATAGTTTTTGAATCACCTCCATTAGCAACTTGTTCAAAGCACTTAGAGATAATGGTAATAAACCATTTTAGAAACAGATTATGGGTTTCATTACTTTCCAGAGCTTACTCAATGTCTCAATTATTTACTGTAGTGTAATATCTATATATAAGGATACTAAAATCTATATTAGTATTCTACCAGAGAAACAGAACCAGTAGAATGCAGGATATATATATATATATACACACACACACACACACACAGATTTGCAGATGCACATACATGTATATAAGTGTCTGTGTCTGTGTATGAGAGAGAGAGAGATTTATTGCAAAGAATTGGTTTATGTGTTGTAGGGGTGACTAGGCAAGTTTAAAGTCCACAGAAAACGCAGGCTAGAAATCTTGGGCAAGAGCTAAGATTGCAGTTCACAGGTGGAATTTCTTCCTGTGAAGACTTGGGAAACCAGAAAAACCTAATTTTTGTTTTAAAACCTTTCAACTGATTGGATAAGTCCTACCCAGATTATGAGGATAATCTCCTTTACTTAAAGTCACCTTATTGTAGATCTTAACCACATCTACGAAACACCTTAGCCAAGTTGACACACAAAGCAAACCATCACATATTTACATATTTAAGAACATTAAGTACTAAATAGGACTAATCATAGAATAACCAAAAAAAAAACTGAGTTACAAACCTACTGGAAATGGAGAATGTATAGCCTAGTAGGAAGTAAAATAAGATTTGTTTGTTATGGCAAAAGTCCCAATACTGCTGAAATCCTCCCCTGATAAATTACTCTGCTGCTCCTCCCCACTCTCACTCCCTATGAGGGTCCCAAGAGAACTATACACACAAGAATCAAGAGTAAATAGAAATGATAATATCACCATGTCCTATATATTGCAATATCTTTTTCAGGGTGTGGGTAAAATCAAGAGGACACTCTGAGCCTACTCCTTCCCTTTACCTCCCCACATCTGTCTATATCTTGGTTGTAGCATATTTAGAGGTATCTTTAGACAGAAAGAGATTAGCAGGCTCCCAGAGAGACCCTGATACTATTTACCTGACAAGCCACATGGAAAAAGGAGAAGAGAAATTGCTGGCCAGAGGGCAGGCCCTGCTATCTGTACTTACAGCATGGAGGCAGGAAGAGGTTCAATACTGAGATATTCACTTTCTGACACATACAATGTTTCTACTCGTGAGCAACTATTTCCTCATCCATGGCTTTAAATACAATGGTGAGATCAGCAGCTTCTCTTCCCTGGAAGTAAGGATGAGGTATAAGTAAAATGTGGACAGACACATGGCTTAGTATAGACAGGGAGTTTTACGATCCCCTCCTCCTATTTGACTTTTAGTAAAAATTTAAACCAACAATATCCTTAGAAAGAAATCAGGGCAGATTACTAAAATACTTTTTTGTTTTTTAAAAATTCTTATTAATTAATTTATTTCTTATGAAAATTTCAAATTTCTAACAATCTCATAAAAATATTACTAAAATATTTAATAAAAAATTAAATTTGGCAAAAGAAATGGATTTTTCACATTTCTCTACATTAGAATCAAATGTATATTCACAGATTGTTTTCATTTAAGGTTAAATTCTAGTGCTCAGTAAAAGGACAATGAGAAGAGGTAGGTAGAAAAACTCAGCAATGACAAGATTTCCATTTTTCTCTTTTTAAATTCCGTATATTTTTTTCCCTTTCTCACTACTGCACTTGACTAGTCTTTTTAAAAAAAAAATTTTTTTTCCTTTTTTTTTTTTGAGACAGAGACACTAGCATCCAGGTAGTGAGGGCTTGCCAAAAGTAATTCATGGAGGTTAGTTATAGCCAACAGCCCGCCTCCCACGTGAAATGTATGTGCCATTTTGAATATCAGAGTCTGTCTCTTTTTTTTCTTTTTTTCAGACGTGGTCTCTCTCTGTTGCCCAGGCTGGAGTGCAGTGGCATGATCTCGGCTCATTGCAACCTCCGCCTCCTGGATTCAAGGGATTCTCCTGCCTCAGCCTCCTGAGGAGCTAGAATTACAGGCGTGCACCACCATGCCTGGCTAATTTTTGTATTTTTAGAGATGTGGTTTTGCCATGTTGGCCAGGCTGGTGTTGAACTCCTGACCTCAAGGGATCCACCCACCTCAGCCTCCCAAAGTGTTGGCATTATAGGTGTGAGCCACCGTGCACCACCTCACTTGACTAGTTTTAAAAAAATAAAATAAGTTCTACATTTTGTTGCATACAGATCTTAATTATGGTCAATGAGACTTGGAGACTAGGAATAGTATATTTTAATGCATGAGAACACTGATCTTTATTATGTTGTGTGTGTCTATCTATGTGAGTATCTTTAGTTATTGTCCTTTCAAAAAATTGGTAACTATTGGTCTATTAATTCTGTAGTTTCAGTTCAGATTAGCTTCCTTTTTAATTCATTTCATCAGGGGTGAGAGTAGATGAACAGCAACAAAGAAAAAAAACTCATTTTCTCTGACATATCATATCTCTCTAAAGAGCTATTCTTACTTGATGGCAAAATTAATGTCTTTCTATATTTATTAACAACAATAAAATTAATAGTTTATATTTGAGTGACTTTATTTCTAGCAATGATGTTCAACATGGTGTATACCTTATTTATTTGATCTTCACAAATAATTTTTTTGAGATCAATGTGATTGATTATATTTTCACATATTACAAAGATAGAAAAGTTAAGGAACACACCCAAGTTGTACAGATAATAAAAATGGATCCAATGCAATCTTATTTCAGAAGCCATGTTCTTAACCATTATGTGGTTATTCCATTTGATATGGTTTGACTCTGTGTCCCCACTTAAATCTCTCCTTGAATTGTAATAATTTCCACATGTCAAGGGTGGGACCAGGTGGGAGGTGATTGGATCACGGGGGCGGTTTCCCCCTTGCTGTTCTCATGATAATGAGTGAGTCTCACAAGATCTGAGAGTTTTATAAGCATCTAGCATTTCCCCTGCTTGCACTCACTCCATCCTGCCTCCCTGTAAAGAAGATGCCTGCTTCTCCTTTGCCTTCTGCCACGATTCTAAGTTTCCTGAGGCCTCCTCAGCAACGCTGAACTGTGAGTCAATTAAGCCTCTTCCCTTTGTAAATTACCCAGTTGTGGGTATTTCTTCATAGCATTGTGAGAACAGACTTATACACCATTATATGGGGATAACAAGATTATATTTAAGTGCTGAAAATATTATGAATTCAAGTTTTCTTCAGATCAAAATTATGTTTCCCTAAACCGTCCAGAAAAATCTCTAAAATAGATATTACAACCTCTTTATTCTTATAATAGTTTGTGGGGAACCATGTTTGTTGATGCTCAAAGTCTGAAGTAGCATAATTTTGAGACAAGTGCATCAGGTTGGGAGTCAAAAGATCACAGCTTCTCTGTTGTTCATTCTTATCTCCTCTTGTCTTGAGTTCCTTCTCTTGCAATGTAGAGGTTAGACACGATGACCTCTAGTATTTCTCTGAGTCTTTCTAAGAACTATTCCACAGTTCCATAAATAAGACCTGAGACTTAGAGATGATCCAGAACTGCCTTCTGACCTCTTTGAATCAACACTCTCAAGATACCCTAAAAAACGATTATAAGAGTAAGATTAGACCGGGCATGGTGGCCCATGCCTGTAATCCCAGCACTTTGGGAGGCCAAGGAGGGAGGACTGCTTGAATGCAGGAGTTTGAGACCAGCCTGGGCAACATAGTGAGACTTGTTTCTACAAAAATAAAAAATTAGCTGGATGTGGGTGTGTGTGCCTGTAGTTCTAGCTACTTAGGAGGCTGAGGCAGGAGGATCACTTGAGTCCAGGAGTTTGAGGTTACAATGAGCTATGATTGTGCTACTGCACTCCAACCTGGGTGAAGAAAGAGACCCTATCTCAAAAAAAAAAAGAAAAGAAAAAAAAAACAGAGAGATTGAAAGATTTTCTAATTCCACAAATCACAATTTTTTAACAATCAATGAAATTCATAAAAGCCACTGATATTTCCCCCCTTGTATTAAAAAAAAGTTATTTTCTATATACAATGGCCAATAAAGTTGGAAGCAAACAAATTAACTCCCCAGAATCTATTATGATTCGTGCATTATTTTAGATATGGGGAAAATATTCTAGTTCTTAAAATCATTCTGAAAGTAAAGAATGATTCTAACAGTGAAAGATTTGTAACTGAAGCAATACAGTGATGCCTTTGAAAATTGGACTGCAAAATATGCTAAAAATGTGTGCACTCAGGAAAAAAACAAATAGCACCCAGCTAGTGAGGGCTTCCCAAAAGTAACTCATGAAAGTTAGTTATAGCCAACAGCCTGCCTCCCAGATGAAATGTATGTGCCATTTTGAATATCAGAGTCTCTTAATTGAATCTCATTTTTGTCCTGAGGGCTGTTCTTCCTTCTGACATGTTCTCACAACGGAAAAATGAAGAAGAAAGGGGAAAATGCGGTGTGAAGAGTAAGAGAGATACAAAAAGGAATTGTATGTCGATTGGTGCTGACATAATGAAGTGCCTGCTCCAATGGCCCCTTTCTCCTGTTCACAACTCAGCAGTTAGCCTAAGAACACTGCATAATACTGTTTGAGGGGAAAAGATTTAAAAAAGCAAAGGCCCGTGTTCTAAGAAATATGAAGTAGATAACTCAAATTATATTTTTGTTTTTAAAAACTCAGGTAATAGGCCGGGCGCAGTGGTTCACCTGTAATTCTACACTTTGGGAGGCTGAGGCAAGCGGATCGCTTGAGCCCAGGAATTCAAGACCAGCCTGGGCAACATAGTGAGACTCTGTCTGTACAAAAAATAAAAAAAATAACCAGGACCTGGTGTGGTGGCTCATGCCTGTAATCCCAGCACTTTGGGAGGCCCAGGCGGGCAGATCACTTGAGGTCGGGAGTTTGAGACCAGCCTGGCCAATATGGTGAAACCCCATCTCTACCAAAAATATAAAAAATTGGCTGGGTGTGGTGGCTTGTATTTGCAATCCCAGCTGCTCCGGAGGCTGAGGCAGGAGACTGCAGTGAGCCGAAATTGTGCCACTGCACTCCAGCCTGGGTGACAGAGTGAGACTCCGTCTCAAAAAAAAAAAAATAATAAAATAACCGGGCATGGTGGCATATACCTGTAGTCCCAGATACTTGGGAGGCTGGGGTGGAAGGATTGCTTGAGCCTGGGAGTTCAATGCTGCAGTAAGCTGTGATTGTACCATTGCACTCCAGCCTGGGCAACAAAGCAAGATGCTGTCTCAAAACAAAACAAAACAAAACAAAAAACTCAGGTAATAAATTTGAATTGTTCAATAATCAATTAGGATTATGGTCTAGTAGTGTTTCTTTTGGATGCATTCTTCTTTTCTTCCCCTAAACACTGAAAACAAAATTAAAAAATGAAAAACAGTGTTGAAGATCTCAGTTTTGCAACATGACTGGCATGGTTAGAGGTGGTGCTAGTTCCTAGGATTGCAATACCCAAAATGAACTAAATTTAACTTTGTGCCTTGCCTTTTTTAAAATTTGAACTCCCATAGCCCATCTTTCAGCAGGATTGTAGCAGAAAGTGCTGGAGGACACACACAGCAGAACAGCCCTCCATTTACTGCCTCAGAACATAAATGAGGCCGGAACGAGAGAGCAAGCACTGAATTTGGCCTAGAGAATGAAGGGGGATGGAATAATATTTTTATTCTACATGGAGGCAGAAGTAAGCAGTAGGCAATCTGGGCTCTGAACCAAATAGGTGAGAGGATAGTCAGAGGAAATTTCCAAGATCAATATTTAATTAAGGAAAATAAAAGTATTGCAGTGGAGAAACATTTTTTATATCAATTTGGTCTGATGGTTCTAGACTTATCTCAAATAGTAAAGGTTCAGGGTGAGTTAATTCTACTCAAATTTATAGCAAACCCAAATTAGATTCAGCAGGCATGAGCAGTTAACATTTCCTGATAAGAGTCACTAACTGAGTTTAGGTACTGGTGTTTCCTTGAATCGTCCTCTAAATTGTCTATTTTAAGATTAATTTGTTAGTGATTTTGTTATAGTGAATACGCCTTCTAATCTGTATCTTAGCCACATGTAGGAGAATCCTAGCTTCTTTTTCTTTTGAGATGGAGTCTCACTCTGTCGCCCAGGTTGGAGTGCAGTGGCACAATCTAGGCTCACTGTAGCCCCTGCCTTCTGTGTTCAAGCGATTCTCCCACCTCAGCCTCCCAAATAGCTGGGATTACAGGTGCCCACCACCACACCTGGCTACCTTTTGTATCTTCAGTAGAAACAGGGTTTCACCCTGCTGACCAGACTGGTCTCAAACTCCTGACCTCAAGTGATCCGCCCGTCTGGGCCTCCCAAAGTGCTGGGATTACAGGCGTGAGCCACCCCACACCAGCTTCCGACTATTTATTATAAGACAGCTTAGGCAACACAATTCACCTGAGACTTCGACTACCTTTCAGTTTGGTCAGTAAATGGAGGCAGTGACTCGAACAGCATTAGTCTCACAAACACCTGAAAGCAATGCCACAGGCTTAACGTGCAAATCCCACAAAAGAGGTGACTGATAGCTGATTACAGATCACTGCATTTGTTTCCTATTGGCATTGAAACAAATTACCACAAATGTAGTGGCTTAAAACCACACAAATGTATTATTTTACAATAGGCAGAGCTGCTGCATTCCTTCTGGATGCTCTAGGGAGGAATCCAGGTCCTTTCCTTTTCTAGCTTCTACAGGCTGTCCACATTGCTTGGCCAGTGGACCCTCCCTCCAGCCTCAAAGCCAGCAGTATAGCTTCTACCTCTCTGGTCACAGGGCCTACTCCCCTTCTTAGAGGACACTTGTGATTCTATGGGGCCCACCTGGATAACGCAGGCTACTCTCCCCATCTCAAAATCCTTTCTTGATCACATCTGTAAATTATACTTTGCCATGTAAAGTAACATATTCACAAGTTCCAGAGATTAGGAAAAGGACATCTTTGGGGTCTATTATTCAGCCTACAATGACTGTCAAAATGTGAATCAGAATATAAAGAAGTTTTATTATAATGCTCATTCACAGTGAATAAGGTAAAAGAAATTATAATCCCCAGATACTTTAATTAAGCCTTGATTAAATTAAGCGGGGAAAAAAAGGTACTAGACAAAGATTTCTAAAAGCAAACCTGTAAGGAAAAATGAAAAGGTGTTGAAATAATAGACTGAGAATGAAAGGTACTAGGTTAGTCATTACTATGTGCTTAGAGAGGTAAGGGAGAAAGAGAATGAATACAGATATTTAGCCTTTATTTGCCATAAAAAATAAGTTAAATCTACATGTAGTCTGTCCCTTATCATCCTAAAACAGAATATCTTAGTCTGTTTACTAAAAGGGGAAGGGAAATTTCCCTTAATATGTCAATTTTGGGTTTTTTTTTACATTTATATTTAAAATTTATTTTTATTAGTTATGCTGTAAGGACTATTGACCTTAGAACCCTTTCGTCTTATGAAAACAATGTTTGTGAAAATATTTATTTTAGAGAATTGTTTGTTCACTTAAAGTTGTGAACAATGTTTGTTTAGGAGGTTGAATTTACTCACCAGCCTGGTGATCGTTACTGACTATGATTTCATTGATACTGTTGTAATCAATTCAGCCAGTTAAAAAAATGAAAGTTCAGTCACGTAAGTTAAGAAGGCTATGTACTCATAGCCTTTTTACTTGTAAAACTTTATTTGCGAATAAATACTTATTGATTTTTTAAATTGTTATTTTTAAAACACGACAAAAAAATCTTCCCATTCTCTGTAGCACAATATGTTTATGTGTCTTCTGATCCTTCTGACTCTTCTCAATACAGTGCATTTGTACCTTGCACGTGGATGTCCAATTCTCCCAGCATTTCTTTTTTTTATAGGGTTGAAATTTTCATGATTATAATTGAAACAATTTAAACTGTTCTTATGACCCTTCAAAAATATACATTTGAAAAGAAACAAAAATATACATTTGAAATTATATTTTAAGAATCTAATGGCACTTCACTTCCTTCATTGCCACATGTGATATTGAAATTTCTGTGATAATGCAAAAGGTTTCAAATCCATACAAACTTTGTAAACGTTAAGTATTTCAAAGTAATATGGAAGCTTTTATTTGCAACACGGATTTTAGAGCAATGACACTTCTGCAAACCTAAAGCCCACTAATAGCGCACACCAACTGTCATAAATGGAGTTCTCTCCATAATGGAGAGAAGTCCCAAAGCATAGGATCTTTCAAAAGTCCTACTGCAGTTTTAAGTTTTAGTAATTTCAGAAGAATAAGTCCTTCAAAATTTTAAAAAGTGAAAATGTAATGATTTAAATGTATCACAATCAGGAAGTTTTGAGAAAGTCTCAATAATACTTTTTTATTGTAGTAAAAAATATGTAACATAAACTTTACCATCTTAACCATTTCTAAATGTATAGTTCAGTAGCGTTAAATATATTAACATTGCTGTGCAACCAGGCTCCAGAACTTTTTCATCTTACAAAACTGAAACTCTATATCCATTGCAGTGGACTGATGTTTGTGTCTCCCCAGAATTTACAGGTTGAAATCTCCCAGTGTGAGGTATTAGGGGGCAGGGTCTTTGGAAGACAATTTGGGAGGTGGTAAGGGTGAAGCCCTCATGAATGAGATTAGGCCTTATAAAAGAGACCCCCCAGAGAGCTCTCTAGCCCTCTTTCCCCTTATGAGGTTACAAAAAAAAGTCAACAATCTGCAACCTATAAGATAGCCCTCACTAGAACCTGAGCATGTTGGCATCCTGATCTTAGATTTCCAGCCTCTGCGTGAAATACATTTCTGTTGCTTATAAACCACCCAGTCTATGGTATTTTGTTGTAGCAGTCCAAACTAAGACACCCATTAAATAGTAACTCCCCATTTACCTCTCCCCTCAGCCCCTGGCAACCACCATTCTACTTTCTAAATATTTGACTACCGTAGATACTTCATATATGTGGAATCATACAGTATTTGTCTTTGTGACTGGTTTATTTCACTTTGCATAATGTCCTCAATGTTCATTCATGTTGTTGCATGCGTCAGAATATTTTTCCTTCTGAAAGCTGAGTCATATGCCCTTGTATGTATATGCTACATTTGTTGATGCACTCATCTGTTGATGGACACTTGGGTTTCTTCCACCCCTTGGCTATTGCGAATAATCCTGCTATGAACACGGGTGTACAAATAGCTCTTTGAGACCTATTTTCAATTCTGTCAGATATATGTGTAGAAGTGGAATTGCTGGATCATATGGTAGTTCCATTATTAGTTTTTTGAGAACCACTATGTTTTCTATAGCAGTGGCACTATTTTACATTCCCACCAATGGTGCACAAGAGTTCCACTTTCTCCATATCAGTGCCAGCACTTGTTCTTTTCTTTTCTTTCCTTTTTTTGATAGTAGCCATCCAAATGGGTGTGCGGTGATATCTCATTGTGTTTTTTTCTTTGCATTTCTCTAATGATTATTTCATACACTTAGCCAAATAACACATTTTTAACTTAATCTTTAGTTGTGTCAGTATCTGCCATCTTTAGAGGGACTAAAATGTTTTAAAAATTAATTTTTCAAATATCTCAAAACTAAGTATAGATAAATGTAAATAGTCTTCTTCATTTTGTAAGTTTGTAAGCTCATTTTGTACATTCACAGCATCTGTACTACTGAAGATATTACAACCTAAAACTGAACTAAGACTTTTGGGACACCGTGTATATAAAATCAGAGATTCAGGTTTGCTGGCTGGAGCCACACCTGGCCCAAGTCCCCACTGAGCCGCTGGGTTTCAAGCACTGCCCCCAAACAGCCACACCTGGAACCACTAGACTTGCTTCTTGGACACATGGAATGCAACTCCTATAATTCATCCCTCAGCTCCTTGCCCTTGATGGGCAGCGTCAGCCTCTGAAGCTGTCCTGCAGTATATGTCCTGATGGCAGAACACCTCTTGGATACCATCAAGGTATCAAAGAGGAGGGATGGGTGCCTGTGTTGCTGATTTTGCTCATTGTTTTAGAGGTGCATGGATATGCTCTTAAACTCCTCTCCCTTCAGGCATCCTCAAGGCAGGCAGCTGCCCATGTCTGTAGTTCACCACAGTGGGGACGTCAACACCCTCAGAGCCTGCTTAGTCACCACCGAGCTGCAGAGGTCTAGTTGCATTAGATACCCGAGTCTTCTTTCTTTGGCTGTGATTATTAATTAGCTCTTAAAAATCTGTTTGTACGGCTGAGCACGGTGGCTCATGCCTGTAATCCCAGCACTTTGGGATGCCAAGGCGGGCGGATCACGAGGTCAGGAGCTCGAGACCAGCCTGGCCAGCATGGTGAAACCCCATCTCTTCTAAAAATACAGAGAAATTAATTAGCCGGGTGTTGTGGCACATGCCTGTAATCCCAGCTTCTTAGGAGGCTGAGGCAGGAGAATTGCTTGAACCCGGGAGGCGGAGCTTGCAGTGAGCCGAGATCACACCGTTGCACTCCAGCTCTGGGTGACAGAGCAAGACTCCGTCTTGAGGGGGCGCAGGGGGAGAAATCTGCTTGTATTATCAGCCTAATTGTTCTCCTTTGAGCTAGCAAAATTTTTACAGCTTCAAATTTCTCAGAACTTTTAATGAAATATTCAGAATACTTCCAGCATCTCCTTGGCTTTTGATCTCAGCAGAGACTGCAGTAGCTGGCAGTGTTCTCTAAAGGCTAATGAATACAAACCCAAAGAAGTAAAGTCATAACAAGACTTTGAATTTACCCTGAGTTCCTTTATGCCAAAGGGCCCAAATCTGTAAAATGTCACTTGCTAGTTCTTCTAAGTCATTTGAATACCCTGAGTGGTACATAAATAATTGAGTACTGGCTTTTAATTAAGGCTCTGTACAGAAAGCTACTTTATGCAAAATTAAATGCTTTTTAATAGCTAATTTAGAGACCACTTTTTAACACTGGAAGTACCATACCAGGAAACTTAGCACATTGCTAATTTGATCTGGCAGTGTTCCTACATTACATGTAGGATTCGGTTCCTTTTTATAAATAAATGTTCCTTACACACAGCTCCGAATTGTATTTCAATATTACCAATGCTTCTCACAGAAGAAAGATATCAAGTGAAAAAAGTTAGATCACATCATATTTCATAATTGTATGAAAATGAATATAGCCTGTGAACACTTCAGAGCTTAAAAAAACTAGGTTTCATATCCTTACCCAAGTTGTATAGATATTAAAGGTAACTAAGTGTTATGGGTTGAATCGCATCAACTTCCAAATTTATATGTTGGTGTTGTAATCCCCAACACCTTAGAATGTGAACTTACTTGAAAATAGGAACATTGTAGATGTAATTAGTTAAGATGAGGGCATAATGGGCCAGGTGCAGTGGCTCACACCCTTAATCCTAGCACTTTGGGAGGCAGAGGCAGGCAGATGGCTTAAGTCTAGTGTTCGAGACCAGGCTGGGCAATATGGCGAACCCCATCTCTACAAAAAAAATTTAAAAATTGCCTGGCATGGTGACATGCACCTGTAGTCCCAGCTACTCAGGAGGCTGAGGTGGGAGGATCTCCTGAGCATCTGAGCCCGGGAGGTGGAGGTTACGGTGAGCCAAGATCACAGCACTGCACTCCAGCCTCAGAGTGACGGAACAAGACCCTGTCAAAAAAAAAAAAAAAAAAAAATGAGGTTATAATGGAGTAGGATGGTCTCCTAATCTGACTTGTGTCCTTATAAAGGGGACAATTTGGACACAGGCATGCACAGAGGGAGAACAACATGTGCTGATGGGGGCAGAGATTCGGATGATTCAGCAGAAGGCAAGGAACACCAAAGGTTGCCAGCAAACCACCAGAAACCAAGAGAGCAGATTCTCCCATGCAGCCCTCAGTAGGAACCCACCCTGCTGCCACATTGATTCCAGACTCCCAGCCTCCATAACTGTGATACGATAAATTCTGTTGATCCCAGCAGCCCTAGCAAAATGTT
The DNA here is from genome assembly GCF_029289425.2 of Pan paniscus. Classification (NCBI taxonomy): domain Eukaryota; kingdom Metazoa; phylum Chordata; class Mammalia; order Primates; family Hominidae; genus Pan; species Pan paniscus. The sequence goes on from NC_073255.2 coordinate 21,565,854, forward strand.
ACTCACTGAATGTCTGTGTCCCCCACAAAATGTAAATGTCGAAGTCTAACTCCCAATGTGATAGTGTCTGGAGATGGGGCCTTTGGGAGGCGATTAGGTTTAGATAAGGTCATGAAGACGGGGCCCTGTAGTGAATGCTTATATTTATGCTGCTTCAGCACCTGTGTTGAAACATGTTGGGCTTTCCCGTAGCAAAAGCTTGGCTCAGTCACCCTTGACACAGTTTCCAGTTGTATACTTCCTCCCAGTGTCTCTGTGTGGCCGATCCAGACATCTGCCTTATACAACTGCTCCCTGCTGACCACTGCCCTATGGGACTGCTAGAAGCAACCTAGGTGACTGGCCCACTACCCCTACACCCATGGACTGTGCAGACATGCCACAGTGATCACCTGACCACCTGTCAGTCACTGTGTGACCTCCCAAGAGTCCTACCTGCTTGCTCTAAACCCACCAATTAAAACTCCCCATGGGAAACCTGTTGGGATAAATGCCCTGGACCCAATAAGGGCACTGGCTCATGGGTCCCCCTGTCTCTCCTTGCCTATACTCCCTGACCTCCACGTAGGTGGCCTACAGGCATGTGGGGGAATCTGCCTTCCAGAGTCTGTAGGTAGTAAAAACTCTTAAACCTTCACACTGTAGTTATGTCACTGAAGCCGTGCCTGAAATCCAACCCCTGATGGCAAGGCCATTGTGAAGGGGCACATGCGGGTGGATCCGCTGCTGGCGATTTTTCCTCTAGACCTCTAGTGGCTGCTGGGGACAGTAGCTACTATCTAGTGTGGCAAAATGGAAGAGAAACTCCAAAAGTTTCATTCCCAACAGGCCCTCATTATGGGATTAGTGTCCTTATATACATAAAAAAAAGGTACCAGAGAGGTTGTTCTCTCTCTGCCATGTGAGGATATAGCGAGAAGCTGCCCTTGCAAACTGGGAACGGGGCCGTCACCGAGAACCCAACCATGCTGGGCCCCTGATCCTGGACTTCCCAGCCTCCAGAACTGTGAGAATGAACATTGGTTGCTTAAGCCACCCAGTCTATGATTTATTTTATTTTATGTATGTATGTATGTATGTATGTATTTTTTGAGACAGAGTCCCGCTCTGTCGCCCAGGCTGGAGTGCGGTGGCGCGATCTCGGCTCACTGCAAGCTCCGCCTCCCGGGTTCACGCCATTCTCCTGCCCCAGCCTCCCGAGTAGCTGGGACTACGGGCGCCCGCCACCAGGCCTGGCTAATTTTTTTGTATTTTTAGTAGAGACAGGGTTTCACCATGTTAGCCATGATGGTCTCGATCTTCTGACCTCGTGATCCACCTGCCTTGGCCTCCCAAAGTGCTGGGATTACAGGTGTGAGCCACCGCGCCCTGCTTATGATTTTTTTTTGTAGCAGCTGAAGCTAAGATACCAAGACGCCAATTAATACACTACGAATCCCACAGGGAAGTCCAGATTCAGCATGAAGCACAACAGCTCTGCTAGTCTGTCTGTCTTTCTTTCTTTCTTTCTTTCTTTCTTTCTTTCTTTCTTTCTTTCTTTCTTTCTTTCTTTCTTTCCTTCTTTCTTCTTTCTTCTTTCCTTCCTTCCTTCCTTCCTTCCTTCCTTCCTTCCTTCCTTCCTTCCTTCCTTCCTTCCTTCCTTCCTTTCTTTCCTTCTTTCTTTCTATTTTCTCTTTCTTTCTTGAACTCCTGGCTCAAGTGATACTTCTGCCTTGGCCTCTCAAAGTGCTGGGATCACAGACATAAGGCCCAATGCTCAGCCCCTGCTGATTTTCTGAAGTCAAGTTTATGTTAATAATGTCTTTTATAGTACTTGAGATAATAATGATAAAATGTCAAATAAGTCAAAATGTCGTATTGTAGTACTTGAGATACTAGAATAAGACAAAAGTCAAAATGTTTTTATAGTATTTGAGATAATTATGATAAAATATCTAGTAAGTGGGCAACATAAAATTGATCATGAACTACTTTTAGAGACAGATTAATATAACGGATACTATTAAATATGCAGTGCGCTATTGTGTTCTATAATGCTTCCATATTAGGAATCTTGTCACTCAGCCATAATTTAAACATTTGCCAAATTAAAATATATACTAATGAAATAAATACAAAGGCTTCCGCAAATGTGAATGGGCAAATATAATTGTCATTTCAGCAATTATTCTAAATTCTCTATGGCCAAACAATCAATTTTCCTTTTATCTTCAAAACAACTGTGTAAGGTTGAGCTATGAATGTAACTTTGCAGCTGATAAACCATTTTAGCAAAGCTGAGTAACTCATCCAAATCTTTAGATAATAAGTCACGGAAACATGACTTCCAGGCATGGGTACTTAAAGTATATGTTCTACTACCCTTAAAGAAAATGCAGAACTTACTTTTTTCTTTTTTTAAGACAGAATCTCACTCTATAGCCCAGGCTAGAATGCAGTGGGGTGATCATGGCTCATTGGAGCCTTGACCTCCCCAGGCTCAGATGATGCTCCCAACTCAACCTCTGGAGTAGCTGGATGGACTACAGGCACATGCTACTACAGTGGCTACTTTTTGTGTTTTTTGTAGAGACGGAGTTTCACCATGTTGCCCATGCTGGTCTGAAACTACTGGGCTCAAGCGATCTGCCCACCTTGGTCTCCCAATGTGCCTGGATTACAGGTGTGAGCCACTGCAGCTGGCCCGTAACTTTCAAAGTACAAATTCTAATAAGTTTGTTTTGCAAGCCTATTATTGTATTAATAAGAAACTTAAAAATAGGCCAGTCGCGGTGGCTCACACTTGTAATCCCAGCACTTTGGGAGGCCCAGGTGGGAGGATCTCTAGAGCCCAAGAATTCAAGACCAACCCGGGCAACATGGTGAAACCTCTACCAAAAAAAAAAAAAATTTTAATTAACTGCGTGTGGTGGCATACGCACCTTCAGTCCCAGATACTCAGGAGGCTGAGGTGGTAGGATCACTTGAGCCTGGGAGGTCGGGGTGCAGTAAGCCACAGTTGTGCCACTGCACTCCAGGGTAACAAAGTGATACCCTGTCTCAAAAACAAACAAACAAAAAATTTAAAAATGAAAATTATCTTTGAAATTTACCATATCTAACCTGTGACCTCATGGAGCTTATATTCTTGTGGGGGAAGATGAACACATAAATGCAGAGGCAACTCTTCCATTTGCAATTGTTGGGAATGCTTTGAAGAAAAAATGCAGAGTTAGAGAATTAACTTGAGAACTAAAGGGTAAAAGAAACGTAGTCAGGCCTCACTGACAAGAAAGCGGTGTGGGGACCTGGCATTTAGGGTGGGAGAGGAAGAAAAAGGATTGAGAGTGGACAATTCTGGTGGAATGGACAATGAGTCTGCATGAGGATGCTTTAAGAGACAAGAGATTTGAGGAGGCCTCAGAACAAAAAAAAGGAAAGGAGGTCAGTGGAGAGACGGAAGCAGGGGAAGTGAGGGCAGTGGACAAGTGGGCTGGGCCTAATCAGTCAAGTTACACAATTTGGATTTTATCCCAGAATTCAGAAAGCTTCTGAAAGCTCTTCAGAAAGATTGTATCATAAATTTTGTGCCAAGAGAGTAAGAGGGGAAGAAGAGAAGCTGGTCAGAGGCCATGCCAGGAACCCAGGTACAATATGAGGGGTGATTGGGCACCATGAAAGCAGTGGAGATTTTGTGATACATTTCTTGAAAGTAAAGCAACAGGACTTGATGACTAAATGTGAGCATGGAGTTAGGTACAGGGACACTCAGGAGGCTTCAGTGAGCCGAGATCGCACCACTGCACTCTAACCTTGGTGACAGAGCGAGACTCCGTCTCAAAAGAAAAAAGAAAAGAAAAAAAGCTAGGATTCTCCTACATGTGGCTAAGATATAGATCAGAAGTCTTATTCACTGTAACAAAATCACTAACAAATTAATCTTAAGATAGACAATTTAGAGGACGATTCAAGGAAACACAAATACCTAAGCCCCGTTAGTGACTCTTACCGGGAAATTTTAACTGCTTATCTCTGTTGAATCTAATTTGGGTTTCCTGTAAATGTGAGTAGAATTAACTTACCCTGAACCTTTGTTATTTGAGATAAATTGCAGTGAGCTGAGTTCGTGCCGCTGCACTCCAGCCTGGGTGACAGTGCAAGACAAGACTCCATCTCAGAAAAACAAAACAAAACAAAACAGAAAACAGCAGTACCCATTCCCTAGCTCCTTGTTCTCCAAATTATTCATAAAAACCCTAAACTCTAAGCCTTTAGGCAGACTGATTTGAGTGATGACTCCAGTTCTTCTGCGTTGGCTGGCCTTGTGTCTATTAAACTCTTTCTCTGCTGAAATGCCCCATTCTCAGTGAATTGATTTTGTCTGTGCAGTGAGCAGGAAGAACTCACCATGCAAATACAATCCCATCACATCATCTTTCCGTGTCAGTTCGACGAAAAGAATAATTTCACTTTTGGTGAACTGCTGTGGCCAGGCCTTTCAGAAGCCGTCTCTAAAAATTTAAGTATAAATAATTTGAGGAAAGTCTTTAATCAGTGAGTTAGAATTTCAAGGATCAAAGATAATAGGTCTCTTAAAGTCCCTCTCATCTCTATAGAGCTGTCACCAGGCTAATAGCTTAGACACTCTTAGTCTCTCTCTTTCCTGTCTTTTTCATTCTCTCTGTTTATAGCTTTGTGTTCTGTCTCTCTCTTTCTCTCTTTTCCCCCATCTCCAGTTTTAGGAATATGATATTTGTATCTTTTCCTTTGGTGATTATCCTGTGACTGTTTCTATTTTCTGTGCCTATCCTGCTGTACTTCCTTCTGTCCCTCCCATTAAACAAATAAACAAATATTTATTGAGCTTCTACTTTGTATTAGGCTCTGTGCTAAATTCTGGATATTTAACTAGAAATAAAACAAATAAGATTCTTGCCCTCATTTGTATACATGGTGCTTGCATTTCCCCTTTCCTTCAGTCTGTCTGCTTTTTCTTTCTCTTTTTCTTTCTACTCTTCCAACTTCATTAACTGGATATAATGTGAAATTAAATTATTTTATTTTATTCTATTTTTGAGATGGAGTCTCACTCTGTCACCCAGGCTGGAGTACTGTGACATGATCTCAGCTCACTGCAGACTCCACCTCCCAGGTTCAGGCAATTCTCCTGCCTCAATCTCCTGAGTAGCTGGGATTACAGGTGTCTGCCACCACACCCAGCTACTTTTTGTATTTTTCATAGAGATAGGGTTTCATCATGTTGGCCAGGCTGGTCACAAACTCCTGACCTCAGGTGATTCACCCTCCTTGGCCTCCCAAAGTGTTGGGATTACAGGCGTAAGCCACTGTGCCTGGCCCCAAATTAAATTTTTTTAAATACCACTTATCTATATTGAATCTAATATTCTACCTCCTGCTCCACGTTTTAAGGCACTTTTCCTTCAAAAATCAAAGTAAAATGATAACTGAAGCTAATTAAGCAGGATTTGGGGTCTTGCCCAGGATTCAAGAACACTGATAATTCTCAGCAAAATGTATTAAGATTATTTACCTCAAGTGAACTAAATAAAGATTATACTTAGTTTCATGTCATTTTAGGTCAAATTTTGCTACCAAAACAATCTCAGCACTAGATATAAAAATTTGTATAATTTTCAGAGCTTTTTAGTTTAGAATAAGCATAAAGGATTTTTCATTTGCCAAGTGCATGGCTAGTACATAACATAAACTAAAAATAAAATTCTAAGGCCCCCAACTGACTGAACAGACCATTTCTTGGCCAAAAGGACCCCAGAACTACCTTGAAAACTTGAGTTCTTGGCGATGACGGGATAGGGGTAAGACGCACATCTTATACCCCTTCTTTTGCAATCTATGATTAGATTTTCTTCCATAAGGGCTAGACAGAAACCAGCCCTTTCAAAAGATTCCACTATAGATATCAACCAACCACGTGATACTGTCGCTCACTTTTTGCCTGATAAGACAGCATGAACAATCGAGTTCCTTTGGCCAGTCTATAGAGGATATACAATAAGGATTTTCAAGTCCTCTGCTTTACCTTTTGATGTCAGAGGGCAGAAAGCTGTACCCTCAGATCATGCTAATGCCACCATTTTTTGTACATTGGACCCATGAAGGGGCATGAAGCTCAATCGCGCACATGCATGTTTCTCCTTTCATAACTATTCAGGACTCCTCTTATGGCTTATTGAATATGTATATCTGGCCACCCTGCTCAGCATAAATTCCTGTTCCCCTTGTCCCTCCCTTCTGGTTGGAGGTTATGCTTCCCAGCTTGTCAGAATGGCCAACTTGCAGGCTGCAGCTCTTTATGAAAAATAAAGCTCTTCTTTCCAAATTTGTGTATGAACTTCATCATTCTTCAGTTGACAATAGTAAGCAATCTTAGAAATATTTGTTGGATGAAATTTCACCTATTTAATTGTCTTGTGTACCTATCAAAATATGTGCATAATGAAAGGGAACATACAAATGAAAAATAAGAGGCTTATTTCTCCCTGTTGAAAAGGGAAGAATTTTTTTCTCTCCTCTTATTTTGAGCATTTACTTTTAAAAAACTTGTAATTGTAGGTACTCTCTTCTTTTGAAATGTATATAAATCCTTTTGAAGACTAGATTGAGGTTTCCAGCTTTATGACATATGAATGCCTTTTTCAAGGAATTAGGGGCCATCTCTTTGAAATGTAAACATCAGGGAGATAGCACCCTACATACTGGTTTCAGTGGAGATTATTTAGGTGGGCACCTTGCTTCAAATTGCACAACTACCTCTTCTCATAAAGATAGGAGAAGTTTGCTTTTCCTGCGCGATTTTTTTTTTTTTTTTTTTTTTTGAGACGGAATCTCACTCTGATACCCAGGCTGTGATCTCGGCTCACTGCAGCCTCCATGTCCCAGGTTCGAGAGATTCTCTTGCCTCAGCCTCTCTAGTAGATGGGATTACAGGTATGCACCACCACGCCTGGCTAATTTTTGTACTTTTAGGAGAGACAGAGTTTCACCATGTTGGCCAAGCTGGTCTTGAACTCATGACCTAAAGTGATCGGCCTGCCTTGGCCTCCCAAAGCACTGGGATTACAGGCATGAGCCACCATGTCTGGCCTGCCCCTCTGTGATCTTTTTTTTTTTTAAAGAGGAATTCAAACATCTTGCAATCTGAGACACCAAAACAAATTCCCCTTTATCAACTAAGAGGAACCCTACAGTTGAGGAAACAAAATCACCTGCGGGAGTTGAGGCTCGGCTGGCAAGGCAGATTTCTGAATCCTTATGGCTCTAAACTTCCTAACAATAGGAACTGTCAGACCTCTCCCGTGATTTACAACCCAAACCACTACACTCTGACTGGACAAAGGATAGACATCTTTTCTGATAAGCTATTGCAGACTTTAAGCCATTTCAGCCAGTTTATGGAGCCTTCACACACACAAACTGTCTTTGTGTTCTGTAGTTCATCTTTTGAGATAAAGAGCCAAATTTCACTTCATTTTAATGGTAAAACTTCACCACAAAGTGTACATGGAATGTATGTGACATATGTATTTACTCACTGTGCATGCACTCAGCTCCTCTCCTAAATGTGTGTAGCTTTTCCCCCCAACCTGTTGAATATGTATGACTCTATTGTGTGATACAGGCCCTGTGAGGCATAAAATCCAACCGGTCCTTCCCCTTTTCCAAGAGAGAACACCTTTGGCACATGCCAGAGAATGTCTCTTACAAGTTTGCAAACCAATATTGCCCAAAAAGCTCTCCTTTCTACTATTTGGCCATCCTGATAGCCTTTTGGATGACACTCTGGATAAAGTCAATTAACTAATATAGATAGTGTGATATGGTGAAATATGTATTTGGTTTTCTTCCTTGTTTCCTGGCATACAACTCTTAAAATTCTTAGATATTCTGAAGTGATGTCTTTTTGTGTGCTAGTGAGTTGACTGATGGTCCCTGGGTAGCTTCAGGATGGGGGTTGGTCACTGGAAATATTAAGACACAACTAGAGGACTGGGACTTTCAGCAACACTCCCCGCCTAAACTCTGGGGAGGAGAGAGGGGCTGAAGGTTAAGTTGATCACCAATGGCGAATGGTTTAATCAATCATGCCTATGTAATGAAACTTCCATGAACACCCAAAAGGACAGGGTTTGGAAAGCTTCCCACAGCTGAACATGTGGAGGCTTACAAGAGGGTGAACAAGAACTCAAGCATGTGCAGGAAGATGTGGCACCCCAATTCCACGGGGACAGAAGCTCCTGCACTCAGGACACTTCCAGACTTCACCCCATGAGTCTCTTCATCTGGCTGTTCACTTATATCCTTTAAAATATCTTTTGTAATAAACCGGTAAATGCAAGTAAGTTTCCCTGAGTTCTGTGAGCCACTCTAGCAAATTAATCGAACCCAAAGAGGGGGTCATGGGAAACCCAATTTGAAGCTGGTCAGTCAGAAGTTCTGGAAGCCTGGACTTGCGACTAGTGGTAAGGAGGGGATAATCTTGGGGACTGAGCCCTCAACCTATGGGACGTGAGGCTATCTCCAGGTAGATAGCAACAGAATTGAATTAGAGGACATAGAGGACACCCTGCTGGTGTCTGCTGCTTGGTGTAGTGGGAAACCCCCTGCCCCATTTGTTCACAGATGTATTCTGTGTTGATTGTTGTATGAGGCTAGAAAAAAATGCAGATGGTCACCCCAATAGCTAGGTAAAGGTAGGATAAACTATGGTGTGACAAATGGTGTTGGCAGTCCCCTTATTTGAAAACTAATTGGCCAGTCATGGTGGCTCATCACTATAATCCCAGCACTTTGGGAGGCCAAGGTGGGAGGGTCGCTTGACTGCAGGAGTTTGAGACCAGCCTGGGCAACATAGCGAGACCTCATCTCTACAAAAGCTAAACACAATTAGCCGGACATAGTGGCACAGACCTATAGTCCCAGCTACCCTGGAGGCTGAGGTGGGAGGCTCCCTTGAGCCCCGGAGGTCGAGGTTACTGTGAGCCAAGATCACACCATGGCACTCGAGCCTGGGTGACAGAGTGAGACCCTGTCTCAAAACAGAAGTAGCTATTGCTTATCTTGAAAGCATGTATATAGTGGATTATATCTGGTTGATGATATAAGAGGGTGAGATTCCTTTTTGTTTTTGCAATCTCTTAGAAGATTGCCTATGATGTACATCACATTCTGGTTTAATGTTTATTGAGTAATAAAAGGGTTTGTTTTCTTTCTTTATTACCGTTGTGATTTCTGGTTTGGGAGAAGATTTTTTACTATCTTGATTTTTCCCAGTAATTTACACCATGATACAGTAGCCATAGTTTAAAGATAATGTTCAGCTAATTTTAATTCCTTCCTAGTATAATTAGTGGTGCTCACCAATTATTCCATCCATTTGATTCATTCTGGCCAAAGGACTGGGAGCCAAGTTGCATGAATCACTTTTGAGTGGAGTTTTTACGAGCATGTGTGTGTTCTCCAGGCTCTCTCCCTCTGGCATGATAAGATAGAAGCTGCTCAGACTGCTGGGTCACTGCATGAAGGACTGCTGCTCTGACTCAATTTTGCATGTGGGAGGAATAAACTTTCTATTACAGCATAGTCTACCATATCTGACTAATACAGAGCCTAACCCAGACCTAGGAGTTAGACGACCAAGATTGAAAAGAATATCAGAGAATTAAAAATAGTTCAGTGTGACTGGATCAAAGAGTGCTTGAAGGTCAGTAAGAAGAATTAGGTTGAAAGATAGATAAGGACCAGGCTTTGAAAAACTTTGTAAACTATGTTTTAAGGAATCTTTAAAATGGCAAAGAGCCATTAAGGATTTTAAGCTAGAGTGACAATCAGGTCAAATTTATTTTTTAGAATGATTTCTTTTGTTGAAGGGTAGAGAATAGATGGAAGCAACTAAAGTCTGAGATAAGAAGACTACTTATAGACGCTATAGTAGCATGTCAGAAGAAAGCGATCCTGAAATAGGCAGGAACTGAGGGTGGAGAACAGGAAAGAATTAAAAGATTATAAATAGATCTCTTCCAAGGCCTTGGGAGGGATTCTGGGAATGTGTTCACATAGTCCTATCTTTTTGTAAAATTTGCAAACTTAAGATATTTAAATTTCAAACCATTAAGGCTGTTGACTCTATTACGACTTCACCTCTGCCAGGTGGCTTTATAGAGGCCATCAACATACTGAGATTTAGTTAGGGGTAAGTTGAGTTAGGGATATATTTAGATTGGACTTAGTACAATGTAGTTATATAGCCTGCAGTCACTTCCATATATAGTTAAGTCATTGCTGGTCCCATGTATGAAGGTACTTCCAGTGTGTCAGTTCATGCAGTGAAACACAATGGTGCAGTGCCACAGATGGAAAAGAAATTTGTTAGGGTGTGGTAACTAGTCTCAAAGATAGCCCCCAATGCTTCCTGGTATTAATGTTATTGTGTAGTCTTCTCCTCTTGAATCTTGACTGGTCGTATTACTTTATTTTTATCCAAAACTGTGGGAGAAGGATTTGCTGACTTCTGAGACTAAGCCCTAAAAGTCTTGGAGCTTCTGCCTGGATCTCTTGAAATATGTAGGGGAAGCAAGACATCATGTAAGAAGTTCAACTACCCTGAGATTGTCATGCTATGAGGAAGCTTAAGCCAATTATGTAGAGAAGGCCAGTATACCTCAGCTATTTCAGCCATCCCAGCTGAGGCTCCAGAGAAGTGGTGAGGAGGGCATCTTCTATGTCCAGTCCGCTAGAGCCTTCAGAGGACTCTAACCCCAGCCTCCAACTAACTGAGCAGAATGAGGAACCTCAAGTGAGAAACACTGAGCTGAGTCTAGGCAATGCACAAACTTGTGAAAGATGTTAATAAATTGTAGTTTTAAGATTCTGTGTTTTGAGGGTAGTTTGCTAGGTAGCAGCAGATAACTGCAACTGAATCACTGGCCACAAAATCTTTGCTACAACTCCTACCAAGAGGTTGAGTCTATTTCCTCTCTCCTTGGACCTGTGCTGGCCTGTGATTGCTTTGCCCAAAAGAGTACATCAGAAGTGACCCAATGCCAGTGCTGAGGCCTGTCTTTAAGAGTACTGGCAGCTTCCACTTTGTCTCAGCACAGTGAGCCACTGTGTAAGAAGTCCAACAACCTTGCTGGAGAAACCACACGGAGAGGTCCTGAGGCTGTAAGGAGCGGCAGAACATCCTGGTTGAACCCCAGCATGTGAGGCTGGATCCTCCAGACCAGACTGAGTGTCACCTGAATACCACAGAGTGACCCTGTTGACACCATAGGGGCAGAATTGGACCCCCAAGCCCTGCTTAAATTCCTTACCTACAAAATCGAGAGGTATAATAATATGGTTAGCATTTTAAGTTGCTAAATTTAGGGGTAATGTATCATATAATAATAAATAATTGAGACAAGGAATTTCCCCAAATTTATATAGTATCACTAATAATGAATTGTGACTATAAGTTGTAAAGAAGAAAATAGTTAACATAAATTATTGATAATAAATAGCTTTAATTAACCATGCTGGAGGAAAGACTTAATTATTTTTCTATTCTCTCTGGAAAATATTACAAAACTAGTGTCATATGAAGAAGATATGAAAAAGTAAGCAGCCAAAAAAGTAGGAAATGCTGGGTGTGGTGGCTCAGGCATGTAATCCCAGCACTTTGGGAGGCTGAGGAAGGTGGGTCACTTAAGCCCAGGAGTTCGAGACCAACCTGGGCAATGTGGCAAGCAGCCTGGGCAAAATCTCTGCAAAAAAATTAAAAAATTACCTGGTATTGTGGAACATACCTGTAGTTCCACTACTCAAGAGGCTGAGCTGGGAGGGTCACCTAAGTCCAGGAGGTTGAGGTTGCAGTGAGCTGTGACCATGATCTTGTCACTCCAGCCTGGGAGACAGAGTTAGACCCTGTCTCAGAAAGAAAAAAAAAGAAAAAAAAAAGGTAGGAAAAAATGTATTATAGAGCTATTTGCATATTATAAGGCAGTTAATTAGTATAAACTATATAATATTTTTCAGGATTTTGTGAAGGAGGCTTGTGGTATATATCACCATATCATTTGTTTTGAAAATTTTTAATTTGCTGTTTTTTAAATGTAAAGATTCACTTTTGTACCAAATTTTGTATTTTGTACTTTGTATTCTTTTGCTGAAAGAGCTTGAGCAAATTTTCAGAGCTCTGCAGTCGAAGTCAAGATTCTACAAACTTCCAAAGGGAAAGAAAAAAAATAAAACCAAATCCGAATCACCACATACAAAGAATCAAAATGGCTTTGGACCTTTCTACACCACTGGAAGATAAAATTTAATAGCAAACAGCCCTCAAACTTCTAGCAGGAAATAATTTCCTACGGTGTAGAATTTAATACACTGTGAAACCCTTTATCAAAAGAGAGAGAATAAAAGTATTTTCTGACTGGTGTATAGGGCTTTAAACATTTCAACCATTCACCTTATTTCGGAAAAGTACTAAACAATGTGTTCCAGTGTATTTGCACTTGTGTAAACAGGATATGACTTAACTCTGACACACTTTTATTTCCAAAAACTCTGTATCTTTGTCGTAGGTTGTATCTAGTAGACTTTGTCAGAAATATCACAAACACACAATTGGTAAATTTTGGCAGTAACAGCCAATATGCAAAGTCCTCTGAAGTGAAATGAGAAAGGTCACTTCACCATCTGCATTCTCTAATAAACAGCTATGGTTCTAAAGAAAAATGTGTGTAAGAAATTAAGTTTGAAAAAATACACAGATGGTTTTACTATTTTTTTCTATGATAACATTGTTTATATAATCTAAAACTCAGATTACTGGCACATTAGGCTATAAGTATTTATCTTACCTTCACTGGTCTCTTTTATAGCTTAATCATAAAGTAATCATCTGGGTATGTTATCAACATGCAGGGGTTCAGACCCTGTGGTCCTTTCCAATCACTATTTTCCTGCCCCTGGACCCCCAAAATGCGTGACTCCCCTGACTTTTATGATTATCAAGCCCTTACTTTTATTCATAATTTCACTCTTTTACATTCATCCCTAAACACTGTAAGTTTATATGTTTTTGTTCTATAAAGAGAATCATACAATATATATTTTTGTATTTCTGGTTTCTTTTACTCAACTCTATCTTTGTAAGACACATTCATATTGTTGCCGTAGCTGTATTTTTTTGTTTGTTTGTTTGTTTCTAGTATTGGATAGGTTTCTGTTATGTGAATGCACCATGATTTAGTTATCCATTTCTATTATTAATGAATATTTGAGTTGTTTCCAGTTTGGAGGATTACCAGTACACCAGGAGCTGCATTAGACTGATCAATCTGACTTTTAGGACTCATAAATTCTTCATAGATGAGAGACAGAAAGATGTTTTTATAAAACTTAAGAACATTTAATCACCCTTATAAATGCTAGGATTACTTCCATTTTCTTAAACACAATGACAGCTTATTTAAATAAACTCAGCTGGCCACTTTAATTGCACTTTCCCCTGTTCATTCTTACCTATTACTCTCCGATTTATGTGTATTAATTGAGGCAATATTGATGCAGGATATTTCTTGGCCACTTTGCCAACCAGGGACCTCCACAACTTTTGATGCCCCTCTCCCCTCACCTGGGCCTTGCTCAGGCCCAGGCCTGCCACTGGAGGCACCCCACCCACTTGGCCCACCGTGCTATAGCTTGTACCTATGTTCAGTGGCTCCCGAGCACTTGTCACAAGTCCAAGAAAAATGAGGATACACTGACAATTGAAGGGTGAGGATGGGCAGAGAAGAATTTTATTGAGCAACGGAACAGCACTCAGTGGAGAGGGGAAGTGGTGGGGGAAATGGTCCCCCACCCCCACAGTCGGGTAGTTTCTCTCCCAGTGTGGCTGAGGGTAGGACTTCTATGGCCTCAGAATAGGGGAGTGTGTACTGATTGGTTTGTGAGTGAGTATGTAGAGAAAGCCTAAAGCAAAGGCACTACTCAAAGGTGGGCACAGCAGGGGAGAAAACCAATTCAGAAAGGGTGGGTATATGTAAAATAGGTGAAGGGTGGAGATCAATCAGAGGAAAGCATGCCAAATAGGAAGACAGGTTCTCAATCTGGTCTGTGGATTTACCCTGCACTTGTAGCTGGGCTTTAAACTGTCTTTGGCTTGAAGGTTCGGTTTCACCGGGGACCCTCCCCTATCTGCCTAGGCATCTGCCTGCCTCCTGTCACTATCAGCATTATTAGCTTTCAGAGACAAACATGCATCTGTTGAAGTGGCCTTTGGACAAATAAATACAACACATTGGCCTACAATATTCAAAATGGAAACAGATTCAGGCCTCAGAATCCAAAAGGGAGTAAAAGACCAGTGGAAAGGGAGGATGTGGAGAATAAAGAGGCAAAGAGTAGGTAGATTATTTAGTCATTAAAGCTGATTGTCCCCCTCACTGAAGGCAGGTTGTCAGTGGCCAGGCTGGATTTGTCTGGTTGTCGAGCTGGATTTGCTCTTTAGGCTCTGGAATTATATGCAATACCGTAGTAGCTAAATATACCACTAAAAATACTCACTTCTAGAAATTTAGAATTGGGATGTTAGTGCTAATATAATCTAACCAGATGGTCAAATAGACATGTATGTTTTATTCTTGCTGGCATTATATGAAGGAAAAAGAAAAAAAGAATTTACATCCAACATCTGGCTGGTAAAAGCCAGAAAAAAACTTCATGTTTAATTTGTGGTTGGAAGAAAAACATTTTCTGAAATTGAATTCTGGTTTGAAGTCCTCTGGTGTGAACAGTGACACATCCTGCATAGCAAAAGGGAAACTTAATATTATTGTAGGAGCGATGAATGTGTTGCATTTAATTGCTGATGTTTGGCAATACATTCAAAAGAGTAGGATAACACAGAGAAAATAGAGCAAGGGGTAGACTTAGAAGGAGAGAGACTTCTGTTGTTGATCAGCTTCTTTGTCTCATTGTCAGCCAAGAAGCTCCCTGCCTATGCTTCATTCAATCCTAAAGATTGCAAATCATTACAAAGGAAAGTTTTCAGTTCTTTTCTTTGTTTGCTTAGGAAGCAGCAGAATCAGAGGAAAAATGGAAAAAAGTGTAATAAAAAATCTATTTGTCATTAGAAAAAATTTAACCAAATCAATCCACTTAAAATCATTGACAGATATTTTTTAAATGGTCAATTTATTTAATAATAATATTTGATTAGCTAAGAAAATATTACACTGAAGTTTATAGCAATGTGGACTATAGTTGAAGCAATTTAAAATTAACTATACCACTGATATTTTATGTGGCTATAACTTATCTATGATAAACAATTAGATAAGCAATTATAAGTTTATCTAATTTCATGTTTATATTTCGGAGGTCAAGAAAGTATTTTGGTAGGGTCGGTAACAGTGCTGTATAACAGTTTAGGAGTAATTTTGCTTAGGATTTATTGAGGATGATCAGATCCTAGTGTTCAATTATTATTATTTTTTTCCTCCTGTGGTCTTGTCTGAAAAGGATTGAATAATATTTTGGGACTTTTTTTTCGTTCGTGTGTGTTTGTTTTTTAGAGAAAGGATCTCCCTATGTTGCCCAGGCTGGACTCAAACTTCTGGGCTCAAGTGATCCTCCCACCTCAGCCCTCTGATTAACCAGGACTACAGGCATGTGGCACTGCACCTGACTGCCATGTTGAATTATTTAAAAATAAATGTTGACCTTAAGTTTGAATAATAAGAATTTCACAAATTTGAGTTAATGTCAAGCTAAACCTTAACCATGAAAAGAGTTTTACAATAAGAAATTTTAAAATCTGGCCAGGTGCGATGGCTCATGCCTATAATCCCAGCACTTTGGGAGGCTGAGGCGGGCCAATCACCTGAGGTCAGGAGTTCGAGACCAGCCCGGCCAAAGTGGTGAAATCCTGTCTCTACTAAAAATACAAAAATTAGCTGGGCATGGTGGCGCGTGCCTGTAATCCCAACTAGGCAGGAAGATTGCTTGAACCTGGGAGACGGAAGTTGCAGTGAGCCGAGATCGCACCACTGCATTCCAGCCTGAGCGACAGGGCGAGACCCTGTTCCCCCCCCCCAAAAAAAAAAAAGAAAAAAGAAAAAAAAAAGAATTATTAAAATCTGAAATTGATTACCCAGTGAAGTGAGAGAATTTTCTTCCCTGATAAAATGATGAAGACTGCAAAACTGAAAGATGGTTTGAAATGTGACTAGAGAAATCTTTGTAGAATACAGGGAAAAAATGTAATCAGAATTATTTTTCAAGAAAATGTACTTCTCAGATCTATTGTGGGGAGCATAAATGAAGCCAG
The DNA here is from genome assembly GCF_029289425.2 of Pan paniscus. Classification (NCBI taxonomy): domain Eukaryota; kingdom Metazoa; phylum Chordata; class Mammalia; order Primates; family Hominidae; genus Pan; species Pan paniscus. Next base: position 21,582,187 of record NC_073255.2, read on the forward strand.
TCCCATGTTATACTCTGAAATCCATCACAGCATTTGTACTGATATTTCCAGCCTGTGACAGCGTGGCAGGAACACTAAGACAGGGTCATTCCAGGAGAGCATGTGGGATTTCTCTGACATCTGGCTTGGACTCCCTGTTGGCCTTGCCAAATCTCCTTAAAACTGCACTGCAGTCATAGACCCTTCCTTCCCTCCTCTCTCTCCCCTTCCTTTCTTCTCTTCCCTTCTTCTCTCTCCTTCACACATGTCAAACCTGCACTGTGGTCTTTTAGCTCTCCCAGCCTCCAAGACCTCCCTCCCTATTTCCCCTCATGGACATTTCTCCTAATTAATTGCTTGCACATCTAACCCAGTTTTGGCATCTGCTTCTCAGAAGATCTAGACTAATGCACAAGAATTCTGTTATTGCCCTGACTCAAAAACATGTATATATACGTATATACATTTTTAAAAAGTATATATATATATATACTTTTTTTTTTTTGAGAAGAGTTTTGCTCTTGTCGCCCAGGCTGGGGTACAGTGGCACTATCTTGGCTCACTGCAACCTCCACCTCCTGGGTTCAAGTGATTCTCCTGCCTCAGCCTCCCAAGTAGCTGGGATTACAGGTGCCCACCACCACACCCTGCTAATTTTTTGTATTCTTAGTAGAGACGGGGTTTCACCATGTTGGCCAGGCTGGTCTGGAACTCCTGACCTCAGGTGATCCACCCACCTCGGCCTCCCAAAGTGCTGTGATTACAGGCGTGAATCACTGTGCCCGGCCTCAAAAACATATTAAACGAGCAGGAAGAAGAAGGAGAAGGAGGGGGAAGAAGAGGAGGAGGGGAGGAAGGGGAGGAGAAGGGGGAAGGGAGGAAGAGTGGGAAAAGAGGAGGAAGAGGAGGAGAAGGAGGAGGAAGGAAGCGTACCGATCTCCTGAATTGTTAGAAGGTCATCTCACATTAAAGATTTATTCAGAGACTAAGAAAGTATATGAAAAATTGATGTTTGTCTTTGTTATTCCTAACTGAAAACTGTTAAAAATAGTTTGCTTATGTAGTATATATACATATACATATATTTTGCTGTTTGTTTGTTTTTTTAGACAGAGTCTCACTCTGTCACCAGGTTGGAGTGCAGTGGCGCAATCTTGGCTCACTGCAACCTCCACCTCCCAGGTTCAAGTGATTCTCCTGCCCCAGCCTCCTGAGTAGGTGGGACTACAGGCGCCCACCGCCATGCCCGGCTAATTTTTTGTATTTTTAGTAGAGATGGGGTTTCACCATGTTGGCCAGGATGGTCTTGATCTCTTGACCTCTTGATCCACCTGCCTTGGCCTCCCAAAGTGCTGGGATTACAGGCGTGAGCCACCGTGCCTGGCTGTAGTATATTCTTATAATTTTATGCTGCCACGGCATACATTTTGAAATTGGACTCATATCAGAAGCAGGGCTCAGTTTCCAGTTCTACACCTTCCCAGTTCCTCAATGTGGCCAATCCAGACATCTGCCTTATACAGCTTCCTCCTGGTGACCACCTCCCAGTGGGACGGCTATTAATCAGTGCAGCCTGCCTGACTGGCCCGCTGAGCCTCACTCCCTGCATGGACTGTGCAGACATGCCACAATGACCACCTGTCAGTCACTGTGTGACCTCCTGGCAGTCATGCCTGCTTGTTATGAACTCACTAATTAAAACTCCCCACGGGAAACCCCCGGAACCAATAAGGGCACTTGCCCACAGACCCCCTCTCTCCCCCTGTGCAGACTCCTGGATATCTCTGTGTGTGGCCTCTAGGCATGCAGGTACCCAGTAAGTAATAAAACCTTTATTTCCATCTTGTGTCTCTTCTAATCATTGGAGGGGTACTCTACATCTTAAAGATCTTAAATTAAAACAGTTTAGAAGACCAGTTTTTAAGAAATACAATTCAATTATCCATTCTATTGATTTTGTGGATAAAGACAACTTTATTGTATAAAAATAAAACCTTGGCCAGGCCCGGCGTCTCACGCCTATAATCCCAGCACTTTGGGAGGCTGAGGTGGGTGGATCACCTGAGGTCAGGAGTTCCAGACCAGCCTGGCTAACATGGTGAAACCCCGTCTCTACTAAAAATACAAAAAATTAGCAGGGTTTGGTGGCACGCACCTGTAATCCCAGCTACTTGGGAGGCTGAGGCAGGAGAATCGCTTGAACCCGGGAGGTGGAGGTTGCTGTGAGCCAAGATAGTGCCATTGCACTCCAGCTTGGGCAACAAGAGTGAAACTCCATCTAAAAATAAAATAAAATAAAATAAAAGCTCTCCTTCCACTCAGAAATACATGTAATCTCATAGCTTAGTCTCCAGTATAACTGTGTGAGAAGAACTGTAGTCCAGTGTCCCATTCTTTTTTTCACTTAAAAAAAGGCAGTTTTTCATCAAAGGAACAATATGGAGGCATAATATGAAAGAAGGACATTGCCTATGGCAGATTTTATTTTCTAAAGACACCACAGTACGTCTCATCACTTATGCTCTTCCAAAATGTGGCCTTGCGAACTTGAAGAAAAATAGAGCCTGAAGTAAATAATATTTACTCCCAGAAAATGGCACATCCCTTATTCTGTCAGGCTGCTGGTGTGGGTGCCTAAGTCCATCTAAACTATAGTTAAGCTGAATTAGGGTTTGTTATAGGTTTAAAAGATTCAGTTCATTATTGGCTTCAAATATTCTTGAAGGCATGATCAAGACTTTCCTTTTACAGAAAGGAGGTCTGCATAGAGATTTCTTCGTGCTTTGCAGCCTAGCCACCAGCAATCTGAGCCTTGGGAGATCTTTGTGCTTTACAGCCTGCTACCTTTTTGTTTGCTGGGGAATAGTCTTTGCTCTCCACTCACATCCTTGGCTTTCTGTATCTTGTGAGATCTCTTGCTATCCTGTGTGGAATCCTATTCCAGCCATTGGAGGGCTCTTTCAGTGTACCATAGAGAGAGTTTTCTTTTCTGCTGCTACGTTAGTCCTGGAGTTAAAGAACCAGATTGCTTTGCTGGAATTTTTCTTATTTTTCCTCACTTTACCCCAGCTTTTAGCCACTATCTTGCATTTGGGGAAGGCTTATACACCTTGAAATAGTTGGAGATGAAGAATATCTATTAGCACTTGACATGGTTTGGCTGTGTCCTCACCCAAATCTCAGCTTGAATTGTATCTTCCAGAATTGCCAGATGTTTTGGGAGGTACCCAGGGTAGGTAATTGAATCATGGGGGCCGGTCTTTCCCATGCTATTCTCGTGATAGTGAATAAGTCTCATGACATCTGATGAGTTTATCAAGGGTTTCTGCTTTTACTTCTTCCTCATTTTTCTCTTGCCACCACTATGTAAGAAGTGCCTTTCGCCTCCCACCATGATTCTGAGGCCTCCCCAGCCATGTGGAAATATAAGTCCAATTAAACTTCTTTTTCTTCCCAGTTTCAGGTACGTCTTTATCAGCAGCATGAAAACGAACTAATGCAGCAATCTTGCCTGACCACGGCCTTTGTAGCTTATATTTCTTGTTTTAAAAGAAAGCCCATGGGTTAGAGCTGGCAAATAGTTGCAGAGTCATTCTGTAGCTGGGGCTCTGGATTATAAACTGTCACATAGTCCAGGTAGGGGCAGTAGAAGACGGTTAAATAGTCATTTAGTTTCTCCTTATCCCTCTCAAAGGTAGTTTCTCCCTTCCACAGCCAGTCTATCAGAGATGAAAGTGACTATGAGTATTTTTCCCGCTCTAATAATGTCTCATCACTTCTTGGATTTTAGTTCCTTTAGTGCCTTTAGCCCCTCAGTTCTTCGATAGTTTTTTGTTGTAAGTATGATTTTGTAGCTTATCTAGCTTGTTTTTACTTACTTTGAGACAGGGTCTTGGTCTGCACCCAGGCTGGAGTGCTGTGGCGCCATCATAGCTGACTGCAGCCTTGATCTCCTGGGCTCCAGCAATCCTTCCCCCTCAGGCTCCTGAGTAGCTGGGATAGCTGGGATTACAGGTATGCACCACCACACCCAGCTAATATTTTCAATTTTTAGTAGAGATGGGGTCTCACTATGTTGTCCAGACTGCTTGTTCTTATTAGGGTGGGAACAAATGGTCTTTTGAAAATTTCTATATCCAAATCAGAAGAAATTGCAACATATCCATTTGTTTTCCTATTTTCAGACATTGTTTTGTTTCCTCTATCAAAAGCCGTATCTCCTATCAGACAACTCTCCTACAACTATAGCTCTTGCCTGGCTTCTGTAACTGTTCCCTTAAATCACCCCCTTAGTCTTAGGGGTAATTAGAACTTCCTGCTCTTACTATCTCTGAGCTGCCTCATCATGCTTTGTTGGTTTCCTTTTCTTTTTGAGACAGAATTTCACTCTGTCACCCAGGCTGGAGAGCAGTGGTGTGATCTTGGCTCACTGCAACCTCCACCTCCTGGGTTCAAGTGATTCTCCTGCCTCAGCCTCCCAAGTAGCTGGGATTACAGGTGCCCGCTACCACGCCTGGCTAATTTTTGTAGTTTTAGTAGAGACGGGGTTTCACCATGTTGGTCAGTCTGGTCTCGAACTCCTGACCTCAGGTGATCCACTACCCTCGGCCTCCCAAAGTGCTGGGATTACAGGTGTGAGCCACCGCACCCAGCCAGTTTCCTTTAACTTTGTCCACACTTTTGAAAATAGTCCCTTTATGAAATTCTTCTCAGTTACGCTATTTGAACGAGTCATCTCCTTTTTGCCGGGACCCTGACTGATAGGTGGTACTTCTCTGGGAAAACAAAGTGATTCAGCCTATAGGGAGATAGTGAAGATATTATGCAGAAGCCAAAGAGAGAGTTGCAATAGTTGGTTGAGTGATAGTTGAAGTGGTACTAATGTTGGTGACACCCAGGAATGGGAAGAGAATGAATAGATTTCCCTGCCAATGCCTCATCTTTTGTAAACCTCTGGCTATTAAAAAGGAAAGTTGAGCATCATCAAAGCATTGTTTGTGTTTGAGGATCATTTTCCAGGTTAGTTTTTGAAATATTTCTAGCTGTATATAAAAGGTTAATGTGGAATAGAAAGCCTAACAAATTAATGAGGTCTTGTTGGTATGGTGGGGTCAGGGGAGGGAAGGAGAGGCTGGAAGAGGGAGCAGAGAATTCTAAGAAGACGAATTATTTTAATCAGCTGCAATGTTTAATTTAATTTAATACAATTTAGCATTTGCAATTACATAATTTACTCCGTATGAACCTTTAGGTTAGATATAGTATTGTAAAGTTGCAAATCTCTTTATAAAACCTTTTTCTTTGGTAGAAGCTACTATGAAGTAAATAAACCTTTACTGCCTTAGCTTAGTGCCTGGAACACAGTAGGCCTTTACAAAATGACAGATCTATGAATACTAGCTGACATTTATTGAGGCCTTCCCCTGTGCCAGCCGCTATGCAAAAAGTGCTTGACATACTTCTAAAATCTCAATTTATAGGTGAGGAATTAAGGATACAAGACGCATTTCTATAGTAGAGAAGCAGTAAACTGATAATGAATTAATTGAGGTGAAGTCTGAGTTATTTGAAGATTTTCAGTTATTTTTGTGAAAAAATAAGTTTATTGAAATTCATGACCAGAACACAAAAATAATCTCTCTTGATTTTCTTTTTATAATTTTTTAAAAAACTTTTGTTGACACGTAGTAGATGTATATATTTACGGGGTACATGAGATGTTTTGATACAGGCATGCAATGTGAAATAAGCACATCACGGAGAATAGGGTATCCATCCTCTGAAACATTTATCCTTTGAGTTACAAACAATCCAATTACATTCTTTAAGTTATTTTAAAATACACAATTAAGTTCTTATTAACGATTGTCACTTTATTGTGCTATCAAATAGTAGGTCTTATTCATTCTTTCTATTTTTTTGGACCCATTAACCATCCCCACCTTCTCCCGCTCTTGATTTTCCTTTGCATGCATGTATTCATAAAGTTTATTAGTATTTTGCAAATCTTTGTAGGATAAGTCTGACCTGTCCAGGTCACAATTATAGGGCACATATCTTAGTTTCTGAGAGACGCAGGGATTTTACTTTATTTTTTATTGTTTCACTTATTTTCTCGCTTTCATTTCCCTCTACTTCGTTCTCTTTTAAATCTTTCACGTTTTCATTCATTACTTGCTTCCTGCCTTCCTTCCCTCAAACAAGGCCAGGTGCTTAGTTTTGAAATCTCATTCAAAATGGTGCCACGTCATCTGCCAGGGCCAAGAATCCAGAGGTGCTGTCATATTTCTCCTTGCCAGCGTGGATCTCCTCCGAGCCCCGCCCTCCCTCCTCACCTGCTCCTGGGGAAACTACACCAAGGCCGCCGCTCTGGCCTGGGGCTCCCTCCCACACGGCCTTGGTGGCCCCCTCCCCCTCGCCCCGGGACCGCTCCGCCCCTCCCGGATCCCGGTCGGCGGAGCGCATTTATTTGCATATTTCTACCTTTGTTCCCTGCCAGCGGCCAATCAGCGCGCGGGGCGAGACGAAGGGGCTGGGCGGGGCTCGGGCTCCTGCTCCGGCTCAGCTGCGGCGGCCGCAGGTTCCAAAGCGGGTCCGAGCCGCCGCGCGCGCGCCGCGCACTGCAGCCCCAGGCCCCGGCCCCCCACCCACGTCTGCGTTGCTGCCCCGCCTGGGCCAGGCCCCAAAGGCAAGGACAAAGCAGCTGTCAGGGAACCTCCGCCGGAGTCGAATTTACGTGCAGCTGCCGGCAACCACAGGTTCCAAGATGGTTTGCGGGGGCTTCGCGTGTTCCAAGAACTGCCTGTGCGCCCTCAACCTGCTTTACACCGTGAGTATCCCCAGTCCGTTCCTGCTCGCTTGGGGGCTTTGCACCTGCTTGGGCGCTCTTTGGCTTCCCTGCCTGGTCAGCGACTCACTCGTTGCATCCCGCGCCCCCTTCCCGGCTTCCCACGCTCTGCGCGCCCCCGGCCTCACCATCCGTCCCCGCCGGGGACCGGGCACCGGCGCTTGTCGCAGTCTCTTCCTTTCGTTCATTGTGAAGCCGCGGTCTCTCAGGCTCGCTGGCCGCGTCTCTGCCACATTGCTCCACCCCGCCCCCTCACCCACCGCCTTGTTTTTCAAACATTCAACCGGACCTCCCCGCTTTCCCACCCCGTACCCTTCTGCCGCTCGCTCCTGACATCCAGACGCATCTGGGCAAGGCGTGGAGGCGCGAGAGCCGTCAGGGCTTGCGGACAGCTTTGCGGAATGGCGTGGCCTGAAACTGACGAGGCGGCATATGGCTGGTGTGCCTCTGGGTTAGCTCTTCGTACCCTCGGGATTTTAATTGAGGCCACTGAGTAGGTTCACAGGATGTCCGCTGCTTCCGAAGTTTGTTTCGTGCTCACAGTAAAGGGATGTCTTTTTGTTTTTGTTGTTGTCAGTTTTGCTCGTACTTGGTGCTTTTTCTGTGTGTCTTGCCCATGATCAATATCCTAACTCCATTTTAAACCAAGTCCTCCAGGAAATAAGCGAGCCCCCACCCAAGTCGTTTCTTTCCCTGCCAACCAGCTTGGGCCTCTTAGTTTTAACGCTGCAGGCTCTCTTTGTGATTTTTTGAGGCGCAATTCTGGGTGAACAGGAGGATGGGCAGGACAGATCGACATTTATTGAATGCCTATCACGTCCCAGGTTTTACATACACAATGCTCGTTCATCATTCTGACAACCTTCTGAGGGAATGGGGCATTATCTACATTTTATACATAAGGTAACAGACCAAAAAGGTTTTAGTAAGTTTACATAGCTGGTAGTTGACGAGTCAGGAGTGGAACCTAGGCTGTGGAATCCAGATCTTTCCACAGGCTGTCTCTACCGGGCGGAAGAAACTTCCTCTTCTGTCATCATCCCTCCATAGTAGTCTTGCTCCCTTCTATAAATATACCTGGCGCTTTGCAGCACCCACCCTGAAAACAAACCCAGCACCCCTGCATTAGCAGAGAGCTAGGCCATCTGTGCAAGCTTAGATTACCTCCTTGGAATAGAGAGGCTGCCTTGTGGTCACCAACAGGAGAAGGAGGTTGGGTCATTTTACCATTACTGTTCCTTTGTATGTGAACATGACTGCAAGCTTTGAAGGCAAGACAGAAACAGGCATTGAGTACGCTTTTATGGCTAGTTAGTAAGAATCTGGTCAACATGGTCATTAATAGTAGACTTGGGAAAAAAATTTTAGAACACCTGGTGATACAGTTCCTTGGAGATACATGTCAAGTTTCAGATCAAAATTCATCTGTGTCACCCTGAGGCATGCTTATCACCCTGGCTGTTTATTAAGTAAATGCTGACCAGTTCTCTAGGGTTTTTTTTTTTTTTTTTAAATCAGTGTGAGTGGCCTGCTTGGAACTTTAAATTCCTTATTTTGTGCCCTGAGTTCTGTTTTTTTTCTGCCAATGATTTAGTCATCTGTTTGCCAGACACTTAGTCTTACAGTGCCTGCTTACACAGAGTGGAATGTCTGCTTTGCATACTTACTTCACTGAAGGGTCTATATAAATGTATAATATTTTTTAAAAAGGCAAGTTATTTTAAAATGAAGTTCCTTGCTTTCTAGACATCATTTTTAGTTGTATTTAGAGTATATCAGGAAAGTGAGGCGAAAGAAAGGTGATTCTAAAGGGACATGTTAAGACTATTTAATATCTATTCTAAATTATTGACCTTCAAAGTGTGTGTTCTATTGATTTTAATAGCTATGCGGTAAAACTTAATGAATTGGAAATTCACGGGACAATAAAAATGGCTAGCCCTTTTAAATCATACACTTTTTAGACAAAGGGACATTTCTTAAAATGAATTAGTGGCTGCTTGCTTCTTTTACATTGTAAATAGGCTTAAATAACTGCAGCAGTTTAAAGTGGAAGCAAGTGACAGGTAAAAGTTGGATCAAGTCTTAGATAGATGCTGAAAATGTGCCATGGCCATTATTTAGCTTCTATTTCTCCCCTGATCTCTTTCTCAACATTTTAAGATGAAAAAAATGTGAGGCAGTTGGGGATGGGATTGAGCATGAAGACTTGGGAGACATTTCTCTATAAGTCATGAATAGAAACATTCTTTGTAGGTTCTAATCCCACCCTGGTCACTGCCTCTAAAATGTGCTCAACGCTACAGGATTACATTTGAGGTCATTTCTAAAAGTGTTGGTTAAACCAGGATTGCATATGGGAACGGCAGATGCCTGAAACATCATCATTGCTGTGTTGAAGCATTTTACTGAGGAACTTAGGACTGTATCAGCTGAACTGTCCACATGCTCTGGTGGCTTGCTGATGAGCCTGAGATTCGTGCCACATTCATGATCAGCTCAGAAAGCATGTCACTAAAAACAAGTTGCAAGTCCTAAACAAGGAAATTTGATCACTAGGCAAAATGTTAACGATTGATTTTTCTTGTTGTTTATGGCTTGTTTATTTTAGTTAATAGGATCGCCAGTACTGGACAAGCTTAAATTAGTGTAGTATGTGTTAACAGTTTGTAAATATAGAAGAAAAGGGGGAAGCTACATTCCTGAATTCACCTTCACAGTATTCTAAGAGAATGACTTGCCTCAGAGCTTCCTGCATTTAAAGAAACTTTCAGTTTCTTCATTCAACAATTATTTGAGTGCCTACTGTGTGCCAGGCTCTGTTCTCACTTTGGAAATACAGCAGCAAACCAAACAGGGCTTAAAAATCAATGTGCTTTTATGAAGGCTCTTTTTTATTTACTACCTTTTATACATATGTTTTCAGGAATTGTATTCAGTCAATAAACTTTTGTCTACTGTGTGCACTCTTTTGAGAACTGTGGGAAATAATAAATACCTATAAAGGCAAATGCATTGTGAAGACAGGATCTAGATGAGAGACATGGAGTGGGAAAATTAAATGGCGTATAAGGAATATACTGACTTTAGGTACCATAAAATTTAGGACTGTGGGAGATATTTGTGGGTTAGAGAAGTTGGGGGAATAAAGGAGGTGTGATTGAATCAAGGAAATGTAGAAATAGTGTGTGAGTCTTTTTGATACCATTTAGGATATACATAAAAATGAAAATGATTTGGGAAAATGACTTATTTTTAATAGTTTATAGGAATATTTTAGGCTGAAAAGATTTTGACAAGTAGTGAAAAAAACTTTTGAAAATTATGCTTAGTGATTTGTGGGAAATTTTAGAAAATATGGAATAAAATTTGTATTAAAATACGTAATATTTTGAAGCTTTATAATGTGTCTCCTTGTGCTTCTTAACCAGAGAAGAAAGCTCTATTAAAAATAAACAACCAAAAAAAAAGGTAGCTGACTTTGTTAAACAGAACCAAACTGAAAAATATGACCAAACGTATATTTACTGGGACTTTTTAAGAGTTGCCCTGCCAGTTTTAAAATCAGGAGGGAAATTTCGGAAGTTGCAGTTTTGTTTCTCCTGTGTGTGTTCATTCTTAAAACATCTTTCCATGTTTTTTCTTTCTCTTTTTCGTGATTCTTTTTCCTTATACTTTTGGTTGTTTTGAGAAAAATTCTCATGCAGCATAAAAATTATACTGAATTACTTCATAAACACCTTAATTTATATTTTTATCACCTCTGAAATTGGGATGCATTTTGTCGTTTTTATTTGTATTTTTGAGATGGAGTTTCACTCTTGTTGCCCAGGCTGGAGTGCAATGGTGCGATCTTGGCTCACTGCAACCTCCGCCTCCTGGGTTCAAGCGATTCTCCTGCCTCAGCCTCCCGAGTAGTTGGGATTACAGGTGCCCGCCACCATGTCCAGCTTATTTTTTGTATTTTTAGTAGAGACGGGGTTTCGCCATGTTGGCCAGGCTGGTCTTGAACTCCTGACCTCAGGCGATCCACCCGCCTCGGCCTCCCAAAGTGCTGGGATTACAAGCGTGAGCACTTTATCTACTATAAAATGCTCCCAGCCTGGGATGCATTTTATAGTAGATAAAGTGTGCCATATCTGTTAGATAAAAAAATACGACCATACAATTTATGGGAAGAAAATTCTGTTTTTAATCTGTTAGATAAAAAACATATGTCCATACAAATTATGGGAAGAAAGATCACTGGATTTATGAAGAAAACTGAAACTTTTCCAACTCTGTTACTAGACAAACAGCTTACTTTGAGTTTCAGTTTCTTCATGTATAAATTGGTGATGATGTTTTTCAGTCGTCCCCTCATGAAGCTGTGTAAGGATAAAATCAGATAGTATATAAATGCTTTAGATGTATAATAGAAATAAAATTAAGTTGTTACAGCTTCAGGTGGAAAAAGTTGAATTTTGCTGAATTTATAGACTTGGCTTCTTCTTTCCAGCTATTCTTCACAGGTAAAACTTGCATAAAGAAAACTCGTATAAAACAATATTTTGTTTCTTTTAGTCTGCAATGATCAAGGTTAAGTGCGAAAGCACAGCTAAATATTTTAAAGCATGAAAGTTGGCATTAGGTTAAAAAGTAGTAATATTAAGTAGGAATTACTTTTATTTATCCACTGTAGAATCGAATTTTTCTTGTAATACCCTTTTTTTTTTTTTTACATAATTGGCCAACCTTTCAAACGTGTCTGTGGGTTTCCTCTACCCTTTCTCTTGAATGAATCTACTTCCTGTAAAATTGTACTATAATTGTAACTGTTTGGGGTTATTTGTGAGTCTAATGTAAGTTTAAGATGTGCCCAAGTTATTTTCTGTTTTTTATTCTAATAATGAATATTAATTGAGCATCAATAGCAGTGAACAGAATCCCAATGGCTTGCCTTCATGGAGTTTATATTTATGGGGGTGGACAGATGATAAATAAGTAAGTAAATTATATATCATATTAGAAGGTAAACAAGTTTTATGGAGAAAAGTAAAGCGGAGTAAAAGGAAAGATAGGTGGGGCAGTGGAGTGGATGTGGGAGGATGGGTACACAGCTTCACATGTGGTGGTCACGCTTGGCCTGCATGGAAAGAAAACAGTGTACGAAAGTTGTTGGACTGTTCTTGCGTTGCTATAAAGAAATACCTGAGACTGGATAAAGAAAAGAGGTTTAATTGGCTCATGGTTCTGCAGGAAGCATAGTGCTGGCATCTACTTCTGGTGAGGGCCCCAGGAAGCTTGCAATCATGGCAGAAGGGGAAAGGAAGTCCCTGTGTCACATGGGGAGAGTGAGGGGGAGGTGCCAAACGCTTTTAAACAACCAGATCTTACGTGAACTCAGAGGGAGAACTCATTATCACTGAGGGGATGGTGCCAAACCATTCATGGGGGATCCACCCCTACGAATCACCTCCCACCAGGCCCTACCTCCAACATTGGGGATTACATTTCAACATGAGATTTGGAGGAGACAAATATCCAAACTGTATCAAAAGGCCTAAAGGAGATGAAGAACAATTATCTAAGAAAAGTGTTTCAGGTAGAGGGAATGGTCTTTGAAAAGACCCTGATGAAAGAGTATTTCTGCTTTTTTTTTCTTTTCTTTCTTTCTTTTTTTTTTTTTTTTGGTATAGGGTATTGCTCTGTCATGCCGTGGTGTGATCTCAGCTCACTGCCAGAGAGCTGTCTCCTGGGCTCAAGTGATCCTCCCACATCAGCCTACCTAGTAGCTGGGACTACAGGCATGTACCACCATACCCAGCTAATTTTAAAAAATATTTTGTAGAGACGGGGTCTGTGTTGTCTGGGCTAGCCTTGAATACCTGGCCTCAAGCAATCCTCCCACCTTGGCCTCCCAAATTGCTTGGATTACAGGTGTGAGCAACTGTGCCTGGCCAGGAGGAGTATTGCTGGTTTATGCAAGGGACAGATGAGTCAAATATGAGTGGGACAGAGCAAGCAAGCAGTACAATGTAGGAAATGAGGTCAGAGAAGTTAGGGGTGGACCCAGGAGAGCACTATAGGGCCATGAGCTTTTATACCAAGTGAAATGGGGAGCCAATGGTGTGTTTAGGTTTGAGGACTGATATAGTCTGATTTTTATGTAAAAGGCTATATGGCTTTTTACATTGAGACTAGTTACAAGGCTATTGCTATAATTTGCACATGAGATGATGGAGGCTTGGATTAGTATGGTGGCAACAGAATTAAAAGAAATAGATTCTGAGAGTGTTTTGGAGGTAGGGCGACCTGATTTACTGAAAGGGACAAGTCACAGATTACTATGATTTGTGGCTCAGGCTCAAGGAATTGGCAGGATAGATTTGCCATTAACTAGGATGGAGAAGATGGTAGGTGGAGCAGACTTTGGGATGAATTAGAGGATTCAGTATTGGATGTGATGCTAAAGAAACCCAAGTGGAAATGTCAGGTAGCACTTATAGTAACCATACTGTCATTCAGGGGAGAGGACTTTCCAACAAGTTAGTGAGGGTAGATAGAGAAGGGCAGTGGTCCATGGATTGAAGTAGTGCATTTCAAACACTAAGAGATTCAGGAGATGAGGAACATTCAGCAAGGGAGCCTGAAAAGGAATGGCCAGTCAGGTTGGAGGAAAATTGCAGAGAGGTTGGTGTCTCAGAAGTCAAGTGCAAACCATTTCAAGGAGATGGGGACCAAGGGTTGGTTCTCGAATTTGTCAGTGAAGAAGTCATTGAAAAGAGCAGTTACCCTTTTATTTTTCTTATAATCCTCTGAACAATAAAGGCAATGTCCCAGTCATTCTGGCTTTCCTATGTGCCCGGCACAGCCCTGGCATGTGGTTGGCATTTAGTTAATTGAATGCAGGAATCAGTACAGGGTTCTTCTGCCCAGACTTCATTTCTTGTCTCCCAGAAATGCTCCAAAGAAGGAAGTGGTAGAGTGGGGTTGGAACTTTGTTGGCAGCTGTGGATGTCACCTCAAACTGGTTACCCTTGGAAAATGACAAGTGGAGGTCCCTTACTTTCAATCACCTTTATATAATTTCCATATACTTTGTATTTTTTTGCCTAGTAAGTATAAAAGCAATGGCATCATAGAGAGCCATAATGAAGAAAAATATTTGCAAGAGCACTTCAGGCCTTCTGTGTCATTTGAAGAATGATCATAAAGCAATAAAAGAACTGAGGTTTTGGCTTCAACACTCAATGTCTGGCTATTTAGCAAAATCTAGATTATTTATAGAGTTTTCATATTTCCATCCAGATGTTTGGCATCGTAGAAACACGTGCTTGATCTTTTCTGAATTGCTCTTCAGTTTTCCACCTTAGGCAGAAGTTCAGAAGAGAGTTCAGTGTTCACGTGTAATTCCTCATTATGAATGTTGAGGCATATTGAGGAAGATAGTCTGGGGCTTTGTTTTCTTTTTTTTAGGGGCAGGGTCTCACTCTGTCACCAAGGCTGGAGTGCAGTGTGTGATGATAGCTTACTGCAGCCTTGAACCCCTGGGCCCAAGCGATCCTCTCACCTTCTGTCCTTCTGAGTAGCTAGAACTACAAGCATACTCCACCCTACCCAGCTAATTAATTTTTTTTTTTTTTTTTGTAGAGACAGGGGTCTTGCTGTGTTGCCCAGGTTGGTCTTGAACTCTTGGCTTCAAGCAATCCTCTTGCATTGGCTTCCCAGAGTACTGAGATTACAGATTACAGAGTACTGAACCTGCCTGCCTTTATTTTCTTTACATGTCTGTGGATGCTGTATTACATTTTGTTGGTATAGTCCTTCTGTATCTTACTACTGTTTTAAATTTGCTTGCCTTCCACTACCATCATAACTTCTCTGTTGTGTTAGTGCTAACAAAACATTTTTGAATAATTTACAACATCTAATCTGTCTTTTTGAAATGTTTTAAATTCTTTCATCCTCAAAGCAATTCACTTACCTTGGAAGAATTTTGATACTGAAAAAAAAGGTAGTTGTTTTCACAATATTAAAATCTGTCTTTTCATCTTGTTCTTGAAATGTGGTGGATATTTGATGAAAGATTGAAGGTTATGTAAACAGAGAATAATATGGAACATCATTAGGCTGACTTTCTTCCCCTCCAAATATTGTATAGATTGGAGAATTAGCGTTTCCTTGTCCTGAAAGGGTAATGAGCAATATCATGTGCTCTTTCATTCAGCAGTATGTTTTGAGCACCTCTTAGGCTTCACACTCTTAGCCAGGTGCTAGGAATGTAAGATAACATGGGCCTTGATTGTCTGGTGCTTAAAGTGTAGAAGGCCCATCAGAATTCCAAGTATGACTGGGAGGAGGAATGGTGGCTAATGAATAACTTCGGGCGATAATCCAGGCCCTTCACATCTTGGGATTTGTCAGCCTGGGAGTATGGACTTTATCTCGAGATCAGAAACAAAGGACAGCCTGCATAGAAATGACCTGATCTGATTGGCTTTAAAACAAAGACCACAATGTTAGGAATAGAGTTTAGCCGGAAGTAATAGAAACCCAGCTATCACTGCTTAAAATGGTAAGTTTTATTATTTTCACGGAAAAAGAAGTCAAGACCCAGGTAACCCAGGGCATGTGCATAATTGAAGCATATTGTCATGGGCCCAGTCTCCATCTGCTTTCCTGCCCAACTATCCTTGGCATGCCACCAAATTACATATAAAACTCGAGGTACCATGAATTGTTCCAGGCCAGGCAGAAGATGGTCTAAAATGTCTTTCCTTGTAAAGCCTTGTCTTTTGGGGGGAAACAGATCTATTGAAATATTATCGACACAGTAAGGTGAATATACTTAAAGTATAACATTTTATAAGTTTGGGCATATGTGTACACCTGTGAACCCATGACCACATTCAAGACCCCTGAAAATCTCCTCATCCTTCTTTGAAATCCCTCTTTCCCACCCTTAAACCCCCCTCCTAGTCTGCAGGCAACCATGGACCTGCTCAGCGGTAAAACTTACATTGGTGTTAAATTTAGTAACACTAAGGAGGATGTTTGTAGAAAAAAGATGGGACATTCCTCTGGCTCATTGATTCCCTTCTTCTTTTGACGGCAGAATAAGAAGCTTTAGGGACGTCTCTTCAGCTAAAAGGAGTGCTCATGTTTTTAAAAGTTTATTGACAAGGCGAGAATTTAGATTTGTTGTTGGTAGGGAAGGTGGTCACAATGGTGAAGGTAATAGGATCAGTGCAAATTTGCAGGTATTGAAAATTTATGATAAACACAAGGTGAAGCTTGTATTAATCAGGATACTTCATGGGTTATAGACGTTCTTGAAGCAATGTGTTGGCTCATATAAGTGGAACATCCAGTAGTTGGGTCATAAGGTTTTGCTGGATCAAGGGGCTCAGAAGTCGCTCGCCCCTTTCATCTGCTTTTCAGCTTAGCTTGCCTCTGCTTAGTTTCTTTTAGGGGCTAGATCTTTCCCTGTCCATGATGGCTACTGGCAGAATCAATGTTGTCCTTATACCTTGCTAGGTCAGATGAACCTGTTGTTTTTTCCTTTCAATATTCCTTTATCGATCTTGCAGGACATGCTTATTGACCCTGTTGGCTTATGGACCCATCCCTTGGATCAATCACTGTTGATAGAAGGATGGGCAGCCATGATTGGTAGGCCAGAATTTTGTGTGTCTGCTGCTGCTGATGGTCAGAGGGGCCAGTCATTAAGGGTTGTACTGGAAATATATGTGTTAGGTTGCAAAAACAACACGTGTCTAAGACAGAGGTCATTCTTATTCTGGGCAGCAACTTCCCCAGTTCTTCTGTTCTTAATTCTAGCATATCCTAGCAATTTCTTCATCATCTGCAAGGCTTAGTGTAGTGGTTTAATATTTCAACACCCGCTTATGCTAGATTATAAAGAACATTATGCATATATCTTTCTTTGTTCTTTATTTTTATTTTTATTTGAGATGGAGTCTTGCTCTGTTGCCAGGCTGGAGTACAGTGGCGCAATCTTGACTCACCGCAACCTCTGCCCGCCGGGTTCAAGTGATTCTCCTGCCTCAGTCTCCTGAGTAGCTGGGATTACAGGCACATGCTACCATGCCCAGCTAATTTTTTTTTTTTTTTTTTTTGTATTTTTAGTAGAGATGGGGTTTCACTGTGCTGGCCAGGCTGGTCTCGAACTCCTGACCTCGTGATCTGCCCGCCTCGGCCTCCCAAAGTGCTGGGGTTAATGGTGTGAGCCACCGCGCCTGGCTCTCTTTGTTCTTTAATACCATTATTGTATGTATCAATCCGAAAGACACACAAACACACGGTGTTTAATGTTAAAACAATTCTGTTTGCTAGAGTGATCTCAAATATATTAAGTTTCTAATTCCAAGTAGAATTTCTTGTTCCCCTACTCTAGGCAACACACAGTGTGCTCTTCTGCTTGTATGTGAATGTACGTGTATGTGACAAAATTTCTGAATTAGATAAAAGTAAACAAGCACAAAATGAATAAGCTTACCATTTGGTAGTTAACTAATGGAAAGGTCGTATGAGTGGAGTCCTTATTAACACATCACTGTGTGACCAAGTCTCATAGGAAGTAAATTAGAGAGATGCTATTCACTTACCTGTTGATATGCCTATAAAGCAAGAACTACAATTTCTTATGCATTGTAATAGTGTCTTTAATATTACATCTCAGTGTTAAACATTTCTTAATTGTTTTCCTAGGCACTGTGATGCAGTTCTATAGGGAGAAAAAAAAGTCACATTACTCCTCACCTATAAAATGAAAGGAACAGATTAGGATCCCTGGCCAGGTAGTTTAGTGCCATGGTGTTCTCTCTCTGTCTCTGTTTTGTTTTTGTTTTTGTTTTTGTTTGAGACAAGGTCTTGCTATGTTGCTCAGGCTGGTCTCCAAACTCCTGGGCTCAAGTGATCCTGCCTCGGCCTCCCAAAGTGCTAGGATTATCGATGTGAACCACTATGCCCCACCTGTGCTGTAGCGTTCTGTGTTTGTGCTGTTAGCCCTGGCTAAGCATTTCTTTCTTTCTTTTTGAGACAGGGTCTTGCTCTGTTGCCCAGGCTGGAGTGCAGTGGCATGAACACAGCTCCCTGCAACCTTGACCTCCTGGGCTGAAGCTATCCTGAGTCAGTCTCCCAAGTAGCTGGGACCACAGCTGGTTGCCACTGCACCTGGCTGATTTTTTTATTTTTTTGGTAGAGGCAAGGTCTCCCCATGTTGCCCAGGCTGGTTTCGAGCTACCTGGGTTCAAGCAATCCTCCTTCCCCGGCATCCCAAAGTGCTAGGATTACAGGCATGAGCCACTGCGCCTGGCCTGGCTGAGAATTTCTATGTTTCTTGCAGTAGCACCTTCCTGTTTATTCCCCCTTCAGTAGACTCTACTCATGTGTACACTTGCAGTTTTGCCATTGCCACTTTCTCTTGGCGTTTACTCGCAGGAGAAATGCCAGTTTTAGACACTTTTTATGACCAGTTTTATGGTCTTGCTTTGGTGTACCTTTTCCATTACAGCTCCTTTAGTTCTCTTTTTAAAACTCTTTTTATATGATTCACCTTTCTTTGTCTTAAGGAGAAAACAGGAAAGGTTGGTGCTTACTGCTTATAAAAATATTACTAGCAATGAATTAACAGACGCATAATTCCTTTTTATCAGCATTGTCTCCCAAAGGGAAGGAAACTGTCATAGGTGTACATTTACTTTCTATTCCAGTTGATTTTATAAGGAAACTGTTATTATAATAGAACAAAAGATTCTTTGGAGTTCCTTTGTCTAGCAAGTTCTAGTGACAAACCTAGGCTTTTTAATTATGCAGTTAGAGTTAACTGTTTGAATCAACAATTTTTAGATCACTGGTTTGGAAGACCTCATATAATCTTGTTCTCTTCACAATTACAAACCAGCCATAACACGTAAGTATCACTACTGAGAAATAAATTGTTTTACTATTATCTTTAAAAGTCTCCTTTTTAGTAAAGTTAAGGATACACTGATAATCAGATCTCATTAGAGGCATATTATAAGTCTTTAGGTGTTATAATTTTAAAAGTTAACTTGGGTATTTGGGGGATTTTTAAAATAATGTGTTAGAAACACCAATCATACACAAGAAAACACATTGTTTTTAGCTTTTTAAATGAAAAAATCCAACATACTTTTGGGTGTTTATTAGAAAATTGATTAGCACAAACAAGTTTATGATGTACAGTTTCGCTGTTGCTGTAATAAGTGCAAAATTTGTTTTGGATTGGACAGTTGAATCTATGTTTTCTTTCACCTTTGGGAATGGCCCTTACAAATGAGAATGTGTATTTGCGTGTGCATGTGTGTGCATATGATCGTCTAGGAGTTGGGCATGAAAATGGGATAGGGCAGTGTCTTGGTTCACTTTTGAAACCATCTGAGTGTGATGGACCTAGAGCATTGCTTTTTGTTACAAACGTGGAGAATCAGCAACTTACTGCCTGTTGCCTTCACTTGTATACCACCTTCATTCCCAAGCCTCCTCTTTCCTAAATTGGAACAAATTATAGGAGGGAATGTGGACTGCTCTTGAATATGCATAGATGGGAACTGAGGTGAAATATTTGAGAGACAAGTGAGAATGTCTAGATTTAAGTAGCTGGGTTTGGGAGATAGTGGGAGCTAAGGCTGAATGAGGAAAGTTAGACCAATTTACAGAGGAAAGGAAAGCAGAAGAATTTAGAATTGGTGACTTAGTAAGAAGGGGGTGTTACATTTTTCAAGGCTAGTTTTAATTAGGGAATTTCATATGCTCAGGAAATAATATGGTAGACCCCTGTGAACTCACTGGCTTTATACATTTCTCATATGCCAGTGTTTTTTTTCTCTCTCTCTTTTGAGATGAGGATTCTTTTTGTTGCCCAGGCTGGAGTGCAGTGGCTATTCCCAAGTGCAGTCACAACGCACTGCAGCCCAGGACTCCTGGGCTCAAGCAGTCTGTCTTGGCCTCCCAAGTCCCACCTACTGTTGAGACTATAGGCACACCACTGAACCCAGCTAATCTCTCTTTTAAGAAGTTAAATGTTATTCTGTAGCTAAAGGCCAACTCTCCAGTCCCTTTCCCATTTTCCCCTCTCAAAGGTAGTCACTGTTCTGAAATCAAGATCTGTCACTTCCATGAATGTGTATGATGATGTCATATATTATATACATTAATTATCTACAAATAACATATAGTATTGTTTTTTGTGTTTGAAAATTTATATAAATGGTATGTTTTATCTGTATTTATGCAACTTGTCTGATTTCCTTTACATTTTTTTGAAATTTGTCAATTTAATAGAAATAGATAAAAATCATTTGTATTCTATTGTGTGATCACACCAGAGTCTGTGAATTCCCTAGTCGTGATGTTTGAAAATGTTTTTAATTTTTTACTGTAACAAACAAGGTTGTGGTAGAATCCTGGTATATATCTAGTTGGGTACATACGTGTTCTCTTGGGGATTAACCTAGAAACAGAATTGCTGGGGTAGTAAGGGATACATATAATTTTCCTAGGTGGTGTTAATTTGTTATATAAAGTAGCTACAACAATTTATATTTCTACTTGTACACAAGTTTTAGGTTCTTTACATTCTTGGTGTCATCAGGCTTAGTTTTTGCCAGTCTAGTGCATGTGAGATGGTATTTCCTTGTTTTAATTTTTGTTTCCCTGATTTTTGATGTGATTTAACATTTTTCATGTGTTGATTGGCCTTTCAAATTCTTCTTCAGTGAATTGACTCTTACTACCTTTCACCACTTTTCAGTTTGCTTTTTGTCTTAAGTTCATTTGTATTCATTTTTATTTTTTATTTATTTTTATTTTTACTTTTGAGATGGAGTATTGCTCTTGTTGCCCAAGCTGAAGTGCAGTGGCACCATCTCGGCCCACTGCAACCTCCTCCTCCTGGGTTCAAGCGATTCTCCTGCCTCAGCCTCCCGAGTAGCTGGGATTACAGGCGGGTGCCACCACGCCCAGCTAATTTTTTGTATTTTTAGTAGAAATGGGGTTTTACCATGTTAGCCAGGCTGGTCTTGAACTCCTGACCTAAGGTGATCCGCCCACCTTGGCCTTCCAAAGTGCTGGGATTACAGGCGTGAGCCACCGCACCTGGCCTGTAGGCATTTTTTAATATGTGTGCTGGAAATATATTCTCCTAGTCCTAGGCGTCTCTCACATTTGTCTCCTATTTTTCACTATACAGTACAGAAGTTTAAATTTGTAACAGGTTGGATGGTACGGCAGGTAAAAACACAGATCTACAGCCAGGTAGCCTGGGTTCATATCCCAGCTCTATCCCTTCCTTACTGTCTAACCTTGGGCAAGTTACTTAACATCTCACTCTGTGCACAGCTTTTCCCATCTGGAAAATGGAAGCAATAGTACCTACCTCTTAGGGTTTTTGTGAAGATTAAATTAGTTAATAAATGTAAAACCCTTATAATACTTTCTTAAACAGAGTAAATGCCATGTCAGTGTTATATGCGCATTTTTTGAAACTTGTTTCAAAGAAATTTTTCCTTACCCACAAAGTCATTAAAGTATTTTCTATACTTTTAAGTTGTGCTTAAAGTAGAGTTTATGGTTTGAGGTAGGGATTAATAATATCAGTTTTCAAAATGAGAAGGTGGTTGTCACAAGGCTACTTATTAAAGTCTACTCTTTCTCTGCTGACTTAGAATTTTGCCTCTCTCAAAGACTATGCTGCCGGCTTATTTAGATCTGTATCAGTTACCTGCTTTAACGACTGAACCATTAAAATGAGGTATTTGTCATATCTCTTATTTTATTTTATTTTTTTTGAGACAGAGTCTTGCTCTGTCACCCAGAGTGGAGTGCAGTGGCGTGATCTTGGCTCCCTGCAAACTCTGCCTCCTGGGTTCAAGCTATTTCTGGCTGATTTTTGTATTTCTAGTACAGACGGGGTTTCACTATGTTGGCCAGGCTGGTCTCGAACTCCTGACCTCAAGTGAGCATCCCGCCTTGGCTTCCCAAAGTGCTAGGATTACACGCATGAACCACTGTGCCTGGCCATTATAATAGGTTCTGATATTTGTTAGATGGTTTTTAACTTATTTAGTTTTTAAATTTTTAAAATCTATTTAATTTTACTTTAAAAAAAAAGAAATATATCCAAAATATGTAGAGTCAGGCTCAAGTTTTGCAGACATGGGTGAAAACAACAACAAAGGTGGCATTCAGGACAGTTAGATTGAACCACTGACAGGACTGATTTACTACCAGGAGCATTTCTTCTTCATGGTTCTGGTGACAGTGCAGCTGGGCTAAGAAAAAGTGCAGCAGATACAAGCTTTTCTCCTTAATCTTCTTTATCTCTTTGTTTATTTTAGGTCTTCTTTCATGTTCTTCAAATACATTTCACAATTTTCTTCATGAAGATCTTGGACTACTTTTGTTGGATTTCTTCATATATATCTTATATTTTGGGGGTATATTACAAATTATATCCTAAAAAGTACATGAAAAAAATTTTTTTTGGTGCATCAGCATGTTGTTGATTTTTGTGTATTGATTCTGTTTCTAGCAACTTTGCTGGTTCTTACCAATTTTATTTTTTTTTTTGATTTTTTGGATTTCCTTTGTAGATGCTCCTAATAATTTTTGAATAATGAAAGCTGTGTTTCTTTCTTCCCATTGTTCTTTTGTATTTACACTTAGTTGTCTAAAACCCCACCACAATGCTGAATAGATGTGGTGAAAGTCCACACCCTGTCTTATTCCTGAATTTTGGAGAAAATGTTTATGATTTATTTTTATCTTACCATTAGCTAGAATAATCTTTCCTATCTTTTGTCACTGGGTGTGATTTTTGCTTTGGCTTTTTGATAGGTATTTAGCAGTTTAAAAATTTGGAAGGATTTATTATTAACCTTTCTCTTAAATAATTTTGCCAAGGGCTGTTGCTTTTCTCTCCTTTAATGAAGCTTTATGTATTCTTTCTATTGTAAGTTTCTCTTCTTTCTCCTACCATTGGGTTTGTTTTATGTGACTCTTTTTTAAGTTTGCATTTTAAAAAATATGGGTTTTTAAAGTAGTTTTTATTCCCCCTTTATCTTTTTATTTTTCTGTTTAATATATTTTTTTATTTTATTATTATTATTATTATTTTTGAAATGGAGTCTCACTCTGTTGCCCAGGCTGGAGTGCGGTGGCACGTTCTCGGCTCACTGCAGCCTCTGCCTCGGGTTCAAGTGATTCTCCTGCTTCAGCCTCCCAAGGAGCTGGGATTTCAGGCGCCCACCATCACACCCGGCTATTTTTTAAAAAATATTTTGGTAGAGACAGAGTTTCACCATGTAGGCCAGACTGCTCTTGAACAACTGACCTCAAGTGATCCACCCGCTTCGGCCTCCCAAAGTGTTGGGATTACAGGCGTGAGCCACCGCGCCCAGCCCCCTTTTATCTTTTTAGTCAGTTTAAAATATTTTGTTTTAGTCTCCTTCAGTTAGTTCTGTCATCTCAAGTTCTTGGGAGCTTTTGTCCTTCTTTTGTTATATTTGTCATATCTCTCTCATGGTAAATTTTTTTCTTAGTCATTTTGTGATTTTTGATTGGCAGCAATGTTTTTATTTTTTTCTTTGGGAATCCTGTAAGGGCTGGGATTTGGAAGGGTCCCTCCTGAGCAAATTTTGGATATGCGTTTATGAGCTTTTCTCCCCCAAATGCCGTCACCTCTTGTAATCAGCTTTTATTTGAATTGTTTGTCTTGAGGATTCCTGCATGCCTGAGGCAGTGTACTCTTAGACTGCAAGCATGGGCATGATAGGCTCTTGTTTGATAGGCTCGTGTTTCTCTTTCTTGAAAACTTTTTGAAGAGACTGAAAAGTCTTTGCTCTCTTTCTGGATAGGTTGTTGTGGTTTTTCTCTAACCCCTGACACTGAAAATACAGCTTTTTGGAGATCCCAGTTATGCAAGGGTCTCAGTTCCACTTCCTAGCTCTGCTACGAAACCTAAATCCTTTCCCGTTAGGGACTGTTCTGATCCAGGAACTCCTTCCCCACCTGCTCATGGGACCCCACAGCACCAGCTGTATGCTTACAGTTCTAGCTTTCGATTCTCCTTTCATTTCTGGCCTCTAGGAATTTCCCGTAGTTTTTCTGTGCTCACTTACGTATTTAAATACAATGTTACAGTCTTTTCAGTGTTTTAAAATATTTGTAGCTGAAAGGATTCTATGGTAGCTCAGTTGCCCATGTTCCAAGAACCCTCTGTGGTGGGCTCAATAACCACACACTCCAAAAAGTCATTCATATCCTAATCCTTGAAACCTACAAACACGTTACTTTACGTAACTAAAAGGACTTTGAAGATGTGATTAAATGAAGAATCTTGAGATGGGGAGATTATTCTGGATTATCTGGGTGAGCTTTATGGAATCACACAGGTCCTTGGAAGAGGGAGGAAAGAGGGTCAGAGTCAAAAAACGATGTGCATATTTGAGGGGTTTGAACATGATATGCTCCTGGCTTTGAAGACAGAGGAAGGGGTTATATGCCAAGGAATGCAGAAAACCCCCAGAAACTAGACGAAGCAAGGAAACAGATTTTCCTTCTGGAGCTTTCAGGAGTACAACCTGACCAACACGGCCTCCAGAACTGTAAGGCAATACGTTTGTGTTATTTTAAGCCACTACACTTGTGTTAATTTGCAAAAGCAGCGATAGGAAACCCTCTTTGATGGTTTTAGAGGACTGCCTGGTAGTGGTAATTAGGGTAAACTGAAAACTATATTGAAGACACAGCAGAATCAACTTGGTGAGGAATGCCCTTGACAGAGGGTTATGTAGAAGGAAGCAGCCTCTTTTTTCCCCCTATCTGCAGGAAAAGAAAAAAACCAGAACAGAGGTACTTGTGAATATTCTAGATAACATTCTCAATAATAGCATAAAGCCTAATCTGAGAACTAAACTAGTGTTTTCTCCCCCTTTTTGGTTGTAGAGATCTTTTCTTTACATTTACATTAATAGATTCTCATTATTAATGAGCCTATTAGTTGGCAACTGAGTGAGCATTGAAGAGTTTCCTCATTTTGCCGAAACGATGATGCAGATAATGTATTTGCTTTGCTGGGAGGATGCTCATGAGGGTACCAGAACACTTCACCCCAGCTACATGATAAGGATTCCACTGATGGTAAAATTCCAGGCAGGTTCTATAACAGTGAGAGGTTCCTGATTTGTCAAACTCCAAATAGTTGAATTGTTCTGTAGTTCTTTTCTAGGACTGCTGTAGCAAATTACCACGAACATGGTGACTCAAAATAACAGAAATTTATCCCCTCACAGTCCTGGAGACCAGAAGTCCAAAATCAAGGTGTCCACAGAGTCAGGCTCTCTCAGGGACCTGGGGGAGAATCTGTTCTTGCGTCTTCCATTTTCTGGTGGCTGCTGGCATTCCTTGTGGCTGCATTAGTCTCTGCCTCTTTTTTTTATGTCACTTTCTACATTGTGTGTGTCTCTCTCTAATTTCCCTGTGCCTCTCTCTTAAGGATACCTGTTATGACATTTAGGGCCCACCTCATAATCTAGGATAAGCACCTCCTTTAAAGATCCTTAATTTAGTTCCATCTTTTACCACATAAGATAATATTTATCCTTGGCCGGGTGCGGTGGCTCATGCCTGTAATCCCAGCAATTTGGGAGGCCGAGGCAGGTGGATCACCTGAGGTCAGGAGTTCGAGACCAGCCTGGCCAACATGGTGAAACCCCGTCTCTACTAAAAATACAAAAATTAGCTGGACGTGGTGGCGTATGCCTGTAATCCCAGCTACTGGGAAGGCTGAGGTGGGAGAATCACTTGAACGCGGGAGGTGGAGGTTGCAGTGAGCCGAAATTGCGCCACTGCACTCCAGCCCGGGTGAGAGAGCAAAACTGTCTCCAAAAAATAAAATAAAATAAAAAATAAATAAATAATAAATACTTATTCTTTTACTACTGAAGATTATATTCATAGAGGGGTCAGCTGGGCTATTCTGTTTATCTGAATTTTTTTGTGTGTCAGGGGGAGATTATTGTTCTATACTCTTACTCGCCTTATAAAAAATCTCGGGGGGGCGGTTAGCAATTATTTGATTATTTGTCCTATTGTAATTTTTCATTCTCTTCTATACCGACTTCTAGAGCAAGGGTCCGAAAACTACAGCCCACAGCCAGATCCATCTCATTGACTATTTTTGTACAGCCTGCTAACTTAGAATGGTTTCCCATTTTTGAAAGTTAAAAAAAAAAGGAGGAATGATATTTTGTGATGCATTAAAATTATATGAATTCAAATTTTGGTATGTATAAATAGTTATTGGAACACAGCCCTGCCTGCTCATTTGTTTACATATTGTCTGTCACTGCTTTTGTGTACAGGGGCAGAGTTGGATAGTTATGGCAGAGACCATGTGATCTGCAAAGCCTGATAATAAATATCTGGCCGTTTGCAGAGAAAGTTTGCCAAGCCCTGTTCTAATAGGGATGTCTTGTCTCTGGCTTTTAGCACATAGCATCAAGTACTTGTCGATGAATTATTAACTTTTAATTTACTATTTAAGCAGGTGTAACTTTTAATATTCTCATATTTAAGAATTTCAGTAATATAGTAAGGATGTAGTATAATTCCCAAAAGGATTTAAAGAATCTTTTAAAGATCTTAAAGAACGATGGGGTTAGAAGAATTTTATTAGTAATACCCTTATTCATGCTTCTTATCTTTTTTGGCTCTAAGACTTAAAAGATACAATGTAGTTCTTCCTGTGAGTTTAACTGAATTAGGATATATGCATCACACCCAGGACTTGGATGTTGGCAAATGTGATGGTTAATTTTATATGTGAACTTGGCTAGGCTATGGTGCCCAGTTGTTTGGTCAAGCACTAGTCTAGATGTTGCTGCAAAAATATTTGTAGATGTGACTAACATTTACAATCAGTTGACTTTAAATCCTATTACCTTCCATCATGTGAGTGGGCCTTATCCCATCAGTTGAAGACCTTAAGAACAAAGATTAAGGTTTTCTGAGGAAGAAGGAATTCTGCTTGAGTTTCCAGCCTGCTGGCCAGCTCTACAAATTTCTGACTTGCCAGTCACGACAATCATGTGAGCCAATTCTTTAAAATCTCTCTGTCTCTGTTTCACTGTTGGATTTTCACTCAATAGATAGATAGATGTAGATATAGATGTATTTCCTATTGGTTCTGTTTCTCTGGAAACAGAAATACAGCAAGCTGCTCTGATGTCTTGCACATGTGGACCATCTTCAGCGTTTGGTACCATGATGCAGCAAGGATGCTAAGCATAGCCCTCCTGCCGCGCATCATCCAGCCCTCCTTCTTCCTTCGCACCTCCTTCAGGCTTCTGTCTTTTACAGCTCCTGAAAGGAAATGTGTTAAATTTGAATACCACAGAGTCAGAAATAAGCTCACTTGTGAAGGGGCAGAGGACTTTTTCTCAGTCCAAGACTGTTTGAAGTTGTGAGAAGACTGTCAGTGAGTATGATAAAATGAAACAGAGGCAAATGGGCCTGCTGATAAGGAGCAGTTGGGAAAATGAGAAGGACTAGACGAATTTCTGAGTGGCAAAATTTGTGAAAATTTTTGCCTCTCCTTGTCCCTCTGAAAAGAAAAGCTTGCTGGGTGTACCAGCTGCAGTGGAGCCCACCAAGTCCATATAACTCTCTAATTTGATGATATTATGCTATAGATGGTTCCTTTTATTCTCAAGTTTTGTCTCTTTGGCAAAAAAATACAAAAAAAAATTTCTATGAGTACAAATAGACACTCATGTAGCAGTTTTGCTTGTATCTCTACATATGTAAGGTTTACTGTACCAGTAGATGTAAAATTTACCTGACGAACTATTATATTACATACGAAAATTTACACATTTGAGCAGAAAAAGATGCATTTGATTAAGTGGTAATTTATTTTTATATTTCTAAGCAAAGTTTATCAGGCTTTTAAATGGTGCTAGAAAATATATTTTTTTATGTTTTGATTTTTCCTAATTGGGTATTATGCTGTCAGATTGCTCCAGGAAATGGTTGACTCATGATTGCAGATACTGTTTCCTTCCTGTTCAACAACCTGTCCCCCACTCCTCCCCTAATACCTATGTAAGCTTCATCTTCTATAAGTGAATTACCATCTTTATGTGGCGTACTATTTTTAAGTGGGATTTTAAAGAAGTAATATCATTTTGACTTTTACAGGTCATAACCACTAGGCATGTGTTCTTCAACCAGTGTTGTTTTATAAATATATGAATAAAACAATTGGCATATCAAATAATTTCTTTTTGCTCAGAATACTAGTTCACTTTAAATAGCTGAAGTCTCTTACATTCTTTTTATTCTGCTAAAAGTTTTAATGATCTCTCTATATATGATTTTTAATACAATAGATGATGACATTTAAAGCAGTTAATTTCAGCAGCAATTCTATGAGCAGTTTTTGAGTATTCCCCAGGGACCCGGTCTTGTGATAGATTCTGGGGCTGTATAGCCAGGTGAAAAGATGTGGGTCCTTACTCTCAAGTTGCTGCCAGTCTTCTGGAGAGACAAGCTTGGAAACACAATGTGTGATGAAGGGAACGAGAGAACCGTGTTCCAGGAACAGAGATCGGCCCGACAACGGAGGGATTTCTTTAGTCAGCTGGGGACTAGGAGGGCTTCCCAGAGAAAATTACAGTGCATTTGGGCTTTGAAGGAAAGATAGGTGATGTCCATTTGAAGAGATCAATATGTTGGACTGAGCTTGGCATCTAGAAGTTTTTGCGTATGTGATTTCTTCAAAATCTTCAGTAGCATGCATTTAGGCTCTTAGTAAACAGATGACTTCTGAGGCTCTGTGAGAATTTTGGGTATTATCAGTCTTTTTTTTCTTTTGCAAGAATAAAGCACACCTGGGGATTAATGTAATTTGTTAAAACAATACTGCCTATTGAGATCTTGTGTGTATTCTTGTATTAAGTTTTAGTGCTTATTTGTAAGAGACTAAGTAGGTGCCTGAAGGATATTGTTGATATTTAATTAACTGGCATTTTCCCCATTCTCTCTTCTCTCCCTCGTCCTCTACCCCTGCCCCCTGGGTGTTTTTGCAGTTGGTTAGTCTGCTGCTAATTGGAATTGCTGCGTGGGGCATTGGCTTCGGGCTGATTTCCAGTCTCCGAGTGGTCGGCGTGGTCATTGCAGTGGGCATCTTCTTGTTCCTGATTGCTTTAGTGGGTCTGATTGGAGCTGTAAAACATCATCAGGTGTTGCTATTTTTTGTATCCTTTTTAAAAATCAAGATTTTACTCTTGATGACTATTTTGATGGTTACAACTAATTTAATATTATCACTAGGAAATTTATTGCCAGAAAGCAACTCCAAGCAAGCCTTATGCATATTTGTTCAAGAACTATTAGAAACATTTCTTAGGGTAATGTTATTGTATGTTTTCATATTCTCACCCTGTCCTTGTGACATCCTGAAGAATATATTCTGCAAGTTCAGTGTAGTCCTATTTATGTATTGTAAATTCAGAGTTAAATTGAATTGATTTGGTGACTTCTAGGCCCTTTTTTACACATTAATGTTTGGTTGAGAATTTCAGTGTTTTTTTTAGACTTAATATTAAAAAAGCTTACATGTATTTATCTATGCCTATGTCTGTTTTGTACATGTAAGAATTTTTATTTTATTCTGAATGAAATTCTAATCTATTTTTAGTTATGTAATTATGACTAATATTTTTCTATATAAATTTGATGCAACTATGTATTACCAAAATAATAATATGTGTATCCTTTTTGAACTTTCTCTAAGTGCCATCTGTTCTATATTCTGGGTTGATTACTTCTTGTGCATTCTAAAGTTGTCAGTACCTCTGTACCTCTGTTTTATGCCATTCTAAGAATATTTAGAAGTATCCTTAACTTCTAACTCTCAGTATATGATTATTCTGTTACTTGTATTTATTGTTCAGTTTTCTGTATCTTGCGCTTGTTTAGCCCTGAACCAGGAGCAACAGGTAAGCTAAGACTTTTTTCTTCTACTTTATTATACCACATAGCATGAGTATGAAAAAAAGGAGAGAAATGATTAGAATATAAAATAATTTCGTCTTGTACAGAATGCCACCTTCACTCTGGATAGCAAAACTCTCTTGTTCCCTTTGCATTAGTGCAGCAGGTTGGAGCCGGACACCATCAGGTGTTGTCATTTTTGGTACCTTTTAAATCGGATTTTGCTTTCACTGGGTTAAAAAGTGCTATGGCTAAAAGATGTTCCCCCAATCTTTTCCCACTATTATGCAATGAAACATTTGCTCCAGAATGCTTGTGGTTCCAGTCTAGCAATGACTGTTTTCAAGCTCTAATTCATAGACAAATCCAGGTTTCTGTCATGGAGCAACAGAACTTTTGCCTTGTTAACACTCTGAGAATTATGCCTTTGAACCAAGTGCTTCTTTTAAATTGCATGTAAATTCTTTTAAATGCATGTAAAAAATTAGGAGTTTTTCAATCTTGGGATAGAAATAGTGCCTTAATTTTTGCTGCAAACTGAGGAATAAGCCTTTGAAAAGTTTTAAGGATTTTTAAAATAAAAATTATTTTAGGTACACTTAGTACTAAAAGTTACAGGCTCCAGCTTTATACATTTTCTGCAGGGATGACACACTTTATATGTTAAACACATTTACTAGGGTCAGCTTCTGGAGGTTGGTTGGAACAATACGGCAAGTGCTCGAAATGACATCCAGAGAAATCTAAACTGCTGTGGGTTCCGAAGTGTTAACCCAAATGACACCTGTCTGGCTGTAAGTACATTGTATAATATATGTTTTTGGAAATGTATTACAGATAAATAATGATTAATGTGGAAGAAATGGACTTTCTGATGCTGAATTGTATTTTCAGAATTATTTTATGTATATATTTACATTATATTTCCATGTCCTCTGTTATATCATTTGCCTGTTCTCAAATACCCACTCCAGAGAGTGTTGAGAATTTCAAGGCCCTATTGGACACAGATGCTAATGGTTTATTGTCCCTAATTTCTTCCCACCCTTCTCTTCCTAGAACAAGTTGTGAAAGAAATAACAGTACGTCAGTTCATGTGTTCATATTTTGGGGAAACTCCTGTTATCACATCTCTGAGCCCTAAGCTGAATATTTCCTCAGTGAGGCTTCTTTTGTGAGATTATATCCTTGTAGGGGGTCTGTGTTATGTTTCTGTTGCTGCGTAACACATTATTACACAGCAATAGAAACACACTGGCTTTAAATATCCATTTAGTGGCTTTAAATACCCATTTATTATCTCACAGTTTGCCTGGGTCTGGCTTGGCTGGGTCCTCTGCTTACCTGGCTGAAATCAAGGTGTCATCTGAGGCTGCAGCCTCATCTGAAGCTTGGGGTCCTCTCCCCACGCTCAGTGGTTGTTGGAAGAATTCAGTCTTTGTGGCTGTGGGGCCACCCCTGTTTTTTTGCTGCCTGTTGGCTGGAGGTCTCTCTCTGCAACTAGAAGCTGCTCTCAGGTCCTATGTTACTCTTTCACAATGTGGCAGCATCAAAGTCACTGTGAGAATCTCTCCATTCTGTTAAGATGGAGTCTTTTGTAATGCATAATGGAGTCTTATCTGATGTAAGGTAACATGGAGTGACTGTCCTATCATATTTACAAGTTCCACGCATACTCAAGAGCAGTGATTGTATAGGGTGTGTACACCATTGAGAGGGGAGGGTGGGAGTCTTGGGGGCTGTCTTAGAGATTTGCACACTAAAAAACCAAGACCTCAAATTGGATATAATACTCTTAGACACTAATTTTGTGTGTATGCAGTTTTTATGGGCTTTTTATAAATGTATTTTGAAATAAAGGTTTTTTTACTTTAATTGGTGCAGAGCTGTGTTAAAAGTGACCACTCGTGCTCGCCATGTGCTCCAATCATAGGAGAATATGCTGGAGAGGTTTTGAGATTTGTTGGTGGCATTGGCCTGTTCTTCAGTTTTACAGAGGTATGTGCAAATAACAATATTTTTCCTCCTTTGTCACAGAGATTCCTGTTTTGCATGACAAAGGGCCTTGATTCTTGTTATCAGTGAGCATTTTCATTGAGAACTAGCACTGTAAAAAGAGGAACTTTGGTTTAGAATCAGAAGATCTTACAAGTCTATTAATAGCACCAACTTTAGGACTGGGTGAAAGGCTTGATCTGTCTCTTCTTATGTAAAATTTAATGAACTAATGAGTGAGATTAGATTGAATTATCTCTAGGGTCTCTTCTATTTCTACAGTTGTATGATGAATTATAATTTTAAATTTAATTTGGAAAAGGTAGGACATTCACATTGTTTAATATGTATGTTAATGTCTATAATACACAGACATACATATATAAAAAGATACACCTTGAAAAATTGCCTTCCTACACCATATTTCTTTCCCCTGTTCCTAGCCTTCTAAAACCTATGCATAATGTCTATATGTGTATAATGTATTGTGTATAATATGCAATTAATATATAGTACAATATTTATGTATGTGTATTTATCATATATTTTATTCAAGTTCAGTTTCTTTTTTTCTCATCAAGAATGAAATATGTACATTTGGCTGTCATTAACAGCATAGGAAAAAAAAAGACCAAGATTAATATTCTTTTTTTTTTTTTTTGAGGTGGAGTCTTGCTCTGTCGCCCAGGCTGGAGTGCAGTGGCACAATCTTGGCTCACTGCAAGCTCCGCCTCCCGGGTTCACGCTATTCTCCTGTCTCAGCCTCCTGAGTAGCTGGGACTACAGGCGCCCGCCACCACGCCCAGCTAATTTTTTGTATTTTTAGTAGAGACGGGGTTTCACCATGTTAGCCAGGACGGTCTGGATCTCCTGACCTCGTGATCTGCCCACCTCGGCCTCCCAAAGTGCTGGGATTACAGGCATGAGCCACTGTGCCTGGCCTAGTATTCATTTTTTATTTTTATTTATTTATTTTATTTATTTATTTTGAGACAGAGTCTTGCTCTGTTGCTTAGGCTGGAGTGTAGTGGTGCAATCTCGGCTTACTGCAAGCTCCACCTCTTGGGTTCAAGCGATTCTCCCACCTCAGCCTCCCGAGTAGCTGGGGTTACAGGCATGCACCACTACACCTAGCTAATTTTTGTATTTTTAGTAGAGACAGGGTTTCACCATGTTGGCCAGGCTGGTCTGGAACCCCTGGCCTCAAGTGATCTGCCGACCTCAACCTCACAAAGTGCTGGGGTTACAGGTGTGAGTCGTTGCACCCGGCCCAATATTCATTTTTTTAAAGTTCCTTCTGACTTCCCTCTTTAGTCTGACCATTTTTTCATTTCACTGTTTCTCAGAAAAGAGCTATCTGACTTGTGAGTTGGTTGTGACATTAATTCTAGAAAAATGATATACAGCTTGACAAGAATTCTGTGCATTTCTCTCTTCTTTTGTTTAAAAACCATAGATTTTTGTTATGAAAACTTAAAAATACAGATAGAGAAAAACTGGAGTAATTTCTCTCTACACATCAGCTAGAGTCAGCAGTTATCAGAATTTTGCCACGTGACTTCTTTTTTATATCTGGAATTTATTTTGAGAATTTAGTTCTTTTGAGCAGCCCAGTTTTCTTGTCATCAGATCACACTGCCTTCAGTTATGCTATTTTTTAAGTAGGAGTTCTTTAAAAATAGAACTCATGAGTCTTAGATTTCTAAAGTGTTCTTTCATGGAATCCTGCTTTATATCTTACATACTGTCTCCTTTGGAAATCTGGCTAGAGATTTTTATAACTTATGCAACCTGGTTTTTTAGATAGTGATAGTGGTAGGCTCTCACTTTTTAAGTTTATATTTTGCTCAATATTCACAGAATCACAGATTCTCAGAATTTGAAGGGATGCAGTTACTTAGCTGACAACTTTTTCTCATAGGTGAAATAGAAAGATTTGATCTGAACTATTTATTATACCTTTAAACAAACCTAAACCATGAGAGAAACATTGATTTAGAATCTGAAAAAAGCTATGATGATTAATATATGTTCTTTGTAGTAACTTGAGAAACTACAAAAAATTATGAAGATGAAAAATTAGACGTAGCTACTAAAATTACCTACTCAGAAACAATCATTTATATTGTGGCATATTTCCTTCTGCCCGTTCTATATTTAGTAAAATGAGTACCAGCTTATTGCATATTCTACATGTACTTTATTTTTCTACATACATTTTCATGTTATGAGCAATATATTTTGGTGACCTACTGCACACTGAGTGTAGGTTCTAGAGACCGCAGAGTTGATGACATCTAATCAAAGTTACCTTTGAAAAGTGCCCTCTTAATCATGAGCACCTTTGTAAGCTTGAAGTTCAATAATTATCCAGTTTTGATCTTTTTGCATTTTGGATGTAGCCTTCCTTTCTATCCCTCTCTGAACAGTCGGGCAAGGAAGGGGAGAGATTTTCCCCTTTTGGCACTTATAGCCAAGTTGGAGGAATACAATTCTGGTAAAATGTGGCTCCGGATTATGAGTATTTAGTTTGTTTGATTGCTTTCTTCCCCCAAGGACTGTGATTTATCCTCTCAGCATATATCCAGGGGTGATAGTCAAAATATTAACATCCTCAAAAATTCTGACCAGAAGCTCCCTGTGCTGAAAATTTCCAAGGTGGGGAGCTTTGGCAAGTGATATTTGGGCAGATTGAGGTGGGGCAGGGGGACTCAGAGAAATAGTTGTTTAACTACAGATATGTAAGTATTTCCGTGTTGTAACAGCTAGTGTGGCTGAGAACAGCCAGTGACATGTCAGATTACCGAATAAAACCACAAAAGTGGGGTAGTTTATGGGCTCCAGGTTTGAACATGGGCTCTACCACTGAGAACCTGTGTGATTATTCTATTTAACCTCTTGTTGCCTCAGTTTCCTCACTGGTAAAATGACGATATTGATAGTATCTATTTTGTGAAAGCTATTGGGAGGATTATATGAATTTGTAGCTTGTAGAATGGTACCTTTCATAAAGAACTCTTTGTTATGTTTGTTAAATAAATTTCTTTTTCCCCATTAGATGGATTCCAAAACAGATGACTTTCCACATCTTCAAATCAGGCTTACCTTTCCTTGATTCAACCTGCAGACCTCAGTCCACCAGCTATAAACACTGCCAGTTATGAATCTTACAGTAATTTGTGGATTCTTATTGTGGTCAATGGAGAGAATCTGGGACTTACCTAACTCTCTAGAAGTAGTTTAAAAGGGCTAATGGTGGCTACAAAGTCACATAAACAAAATTTAGGTTTAAAGTTGGCACGCGTATAAAGTGGGAGATACAGTTTAAAACTCATTTTATTCTATTAAAATTTTGTATCTTTTTTAGTCTAAAAAGTTACAATTTTCATTTATTTAAAATACACCAACTTTGAAATAGAAACAGAGCACACATTTCTTAATTTAAAAAACTATACTGGCTAACAATTTAGTGAACTTGGTGCTGGAAATGGCACAGTAACAGCTTCATCTCTTCCTACCAAGAGAGGTAGGAATTATAACATTTTAAATTTCTGTGTTGGAAAATTTATTCATTTTAAGATTTTTTGCTGTTACTTAAATTTTACTGAACTTAGTTTATTCCTGAATTATCAAAATATATGCTATTTTAGCTATTTAGACTACTTTGACTTTGTATTAGTTTTCCATATTTCTGCTGTAACGGGTTACCACACACATAGTTGCTTAAAACAACACAAACTTATTGTCTTACAGTTTTGGAGATCAAAAGTTTAAAATAAAGTTACCTTGTGGAGGCCAGGCTCACCAGCCCCCCTTTTACATCTTCAAAGCTAGGAGAGTTGCAGCTTCTCTTTCTATTTCCCTTTACTTCTGCCATCACGGTGTCTTCTCTCCGTGTTTCTGACTCTGTCGTTCCTGCCTCCGTCATATGTGTCCCCCTGTGATTATATCATTGAGCCCACCTGGGTAATAATCTCTTTATCTTGAGACCCTTAACCACACCCGCAAAGTCCCTGTTACTGTGTAAGGTAACATATTTGCAGGTCGTAGGGGTTAGGACGTGGACATCCTTCAGGGCCAGTCATTCAGTTTACCACAGTGTTCGTTTTAATTTTTTCTCAGCGCCCGTCATTTGGTTTACTTCATTTCAAAAAGAAAAAAAATCTCTCCCCGTTGAACAAAAGATGCAAAGCGATTCAGAGGGTCCAAAGTTATTTTATTGATCAACTGAATAAATATACATAAATGTTACTTTCTTTTTCTTTATTTTATTTTTTTTCCCCATTCCAGATCCTGGGTGTTTGGCTGACCTACAGATACAGGAACCAGAAAGACCCCCGCGCGAATCCTAGTGCATTCCTTTGATGGGAAAACAAGGAAGATTTCCTTTCGTATTATGATCTTGTTCACTTTCTGTAATTTTCTGTTAAGCTCCATTTGCCAGTTTAAGGAAGGAAACACTATCTGCAGAAGTACCTTATTGACAGTGGAATTATATATTTTTACTCTATGTTTCTCTACATGTTTTTTTCTTTCTCCGTTGCTGAAAAATATTTGAAACTTGTGGTCTCTGAAGCTCGGTGGCACCTGGAATTTACTGTATTCATTGTCGGGCACTGTCCACTGTGGCCTTTCTTAGCATTTTTACCTGCAGAAAAACTTTGTATGGTACCACTGTGTTGGTTATATGGTGAATCTGAACGTACATCTCACTGGTATAATTATATGTAGCACTGTGCTGTGTAGATAGTTCCTACTGGAAAAAGAGTGGAAATTTATTAAAATCAGAAAGTATGAGATCCTGTTATGTTAAGGGAAATCCAAATTCCCAATTTTTTTGGGTCTTTTTAGGAAAGATGTGTTGTGGTAAAAAGTGTTAGTATAAAAATGATAATTTACTTGTAGTCTTTTATGATTACACCAATGTATTCTAGAAATAGTTATGTCTTAGGAAATTGTGGTTTAATTTTTGACTTTTACAGGTAAGTGCAAAGGAGAAGTGGTTTCATGAAATGTTGTAATGTATAATAACATTTACCTTCAGCCTCCATCAGAATGGAACGAGTTTTGAGTAATCAGGAAGTATATCTATATGATCTTGATATTGTTTTATAATAATTTGAAGTCTAAAAGACTGCATTTTTAAACAAGTTAGTATTAATGCGTTGGCCCACGTAGCAAAAAGATATTTGATTATCTTAAAAATTGTTAAATACCGTTTTCATGAAATTTCTCAGTATTGTAACAGCAACTTGTCAAACCTAAGCATATTTGAATATGATCTCCCATAATTTGAAATTGAAATCGTATTGTGTGGCTCTGTATATTCTGTTAAAAAATTAAAGGACAGAAACCTTTCTTTGTGTATGCATGTTTGAATTAAAAGAAAGTAATGGAAGAATTGATCGATGAATTAAGTGAGGTGGAATTCTTTTCTTTCTGCTTTAGCTTCTCTCTGTTGGACTTAGAGCTGGGTATTGCTATTTTAGTGTATAATCAAGCTGTGGAAATAAATTTCCAGCATTAATGTCTATTGGTAGTCATCCTCAAATCCTTTCTTGAAATGTTTCAGTGGCTAATATTATCTCCATGGTGAGAAAAAGTTTTTCTAAAAAGAGAAGCCATTAATATTTATTTGGGAAAAATATATACGTTCTTTCCCATTACGAAAAATTATTAATTTCTTGTTTTACATTCTAGGTAGCATGTGGTATTTTATTGTCTTACTAGGTTTTTAGACCGAGAGAGGGTAAATGGTTGATCTGTAGAGTTTTAGAGCATTTTGTAGGTTTGTCACTTCCGTGACTTTGCAACACTAGCTAATTTTCCAAGGAAACAGAATTGTGCCATTTTCACAATGTCCTATGAGCTCTGGGGTAGCCCTAACAGTGTCCCCACTTATACCATAAGATGAGATTATAAGTGACATATGAAGGGAGATTTTATTATTATTTTTTATTATTATACTTTAAGTTCTGTGATACAAATGCAGAATGTGCAGGTTGTTGTTACACAGGTACACATGTGCCATGGGGGTTTGCTGCACCTATTAACCTGCCATCGAGGTGGGAGGTTTTAAAATTCTGTCTTCCTTTAAGGCATTTGGCATTTTCCATGTTTGTTTTGTTACATTTTGAAATTATTATAAGGCCCTGGAATCTCCTAATTTAATACTTTCCTTGGTACAAATGATTATATGTGGAAAGGCTATTCCATAATCAGCCCTTACCTTGGTTTGTGCTCTAATTGCAGTGCCCTTATTTGGGTCAACACAGTATGCTTCATGCTGAAGTTAAATGATGCATCCTGGAAATTCTAACAAAGGAAGGTCCTCAAATATAGATTGACTGATGTCAGCCTTCCTCAAGTGTGTTACTTAAAAAGCAAAGTGCAAAGAGAACAGCTGTCAGGGTGAGAAGTCTAAACACATTTTTGAAAGTAGCCTGGTGCTGACAAAAGGCATTTAATCGTGCTCAAGGCTTCATGAAATTGAGTTCATTAAATTAGGATTTTAAATCATTATGGCTAAGAAAAACATGTATATCTAAATATTAAATAAAACAAAACGTAATGATATCTAAGATGTTAAGATTTTAGTAAAATAAGTTAATGAAAAAGAAAGTCAGGGTCTGGGAAGTATGAATATTTAGGACTACTAAACTATGGGATTATAAGAGTGGGTAATGACAGTTAGCCACTCAAGAAATACACATTTTCAAGCACCAAGGTTGTCCCTGTCAAATGAGTCTGGGCTTTCTGTTTTCTCTGGCAGATCTGAAGGTGATAGATTACCTAACACCTTCTGTGATGCTTCCTGTGATCTTTGTGTCGGGGTGCATATTTAGTGGAAAACCCTCTGAATAAGTCAGTCCTGAATCCCAGATGGCCCTGCTATGATCCTGCAAAGGTCATCCTGATCCCAGGATGAGAGAGGGCCACTGCCCAAG
This sequence comes from Pan paniscus, assembly GCF_029289425.2. NCBI lineage: Eukaryota > Metazoa > Chordata > Mammalia > Primates > Hominidae > Pan > Pan paniscus. The sequence goes on from NC_073255.2 coordinate 21,620,980, forward strand.
TGCACAGAAATGCTGCCACAAACACATAGTGTCAGAGGAGGATGAGTTTCAGATCAGGGTAGACCCTAGATGTCCTTTCTTCCCAAACCTAGCATTTCTTTAAAAAGGAACCGTACTGCTTAAAAAAATCTCTTCTTCTCTATTTGCACATTCCATTTATAGGAATGTTTTTTTGGCACATTTGGCCAGTCAGCCTTGATGTTAAGCTTTAAATTTTATATAGAGAATATAATACTAATTCAAAGGAAGAAAGAGTTCAGCTATAATTTCTAAAATCTGAGCTTGTTGTAGCTTAAATTCATCTCAGATACTCTGTTATCTAAGCAACAATGTGTTTGGTATGAAAACCAGTTGCGCATGTTCAACCTAAGTTACATGCTGCTGAATGGAACCTTTCATAGAAGGAAAGGAAACCAGAAGTGTGGCTTTTAGTTCTTCGTTTCCCTGAGCCAAAACCTCCTCCTACAATTTTTCTAAATATTTGTTTAACTCTGTTAAAGTTTATTCATTATTTTGCAAATACACTAAATACGTCAAACTGTTTCAATTTTTAGCTGGTACTAAAAAAGTTAGAATCAAATTTTTCCATAGTATTTATAGGAGAAAAACACTTTTAGTCACTGTGATTGTACAGACATGATCATTCATGTGTGAATTGTTTTATTAGAGATGACAATAAAGTTAAAAACCAGCTTTTCCAGGTTTCTGGATAAGTGAAGGGATTGGTGTAAAGTTTTGTTCTGTATTTGGTACGTTTCGGACTAAAATAATTTTTAGACCAGGCTTTCTGTGCCAAATGAAATTACAATATGGGTTAGTGACTGTGTTCTAAATAAATTTAAGAGCGCAATCCACCCTTTCCCCAACACCTCCACTCCACGAGAAGAGGAGAGGGAGAGAAGGGAACGGGGCTTGTCATGTGGATGTTTTTCTTAAATGTCATAACTGAGCAATTGTAGTCATTGAAATACCTCTTGAAAATATGAGAAAGGGGAAAATCAAACTCTGCCATGTGGCAGGCCAATTCTCATCACTCTCCTTAGGAAAACCAGCTTTTGGAATTCATTTTCAGATGAGGATTTGAGGCCTGTGAGTTAAAATATACGTCAAAGAATGGACTTTGACATCACTTGGAGGGTGAAACCACTTTGCCTACTTTTAGGATCTTGCTTTTCATAGATCATGGAGTCATAACTTGACAAGTAGCCTTTTAATAGGTTAAGCTGACTTGACTTGGACTTTGAAGTCAAGGTCCTTGAACTGAAGGAAGTTCTATTCTTGCCTTAGAGCTTTTAATGATTTTTCTCCTGACTGGTATTCTTATCAGTGATTGCTAGTTAGAGGGTTCTCAGTAGACTACTTAGAATTACTGAATTCAAGAAGGAAAGAAAACAGATTTAGACAGTCATGGAAGATCATTTGAAGAAGACTGTTGTTCCGAAATTGGTAAAAATGGTTTAATTAGGCATGTTGACCGTCTGTGTAAATGACGTTTACAGATGATTTATGTTAGCTACATTTTTTTAACAGTTAATTCCTGTTTTTTTCTCCCTAAGCTATTGGATCTCAGATAAAACTGAAATTTTTGTTATTGTGGTAAATACATATAGCATAAAAGCTATCATTTTAACCATTCATAAGCTTGTAGTTCAGTGGCAGTAAGTACATTCATATTGTTATGCAACCATCACCACCATGCATTTCCATAACGTTTAATCTTCTGTACCCATTAAGCAATAACTCCTCATTCCCCTCTTCCCCTGGCAACCTCCACTCCACTTTCTATATGAAAACGATTCTGGGTACCCCATATGGGTGAAATTGTATAGTAGCTGTCCTTTCGTGACTGGCTTATTTACTGAGCATAATGTCCTCAAGGTTCATCCACGTTGTTACATATGCCAGAACTTTCTTCTTCTTTTTTTTCATTGACATGGGGTCTTGGTATGTTGGACAGGCTGGTCTTGAACTCCCGGGCTCAAGCAGTTCTCCCACCTCCACCTCCCAAAATGCTGGGATTACAGGCATGAGCCACTGTGCCCAGCCATGAATTTTCTTCAAGATTGGATAATATTTCATTGTATGTATATGTCACATTTTGTTTGTTCATTCATCCATTGATGGACACTTGAGTTGCTTCCACCTTTTAGCTATTGTGGATAATGCTATGAGCGTGGGTGTATAAATATCTGTTCCCTGCTTTTAGTTCATAAGCATATACCCAAGAGTGGAATTACTGGGTTGGATGGTAGTTCTATATTTAATTTTTTGAGGGACCACCATATTGTTTTCCACAAAACAAAAATGGCTGTACCATTTTTTATTCCCACTATGTTATTAACATTTTTATTTGGCTGTTTGAAATAGCACTCTTCAGTCTTCTAGTACTCTTCTACTTCTCTGTAGTCAGAGAAATAGTCAAGATATACTTTCACTTGAAATTTATTTAAATGCAAATGATAGATTGTGAGATGACAGAAGAGGGATTTGGTAGAAAGAACAGGCATTGCTAATATTTCAATGAGTTTAGAACAACCATGTTTGTATCTTCTATTTTTTTTTTTTGGAGACGGAGCCTCTCTTTGTCACCCAGGGTGGAGTGCAGTGGTATGATCTCAGCTCACTGCAACTTCCGCCTCCCTTGGTTTCTCATGCCCCAGCCTCCCGAGTAGCTGGGATTACAGGCATGGGCCACTGTGCCCGGCTAATTTTTTTGTATTTCAAGTAGAGTCGGGGTTTCTCCACGTTGGCCAGGCTGGTCTCGAACTTCTGGGCTCAAGCGATACGCCTCCCAAAGTGCTGGGATTACAGGCATGAGCCACCACGATTGACCTCAGTTCTGTTTTTAACCTTGTATGTACACATTTCCTGTAGTTGCAATTATAGCATAGAAGGTCTTAAATTCTTTTTTACTTAGGCCTTTTCTGTTTTGCCATTATGTTTATTATTTTTATGGATGACAACATAGTGCATTTTGTCTTAATATACCATGTGGCCGTTATATTTTTGGGAGGTTGCTTTTCTTTGGTACGTTTAAATAATGTTACCATTGGCATCTTGACAGAACTGTTTCTGTTGAATGATTTCCTTAGGATAAATTCTCAGTGGCAGAGGAGACTGATGGGACAAGGTCAATTAATGACTCATGCTTTGTGTTTCTTCAGTGCTTTTAAAAGGGGGACTTATTTTCCTTACAGCTGTAACATTTGATTTCCTAAATATTTATTTATATTTAAAAAGTATTTGTATGTGTTAAGATATTTTGCCATTCAATACATTTTAAGAAGTTAACCTTATTTCACGTCCGCCCAATGAAAAAATATTTTGCTATACTATAGGAGAAACTTGAATCACTTAGAAGTTGTCATTTAAAATATTTGTTTATGGAAGGGAAACCTCTTTTTCCTCTTGTTATCCCTCAGAGAGCTTTTTAAATGGAATGTTTTACCTTTTTCAGCACATGTAAGTTATCTACTTGTGAGAAGGGAGCTGATTAACCTGTGATATTTTTGCTGAAGATTTGTATGTCATTAAATCAGCAGTATATGCTCAACACCTACTAATGATAGCAGTCACTAGGAGAGATAGAAAAGATTGAAAATATATCCCTGGAAAAATTAATAATGCCAAAAGATCTGTTCAAAAAAGGTTTTATCCAAAAAAGTTAATCAAGACAAGCAACAGATACTGCAAAGCATTATATACAGCACCATAGTCCAGGTGCCAAAGAAATCAGTAGGGGCTGGGCAGTAGAGGAATTCCATATATTAATGAATGTGAGATTAAGTATAGAGTGAAGAAATTAACACACAATTCTAATTTCTGTTAGGCAGAATGCTCCCCTACCCTGATGCCACAGCCTTTCACGTTACCTAAACCCTAGTAACCTCTGATCTCCATCTGCCTCATCAACACGTCACCACCCTTTGCTCTTCTTCCAATTAGTCACATGTTGGCTGAATTTATTTCACTCCAGTACTTTAGGACCTTGACAGACAAATCGATTACAAGGCCAATTCCTAGGATTTCTTTAGGGTGTGTTCAGGGGTGCAGATGTTCTTTGGATGACCTTTCTACTAAATTAGACTTCTGAAGGAGAAAGCTACCTGCCAGAGGCTTTCCCTGAGAGCATTAGGTTGGGCAAAACCTGACTAAAATTTAATTACTAGATGAAAGTGTGTACCTTAGAGTTCCTGGCCAGAGTTGACTCTAGGTAGTGATGTGATTTTCTTGGGATGTTTTTCTAAATATTCTTTTATGCTAAAGCACATGGCTTGATACTTCTGTTGATTAAGCTCGTGTCTACTTACAGTCATCTAGTGAGAACCTGTGGTGTGGTGAGATGATAACTTGGTCTTTGGTCTTCATCATTTGAACTAGTTTTGGTTTTGTCTTGTCCCTTCCTTGAGCATTTTGTGTGTGTTTAATCCTATTTGGTAAACGAACCACTGTGAAAGGCCAAGTTGGAGAAAACAGAACACCCCCAAAAGGATTTATTTTTTTTTTAGAAAATCATGGCTCACTATGGTAGTATACAATATTGTTTTCACACATGTACACTTGAAACCAAATTTCTAAAACTTGTTTTTCTTAAAAAATAGTTGTTGTAACATTAAACCATAACCTAATCAGTGTGTTCACTATGCTTCCACACTAGCCAGTCTTCTCACACTTCTTCTGGTTTCAAGTCTCAAGGCCTGACATAGACAGAAGGGCTTGGAGATTTTTTTTCTTTACAATTCAGTCTTCAGCAACTTGAGAGCTTTCTTCATGTTGTCAAGCACTAATGGGGGATAAAAGCAGGAGAGTCAAGACACCATCATGCATTATATCGATATAATAAACCCCAAACTTGGATGCTCAATTCATTATTTAATGGGATGCTTTTTTTTTTGAGACAAGGTCTCACTCCCACTCAGGCTGGCATGCAGTGGTGCAATCTCCGCTCAGTGCAACCTCTGCCTCCTGGGTTCAAGTGATTCTTCAGCCTTAGCCTCCTGAGAAGCTGGGATTAGAGGTGTGCTCCACCATGCCCAGCTAATTTTTGTATTTTTGGGAGAGATGGGGTTTTGGTATGCTGGCCAGGCTGGTCTCGAACTCCTGAGCTCAAGTGATCCACACACCTCGGCCTCCCAAAGTGCTGGGATTACAGGCGTGAGCCACTGTGCCCAGCCTGATAGGATGCTTTTTATCATGAGGTGAATAGTTGGTAATCTTATTGTAATTTAAAAAAATTATATGAAATGGGTTTTGTGACAATCTAGTTTTCTAGTGTATTCATTCCTTCCCAGATCCTTCATCTCCAACCCTCACTTCCAAAAGAATCCTTTTATAAGCTCTAGCAGCAGAAGATAATTTTGGCTCATTTAGAAGTAAATTTAAATCATGTTTAAAAGAAATGTCTATTAGTAGGTGTGTGTAAATTGTTTTAGAAGTAGGGGAAATATAAATAATAGCAAACCAAGTGCTTTATGCAGATGAATTCTTTAATCCTCATACAAACACAATTAGAACTTTATATATACATAATGAAACAGGCAGAGAGAGGCTGAGTAGCTTGCTCAAGGTCACACAGCTAACAAGTAATGGAGCTACTGTTCCGGAGCCCAAACTCTGGGTCACTGTTTCTTCAACAGCAATTCATCAAAATGAGGTATGTGATCTACTAAAAATAAGATGTCCACTCGATAGGCATTGAATAGCCACTTATTCACTCTTCCTACAAATCTTAATTATTAAGTGCCTGTTCTATAAGGGATTGTGATATTACTTGTGTAGGACACGTGCCTTTTAAGAGTTTAGTCTTATTAAAATGTATGGTATTATCTCAGTAATGGCTGACACTACTTGGAATGTGCTTCCCCTGGTCCAGCACACACTGGAAACATTGCTAATGGACCATGATGATCTCTCCTGCTTCCTAGACACGGCCTCACTTCTCTTCCCAACATGACGTTCTAAGTCAGCACTGGCCAATAGAAATTTCTGTGATGATGGAAATGTTCAGTGTCTGGGCATTGAGCACTTGGAATATGGCTAGTGTGACTGAAGGAATGAATTTCTAACTTAAGTAGCAACATGTGGCAAATGGTTAACATATTGGACAGTGCAGTTCTAGGCAGCCACTACTAATTGATCAGAGTTGGTTCCTAGGATAAAACCCACTTTTCTTCCCAGAGGACTAATCAGATGTCACAGCTAGCTACAGCCTTGCATTGAGGTACCTCATCTGCCTTAAGTCAGTGTCTCTCTCTCTCTCTGTCTCTCTTCCATTGATGGCAACCATAGGGAAGGTAATTTTCTTGGCAATCATTTGGATCATCTTTGAAACTGATCTTTAAATTGAACCTGAATTTAATTTTAAGCTGGACTGCACATTCTTTCACTTTTGTTATTTAAAAAATTAAGACATGCAGATTATTACAATTATTACACTCAGTTCTGTGATAGAAGGAGTGTGTGCTAGTGTACCTAACAGAAAACCTGAAAATCAGGTAATGTGGTCATAGAATCCTCCTAGAGAAAAAGATACCTAATCTAAATAATTCATCTTCAATTGAGATTAAAAACAAACAAACCTGAGATGGAAAGAGTGTGATTTGCCTGAAGATGCAAGGCTAGTTAGGGTCAAACTGAGTCTGAGGCATCCCTAAGCCTAGCTCTCTCTCACCTCACCATGCAGCCTCTAGTCCCATCACTACAGCAATAGAGGTGTTCAACTCTTGGGCAACATCCGAATTGAAGGTAACACTTACACAGAGCTGTATCTGCAGGTTCGTAAGCATAGAGACGATTTGAATATCTTCCAGTGATATCGGCTCTAACTGTCAGAGATGGGTCTGCAAAGATAAATGAAGCAAAGGGGAATGGAATGGTTTGTTTTCAAACAACCTGTATTTATTGCCCCGGGGAGCTGAAGTTCATGTATTCATGTCCCGTGAGGGAATGGAGTGTGTCTGCACTCACAGGAGCTCTGATCCATCCACTCTACTACCCAGCCCCTGGCAGTTAGTAGCAAATGCAGGGCTGGAAACATCAACAGCTGTGCAGTGCTATTTGTGGAAAAGGTTATGAACCCTTCTGTTCTATCTATGGCAACCTGAAAACAGAATAATATATATTTAGGGGTGACATGGTTTTTTTTTTTTTTTTTGGTGAAAACATTAACATTCTCTACTGCAAAATTATTTTAAATTCTTGAAATGATTATGTTGTAGTTTACATGTTTCTAGATCATTGGAAACCCACATCCAATGCTAGTTTTCAAAACGAGTTTTTTAAAAAAAATTAATAGAGGAATGCAAGTCCTTAACAACAGCAAAGTTCAAATAAGCATATAGTACCTTCACTATATTTTACTTTATTGTTAATTAACTGCATTTTTAAAAGGAGAGATTAGTCTTCTCTTATGTATACTTATATCCCTCTAAATTTAAATCCATCTTGCCATGTTTTGTATTTAACTTGAAGTGATCTAATTAATGAGAAAAAGGGGTATGTTAAAATTAAGGTGCATCCAAAAGGGAAGCGTGAGGATACAGAGAGATCTGGAAACCTTGCCTTGAGAGACGTAATCGAAAGAACCTAGGACACGTGCCCTGAAAATGAGACAAGGAAGACATGTGAGAACCATCTGCATGTTTGCAAAGTCTGTCGCTGGTACTGGAGTGGGCAATCTGTCATTTCAGAATGTTGGACTAAGGCCAGACACATAAATTACAAGAAGCAGATGTACATTTATTCACCAGATTTAAGACCAACTATACTTCTGTTTGGTGCAGAGGATACAAAGACATGGTCTAATCTTTGTAAGAAATTAACCTAAGAAGGGCTTTTAAAATACCCAACTAGCAGCTCACCTGGCTGCACATTGGAATCATCTGGAGAGCTGTAAACACTATGGATGCCTGCCTCCCACCCCCAGAGATTCTGATTTAATTGGTTTGAGGTGTGGCCTGGGCAACTTGATCTTTAAAATCCTCCAGGTGATTCAAACATGTAGTCAGGGTGGCTACTACGGAGCTAGAAGAGCAAGCTGCCTTGGAGCTGGTTCTTAGGACTGAAGGAATTGAATGTGGGTTAAAATGCCCTTCCACAGGGATGCTGTACAAAGAATTCCTGCACAAGGTATGAACAGACAATCTATAAATGCCCTTTTAATGTTAGGATTCCAAATGTTCTAAATTCTGACAAAACGAAACCTATAAAATTAGTGCTTTAGTTCAGCCTTCTTCCTTTTTTTCTATTTCTTGTTTTTCTTTTCCCTGCGTTGTACATTCAGTGTAAACGTTTAATGAATTACACAGGTGAATCATATGATTAGCATGAATTGTTGTAAGTGATGGATTTCATTATGGATTGTCCTTAAATCAGTATGACTTTGAACAAAGCCAAACTCAGTACATTCATTCAATAATTAAACACATATTGACGGAGAGCCTACTGCAGGGTCACGTTGGGAATATCATGGTGAGCAGAAATAGGTACAGTCCCTGCCATAGGGGCTTATAGTCCAATGTGGGAAATATTTATTACATAACCACCCCCAAACTGCAAAATTATACCTGAGGAAAATATGACTACAAGAGCACATAGTAAGGATTTGACTCGATCAATGAATAATGATGACTGGGGAGTTAATTATGTGAAATTGGGGGACAGAGAAGGAAGTGGGAAAAGCACATGAAAAGTACCGGTGGCAGGAAGGAGCATGTGGCTCCTTTCATTTCTTTTTCCCACCTCATATTCCTTTTTTTTTTTTTTTTTTTTGGAGACAGAATCTCGCTCTGTTGCCCAGGCTGGAGTGCAGTGGTGCCATCTCGGCTCACTGCAACCTCTGCCTCTTGGGTTCAAGCAATTCTTGTGCCTCAGCCTCCCAGGTAGCTGGGATTACAGGCTCCTGCAACCACGCCTGGCTAATTTTTTTGTATTTTTTAGTAGAGATGGGGATTCACCTTGTTGGCCAGGCTGGTTTTGAGCTCCTGACCTCAAGTGATCTGCCGGCCTTGGCCTCCCAAAGTGCTAGGATTACAGGCGTGAGCCACCCAGCCTTATTCCTAACTTTCTTAAAAATAATGATAAAAAATGTCAGAAAAATCTAACACACAAAGTGAAAGTTTGCTGGATTAAAAAATAAATATTTGCAGGCCTCTTGTATTCAGGAAATTTATCAATATGTTTAAATAGTGAATAGGGTGCTTTGTTCTCAGAAGTATTATAGCAGAAGATGAAAAGTTACAATTAGCATGTGAGAAAAGAAAGTGTTGTGTGGAAATAGGTAAAAGCTCACATTTTCTAAAGAAAATATGTTGCGGAACTTAAAGGAATGTCATACTCCTTGCTAGAGCTTAGTGATGACATTGGCCATGGCAAAGTGGCAAGGGACAGTGGGGAGGAGAGAAGGAAGATGGCAGCACTGGTATGTGTTTCCGAGTTATGTCACTGTCACTTCCACTTACCAACAAACATAATCCTGGGGACATACTGGCCATCAGGAGAAAGGTGTTTGTCAGTTGTTTCATACTAAAATAAAAAGAAAAGCATCTTTTAGTTTACTTTTACTTTTCAGTCATTTTCAAACTTGTTAATACAAGAATCTGTCCATTTCTGGCCAGGCATCTCAAGATATCATAACTCTTCCACAAAGAGTTTATTGTATAGATGAGGAGACAAGTTATAAGCATGAAATAATAAATAAGATAGAGCAGAACATGAGACAAAGTGCTGAATGGATGTGATAAAGAGCGAAAAAATTAAGGGAGAATTTGGAAGGAGTTACTGTGTTTGGGGAAGACATCTTGGATGAAATAAGAGGCTATTTCATCCTCTAGATGTCATTTCTAGAGAAATTACAGAGACAAGTACGGGATTTTCTTGAGTATTCATTTATCAATTTTTATTTAGAACTGTATTTAGCAAGGCATGGTGCTTATCTTTAATGAATGCACACTCTATTGAGAGATACAGGTAGGAAAATGAATATTGAGGATTCAGTGGGTGAAATGTTATGGTGTAGGATATGCAGGTTTGGTGATTGCCTTGAGCAAGACATTTAGCCCAGAATGCAGATTCCACCCCGACTAGGACTTTCTGAAGTGGATAAGGAGGAATCTTTAAAAATGAACAGGAGTCAGTTACGTGGAAAAGAAAGACACTTCATGCAGGGGGAAGAGTATGGAGAGGACAGGTGGAGCATTTTCTCCTATGGCCAAGTGCTGGGGAAGGACTGAGTTGGGGGGATGCACGAGGGCAGTGGCGAGAGAAGGTGCTAGAGCTGCTTCAGGGGCCGGCTTAGGAATGACTTTGCACACCATGCCATAGTGTTTTCCTTTGTTCAGAAATAGTTAAGAACCACTGGAGGGATGTTAGAAGAGGCACTGTGACCCCAGTTTGGTCTGTAAAGCAACTACTCTGACAGCCATGTGGGATTGGACAGAGTTTATCTTGTAGACCAGGAGCCATTTAGCAGTATTACAGTAAGCTAGGGAAAGTGAAAGAGGCTTACTAAAATAGTGGTCCTGAGTTTATAGAGAAGTGACTAATAGCAGGAATGCTTGGAATTTAGAAGCACAGGGCTTATTGCATGCTGTAGGTAAGTAGGAGAGTGCAATCTAGCACAGTACCACTTTCAGTAAAATAGGGAATAGAGAAAGAAGAGCTGTTGGAAAAGCGCAAACCAAGATGATTAATGTGCAGTGAGGAACATACTGAGTTTAAGCTGATTATGAGATATCTGGAATATGGTTGGATAGACAAGTTGGAAGTTGTTTCATGTTTGGGTAAGATGTAGGAATTATTAGTGTGTCGGAATTGATTAAGGGCAGTTGTAGACGAAGTTGTTCACTGAATACAAAATATGGAAAGAGAAAAGGGTCAAGTAGAGATTCATCACGTCACTCACATTAAGGAGTAGGAAGAGGAAGAGGAAGAGCCCATGGAAGAGAGGCAAGGAAGAACTACTGATGCGAAGTGGTCTTTAAGGAAGCCAACCTGTGAAGAGGAAGGGCCGGGGGGCTCAAAAGGACATATGATTAGGTAGAGTCATTTTTTTGTTGGCTTGCTTTTAGAAGGAAAATGAAACATTTGTATACAGTAAAAAGAACTTGCCGAGACAGAAAGCTTGAGCACCGTGAGGGGTGGTGGTGGTGAAGTAAGGTGGGAATGCATGAAGCTAAAGCACAAGAGGCATGATTAGAGTTGGAAAGCCAGAGAGCTGTCTCTTCCCAAGAGATGACCAGGATTAAGAATGGGTGTAGAGAAGCCAGGACTATAGAGGGACGGGCACAGCAAGTAACAAAAACCTTCCAGCAACAGAAAAAATTCTGACTACGGGAGAGAATTTTTCAGACAAACTAAGATGATTAATTACTAAATAAAAACAGACACACCAAATGGATTATTAATACAACGAAATATCTTTTTTCTCTCTAATTTATGAGATGGGATATTTGGAAGCAATCCCAGTTAATGCAGTATAACTAAGATGTATAGGAAAAAAATGAATAATCCATTTCAAGTAATGAGCCATAGAGAAATGTTAGTAATGATGAAAAGGAAACTTACAACCAGATTGAGGAGGACAAACTGCTCTGCCAATTTCTGGATTTCTTTATTTTCAGCAAACACTTTCTTTAAAGCTATAATATAAAGAAAAATCATTAAGCATCCATCTTAGCATTGGTTAAAAGCTTTGTTCTATTTTAAGTTAAATTACATTTTATTTATTTATTGAATTGCATTTTAAGTACAGTATTCTACTTTGGCCTTTTAGCAAATGATTAGTGAAGTAATATCTATGGCATTGACTACCTCTGCTTTCTATTCACTCATTCATCCATTCATTCATCAATTCATTTTTTTCTCCAGCTCATATTTATTGAATGGCTGCCATGTGTTACGCACTGTGTTCTGCACTAGGGATGGTGCAGTGAAAAAAAAAAAAGCATGTGTTTTTTCATAGAGCTCAAATACTTGTGTGGGAGACAAACCATAAACAAAGAAATAAGTAGATGATACTTTCAGGTAGAGATATGTACTTTGAAGAAAAAGAAAGCAAAGCGAAGGGTTTAAAAACTGTGAGTGGTCAGGGCAGATCTTCCTGAGGAGCTAACGTTGAAGTGAGGGAGTGGTCCATTTTGGGGTAGGCCACTGTGGGCAGGGGGAACTGCAAAAGCAATAGCTGTGAGGTGGGAATGAGCTCACCTGTGGGAGGAACAGCACGAAGGCCAGGCTGGAGAGAGTGAAGAAAGCAAGAGGAGAGTGGTAGGAAGGGAGAGATAGCCATTGGCCTGATCATGTCAGCCTCATAGGTTGTGATCAGGAATTTGGATTTAATGTGATAAGAAGCCACTTGAGCACGTGAGTGATGGAATCTGATTTATGTCTACCAGCCTCACTCTGGCTTCTGTGTGGACTGGCTGTAGGGTGGCCAGTTAGGTGACTGTTATGGTAGTCTAGACAAGATCTGATCTGGGCTTGGACCAGGGCAGTAGCATGGAGGCAATAGGAAGTGGTTGGATTTGGGCCCAGTGCAAAATGAAAGGGTAGAGCCCCTTGTTGAAGAATTACTAAGACTTTTAAGACAATGATAGCCAAGTTTAAACCAAGTGTGGGAACCTTCTAAGCTTGAGGCCCTGTGAGATGGCACAGGCTTCATGCCCGTGAAGCTGGTGCTGGTTTAAGGATATATTTTGAAGATAAAGCCAGTATTTGCTGGTGTATTGAATGTGGACTGTAAGAGAAATCAAGAAGTTGAAGATGAATCCTAAAACTAGTTTTTCAAAATATGTACCAATGGTTATCACAAAATGTGGAGATATTTGAAGTCACTTTAAAATATGTTTTTACTATATAAAATATTCTTTCTTTAATGCAAGTGTGGTTCTAAAGATACAAACATGAGTGATCTGAACCCTGGCCCTAAGGCTAAAAGCCTATAAAGGAAATCATACTTAGAAGAATAAATTACCTTGACTGTGTGGGCACTCATCCAAGTGATGAATAATCATCAAGGGTTTGTTGCTTTAAAAGACAGAGATGAGACAAATTTTAATGAGTAAGATTTCACATATATCTAGATGTCACTAGGTGGTGCTCTTGAGAGCTTTGAGGGAGCTCTGAGTAATCCTGATCTTTACCTTGTCTTGGATTTATATAGAGCTTCTTCATATGTCTGAGTCCAGATGAGTTGGTCACCCCAACCTAGAATGAAATGAATCAGTATATTTGAAGCTTGTATAAATTCAGACCCAAAGCTGTTGAAAAGCAATGGTAAAGACTGGGATAATAGACCCTATACTAAAGAAGAAGAAAAACCCCTGGAGAAAGTAGAAATAATTATAAACAGTGATAAGTCTAGAAGGAACACAACCAAAAATAACCTGGCACCAGGTTAGAACCAGGTTTAAGCACCAAGACAGAGGAAATCTTTTCCAATTAAGTAGCAGTTGGAAGCCAACAAGAAGCTGACTCCTACCTCTGGAGAGGGTCTGGGGCAGTTTGGGTCGAGAGTCCTTTGTGTCCTTTTTGGCTCCAGGTTTGACTGTGGTATCTCTGGCCAGAGTGTAGGAGAGGGCCACAAGGAGCAAGAATGCTGACACTGAAATTTTCTCCATGGCAACTCTAGTATGGAAAACCAACCAAAATCAGTAAACAAAATCGAACTAGCAGTCTTCAGGGTCTGCAGGTTGCCCCACAACGGTGGAATATACCAGAAACTGAGGCTCTGTTGAGACTGGACATACGAGATTGGTGTAAACAGCTCTGTTCCATGGGATTTTCCTAAGAATACAGGTGGTCTTTGACTTACAATTGAGTAATGTTCCAATAAACCCATTGTTAACTGAAAATATTGTAAGTCAAAATGCATCCAGAGTAGTCTCTCCTTTCCCAGGGTTTTACTTTCTGCGGTTTCAGCTATCCACGGTCAACCGCGTCCAAAATAAGTGAGCACAGTGCAATAAGATATTTTGAGAGAAAGACCAAATTCACCTAACTTTTATTATAAGATACTGTTGTAATTGTTCTGTTTTATTATTAGCTCTTATTAATCTCTTATTGTGCTTAATTTATAATTTCAACTTTATCACAGATATGTGTGCATAGGAAAAAACATAGCATATGTAGTGTTTGGTACTAATCTGCGGTTTCAGGCATCCACTGAGGGTCATGGACCATAACCCCCACAGATAATGGGGGAACTACCGTAATACACCTAACCTACTGAACACCACAGCTGAACCTACCTTAAATGTGCTCAGAACACTCACATTAGCCTAAAGTTGGGAAAAGCCATCCAACACAAAGCCCATTTTATAGTAAAGTGTTAAATATCTCAAGTAATTTTTATGAATACTCTATTGGAAGTAAAAACCAGAATGGTTATATGGATACTTGAAATACAGTTTCTACTGAATGTGTATTGCTTTTGCACCATCATAAAGTCAAAAAATTAAGTCAAACTTCTGTAAGTTGGGACTGTTTGTATATAGTATGGATAGCTGTCTATTGATCCACATAGATACAGACAAAAAGATATGGATCTCTATAGATATAGAGTTATCTATATAGATATATCTATATAGAAATAGATAAATAGAGATATATTTTAAGAAAATAGATATACATACTCTAGTAGCTAAGGAAATTTACATTTACTTTTTTTGGAGACAAGGTCTCACTGTGTTGCCCAGGCTGGAGTAGAGTGGCACAATCTTGGCTCACTGCAACCTCCACCTCCTGGGTTCCAGTGATCCTCCCTCCTCAGCCTCCCAAGGAGCTGGGGCTACAGGCACGTGCCAGCATACTTGGCTATGCTTTTGTATTTTTTAGTAGAGATGGAGTTTTGTCATGCTGCCTAGGCTGGTCTCAAACTCCTGACCTCAAGTGATCCTCCTGCCTTGGCCTCCCAAAGTGCTGGGATTACAGGAGTGAGCCACCACGCCTAGCCGATATCTTAGTTAAATTACTTTTTCTTTCTGGTATTCCACAGTTGATTCCCAGGAAAAGCTAAAGTCTATGAACAGGAAAGTAAATGGCAAGATAAGTTTTGTGACTGAGGAGGGAGGGAGGGAGCAAAGTGAGTTGCTCTAGCAAGTCACTAAGATTGTCCACGGGGCCGTAACATGGAAGGCTGGAGATTTGGGATTCTGATAAAACCAAACACTAAAAGTGCTAAAAAGGAAATATGAAGCCCCAGCACCTAACTCTAGTATTGGTGAATGGTTTTGAATGAAGTCAAATAAACTCTGCAAGGAATTACTATTGTTAAGCAGGAAGTTTTTCATAATCTAATATCTTGAGTGGAAACCTTTGCTAAGCATTAACTGATTTTTTTTAAAGTGTTGCTAAGTTACCAGATCGAAATGATGTTTTGTATTTAACTGACCAATGATTAACTAATTCATAGTATGTAAGCACAAAATGTCTTACTCAGAAAAGATGTAAGCAAAAATCAGGGATATACTTTGTTCATTTTCTATACCTATAAAGATGTGGAAATGCCAATAACTTTTGTCTTCTAGAGTTTTGCAAAAACAACCTAAGTGTACACTGTAAGTCAACAATTCTCAGCCCTCTTTGTATAAAGACTTCTTTTTAATGTTAAAAAAATCAAGAACTTTTACATGAGAATAATTATACTTTTGGAATACTGGTTGGTTCAGAAACATATGGCAAATAATTTCTTTGAATCTATCAACAAACATTTGATTTTATCTTTTATTTATAACAGCATCTATATATAGTCTAAAAAATAGTAAATTGATGGTAAAGCATTTTTATTTACTTAGCCCATTTACAGTTCTTGTTTTCCAAGTAGCTATTAGGACCTTGCAGTATCTCCAAAGATCACAGGTTGGAACTATTGATATATTGCTTGTGTTTTACGGCAGGATGACTCAAGGAAGGCTAACATAACTCCTGCTGTACAAACATCCTGCTCTGGGGTGACTTTCTGAGATTCACTCCACTGAGTTTTCGTAATGTGAATAGATTCTGCTCTGCAAATTTCCTGCATAAACCACCTCAAAACACAATTCCATGGAAAATATTGATAATTTGGAGACACACACACACATAGGTACACACACACACATTATGTGAAGCCAGCACTTTTTACTCATCACCGTATCCCTGTCTTCTTGTCTTTAGCAAAGAATGAACTTGCAAGACATTTTAGTGTCCCTATTTGTAGATGCTTCAGGAAAGCAACCAGCTCTCTCCTCTAATAGCCTATCCCATGAATTTAAAGATTGCAGAGGCAACAAGAATGTCTTTGCAGCAAAAAGAGAAAGAAAACTGTTTTCTGATTTGCAATAATATATTCCAAGCGGGCAATCCGAGCTGAGGTGTCATAGTGGAGAAGCCTATGGGGCTTTGCTTTAGCCTGTGGGAAAGAAAGCTTTAGATGGTGACTGAGACGAAAATCCCTGGACCCTGTCCCAGGCTTGAAAAATCCTAAGATTCACCTACTCTTGGAAATTTTGTTTCCCAAACGAGAAAGCGTTTCTCTGAACTAACTCGGGAACGTCACACTGTGCCAGCTCTAGCCAAAGAAAGGCCCCAGTAAGACTTTGGTGGAAATTCCATGATTTCCCTTCCGTATCCTACTTCATTGCCCTTGGAAACTTGCGGTTGTCTGTTGCTTGATTGCCTACAACTTTACATAGCAATCAGAGGCCAGAATTCACTCCAGCAAGTACCCTTCTAAAGCTGCTGTCAGGAGCCTTACCTGGATTTCCTCACCCACCTGCCTTGTGTGAGTCGGCGGCTAGGATGCGGTCCAAGCTTCTGAGTGTGCCAGCACAGCTGAGTCTCTATTTATGCACCAGGGCACACCTCAATCCCACCCACTAGTGCTGCATTTACTTGTTGCTAACTCAGAAACGAAGCTTCCTTTCCCCAAGTGATTATCTTCCCTGGGTTAAAGAGTTCCTTGTTTTTAAAAATAACATCGCAAAAGTATGCTTTTCAGTATGCATGTTTTTAACTATTTGTGAAACGTATTGTTAAGAGGTTTTGAAACGATGGGCAGAGTGCCAAATCCAGGTAGACTTTGAATGAAGACATTTGATTTGCCTGAAGGCTGATTTGTCCTTACATGATTGGACAGAGTTTGTAGTTTGTAGATTTTTTTTCTGCCCCGTGGGCAGATTGCCTTTATTTACTTGAAAACACACAAGAGATGATTCACAATTCTGATCGTCACAGTCATATAACCTGCCATACTCCATTATGATAAAAATTATTTTCTACAATACTTCCCTGCTCCTGTCAAAAAAATGCACCTTAACTTCTACAGGTATGAAAAAAAATACAAATCAAGTAACCCATGTAATTTTTCAAAACTGAGGAAGTATTGGCAAAAAAAAAAAAAAACAGCCTAATATCGTGAGCTTGTAATAAATGCCTTGCCACTGAATGTATGCAGCAACTTCCCTCCACAGAGTTCAAAGGTATTTCACAGATAATCTCTTATTTAAAGGCAAACTTTCCTGCCACGCAAGCAGGAAGCCATTTACTCCATTTCCTCAGACCTAAAAACTAAGGTCTGCAACTAAGTTTTTTTTCCACTCAAGATTATTTAATTACTCCCTGAAGATTTTAAAACTGGAATTTAGATTTTCTGTCAGAAAATTTTAATCCTGTATTTTGTTCATGAAGTTGTGTGCAGTCTTTAAAAGCTCAGAATGAAGAAAATTTTAACAACAGAAAGTTAATGAATGGGATGCAAGCCCTATATAAATGACTTTTAAAAATGAGTTAAGGTCATAATATTTCAAAAACATTTGCAAGTATGTATATTTTTCCAATAAATCCTTGAATTCTGTGGGCAAAATCGTGATTCTCCAAATACTGAATTTCCTTTCAATTCTAATGAATTTACAGAAATAATTTCTTCAGGAGTTTGAAAACGATGATTTGAGCAAAATTCTTAAAACTAGCAGGCCCTTATATAGACCCTTGCAATATTCAATTCCAGTCTTTCATTTTACAGATGAATAAATGAAGATGGCAAAAAATTCATAACTTTTTGAAGGTCTCACAACTAGTTTAGGGCAGAGTTGGGACCAAAGTCCTTCAGTCCCTTATCCACTGAAAGTAACAAGTGGATGGGATTTGGAGTCACGAGATTCCCATCTGAATCCTGCATCCTGGTGCTTGCTCATAGGATGATCTGAGATCTTATTTAACATCCCCAAAACTTCAGTTTCTCCATCTATAATATGGGGATAATATTAACATATGGGACCATTTTGAATATTAAATGACTTTTCCCTGTATTGCCACATGGTTTTTCCCTCTGTACCTGTCTGTGTCATTTTTTTCCTTTTCTTATAAGGACACCAGTCATATTGTATGTGGGTCCTGCCTAATGACCTACTTTAACTTAATTACCTCTTTAAAGATCCTATTCTGAAGTACTGGGGATTAAGACTTCAACATATGAATTTTTGGGGGGGACACAATTCAGCCCATAACATTTGATAAAAGTAGCTAATGCATGCTGGCTTAAGACCTAGGTGTTGGGTTGATCTGTGCAGCAAACCACCATGGCACACGTTTACTGATGGAACAAACCTGCACATCCTACACACATACTCTGGAACTTAAAAAAAAAGTCTCTGATTTGTTATAGTTAATTATAGTGATATAATTATTCTATACTCATGTACCTACTCTCATGTCAGGAAAAACCCAGAGTTTGTCATAGTGGCTGAGGGATGGCAAGGAGGAGGTAATTATTAGCACATATCCTACACATGCTATTGAGGCTGTGGAATCTTTGGCATATCTGTCTTGGTGTGAGGTAACTAGGGTTCTGTAGATGGTACATATAGTATGCTTTGAGACAAGCAAAGGAGGGGTTTTTGTTTTATGCTATTAAACTTCATCACTTTTAACAGTGATGCCATGTGATCAGTCCTTCAGGTTTGCCTGATACTGTAAAAATATGTCGCTATCAGGTAGATATTTTGGATAATACCTGAGTAGGACTTCCTGAAGTAGGATTTGATAATTTGATATACCGGTCTAATATTATAGTAAGTAAAACTAAGCTTGGTACCAGGGACCCTATAACAATGGTTGTAATTAAGTGGATATTGTACCTTTGTGTTTTAAATGTTTATTACATTATAATTTTAGAGGCATTTATTCAAGCATATTTTATTTTATATTTTTAAATTCAACTTTTAAATTTAGGGGGTACATGTGCAGGTTTGTTACATGGGTATATTGCGTGGTGCTAAGGTTTGGGGTACGATTGATCCCATCACCCAGGTAGTGAGCATAGCGCCCAATAGGTAGTTTTTTCAGCCCTTTCTCCCTTCTTTCCCTCTACCCTTTTGGGGTCCACAGTGTCTATGGTTCCCATCTTTGTGCCCATGTGTACCTAATGTTTAGCTACTACTAAGTGAGAACATGTGGTGTTTGGTTTTCCATTTCTGCATTAATTTGATTAGGATAATGACTTCCAGCTGCATCCATATTCAAGCATATTTTAAAGTGGATTATATCCTATTTTTGAGTTAAAACAGGAGACTTATAACTGGCAATTATTGTGTAATCTAGCATGCATGAGTAGCTAACTCTCGTGTTTCATTTACTCATTCATTTATTTTCTTCACCAAGTATTCATCAACTCTGTTTATGTAGCAAATATTGTGCCAGGCATTAAATATATAAAAATGAAAAAATGATGGTCAGTTATTCAGGTAGCCAGACACACACATAGATAATTGCAATTCGGAGTGATGGGCCATGCTATGGGGAAAACATGTAGCAGTTTACAACACTGTTTCTACTCTAAGGTTACTTACGATCTGATTGAAGAATTAAGATGGAACAACACTAAAAATTAGCCATTCACATGAGAATGGCACGCAACAAGAAACAAGTAAGTGGGATAGACTCAGGTGTGATTATTTTTCAGAGAGAGTAGAGATTGCTACCTACTAGAGTGCTCAACTTGACGGCAGAAAGCAAGATTTCCAAATACAGACGGTGATATAGAATTTGCAAAATATATTTGTGGGATATTTAAGGCCAAGCCTAGCTGAAGTGAGAGCCATCTGGGTAGCTCATAGACAATAGGGTTGGAGAGGTGTTTTGGGGCTATTTGCCTGGGCCTTTAATGCCATTCTAAGTTTAGACTTTACCCTCAAGAGGAAGAATGTGAGGGTTAAGAGGGCAAGCTGTAGATTCAGATAGGTTCGAGTTTGAATCAAGTTTCCTGACTGTTACATACTTTACTAATCCAGGCAACTTACTTAACTTCTCTGTGCTTTAGTCATCTCACTTGTAGGTCTTCCTATCCCCACTTTTTTACTATATAGGATCTGTGGAAGATTACATAAGATAATAGACATAAAGTGCTTAGAATGGTACATAGCACATAGTAAGCACTCAAAAATATTAGTTATTAATACAGAATGTATTACTTCTCTGTATTATGATCATTTAGGTCTCAGTCTATGACAGCAGAATCTTTGTTGGATTACACTTTGATTATAGCCTATCACAAGTCTTAAACTTTTAACACATATTCATTGGAAAAATTAATTTGTCATTATAACAATCTCACCAGACTTCATTATTTTCTTTTAAAAAAGTAAAAAGGCTCAGGTGAGTGGACATAATTAGCGCAAAGCCACAAAGTTGATGAACAGAGAGAAGATCTAAAATTTTCCATAGTTGGTGATAATTAATCCAGTATTTCTTTCAGTCCATCAGGCTGCCTTCTGATGTCAGGAAATAATGAGATAAGCCTGTAGATGCATATAATTCCACATTACTGAATTATTATGAGCCTTATGCAGAGGGAAGTGCAAATGACTTCTTGTACTCAAAGGGTTTGCCTCAAAGAAGACTTGTCAAAAACATATCTAACTGCTGACCAAATAGCTGAATAAATTCTCCCTAAACCCTAGCTTAGAGAAATAGACACATAAAAATTTGTGTTTTGACAGAGGAAAACTTGGTTACCATTTGAATTTATTTTAATTTCTGAATTGGGCTTTTGTGCACAGAATGGTTTAGAGTTTCTGGAGTTTTAATTGATATTCAGTAATGAAATTGTTAAAAATAGTTTAAACTGTACTTATATATCTAATTCTCTTAAACTTTCTAAATGCCCAACAGAGCAGATTTGCAAACATAATTAGCAAAACCTTTCTAAGCATTTTAGCAACTCTTATAAATATTATAAATAAAAATTACTGAATAATCAAGTTCTAGTAGTTATTTAAATCTTGCTTCACAAATAATTATTTTGTACTTTTAAAATTAAAATCCAAATTCTAAGCACAAGACTCATATTTGCATTGTTAAAATATAAGCTTCTTTTATATCTTACAAACACTGAAATGACAAACACATAAAGTTTATTGCAATATTTTCAAAACTTAAACATAACATAAAAGTCTTAATACTATAGAGTATTGAGGGTTAGGTTTGAGTAAGCTTATCAGCTTTACTCTTCTTTGTATGCTTTCCTGAGACTAGTGATGGAGGAGCAGATTTACTGCTTGGGTGGATGAAAGTTCCTGGGTCTAAAGTTTGGGACCATGATATGCGTCAAAGGCTGAGAACCAGTCATTGATACGTTAAACTTAATGTCATACAATTAGATGTGTTTCTTGCGGGAAAGTATAGAGCAAAAGGACCAGCATACAACTTTGGTAATGATTGTCCATTTAGGAGTGAGGAAAAGAAATACTTGCAGAGCACAAAAAGTATAAAGTGCAAGGACAGGCAGGATAGTGTCATAGCCCTGGATCCAAGTCCAGTAGGAACTACAAATCTCAAGGCAACAACTGGTGCCAAATGCAGCGAGACTTGTAACTAGACACTAGGAGAATACACTGATTGTATAAAAATCAGTGGCTTTAAACGAAAATTCATGAAGGGTTCTTGGGTTGAAATAATGAAAAGCTAAGTGCTCTGGTGCAGTAGTGTATTACCTTTTGGGGTCATGAATGAGGTGATTATACTTCTCAGTTTGCCCAGGAGAGCCTCAGTTTAAGCCTGTTGCTGGGTATAATAATTGAGAACGTCTTCTTTCATTCTCAAAAGTACCATGATTTGGACAATAAGTTACATGATCTGGATGGTGAAATCTATTGAATTTATCTGCAGGTAAGATACACATATATAGGCATATGCAAAATTTTACAGTTACTTCAGAGGGTTCACTTATATACTGAACCCAATCCTAGGATCTCTTTGAGGGATTTATAAACCCTCAAACGTTTGCTCTTGTGTTCAAGTTTCTATGCTTAGCCATTCTCAAGGAGCCCACAGCTTGAGATTTGGCATGTAACTCTCCACACTTGTTTTACAGCATAATCTAATATTTCTTCCTGGTGAGCAGAAATTTTATACCCTGTACTAAGCTGGAAGGAATCCTAGTCTCACAGCCATTCAAATCCCTTGTTTGCTCTGAATAAAGTCCCACAGCCTAAAATTCTTGTAGATCATGGTGGAGGTGTGCTTTGTAGAGGAGGAGGAATAAAAAGTAATTTAAAATGTAATAACACCCAGAGTTATTAAGTGATTTCCCCACGAACTCTTATCTTTTAGAAGATGGGTATTTATAAAGCAGACATTAAGATCTTTCTTTTAGAATTTGCAGTGAGTAATCTCAGTCAATAAGAATTTTCCATCAAAATGATATGCTGCTAATGAGGTTGAATAGGCTACAAACAGTGCATTAAAAAACAAATTGGGTTCAGTAACTACTTTCACCATATATGAAAGGCAGATTTTGTACAGATTAAGACGACGTGTCCTTAGCAGTTCGAGTCTGACCCTAGAGTCAATATTGTTAGATGACAAATACACTCCTTCGGGTGGAGCACTGAATAAACAGAGATGCTGTCAGAAGATGTCATTCTTCCTTAAGCATGGAAGTGACTTAAAAAAAAGGCCTAATTCCACCTTGTAAGACAGCTTTACCTTGACTAAGTTCCATGAAATTTCTTCTGATTCTTTTTTTTTAAAACCTTATTCCTTTGAAAACTATTACATAGTTATTATCAAATGTAAACAGTTATCTTGTGGTCATGACTAGATCTAGAGTTTTCTATCTCATTATCTAGTCATCTGTATACTGAAAAGGCAGGTGTTTCATAAGGAACATTAGTAAATAAAAACCAACATACTATGGAAATAATAAGTGTATTACATATCAATATTAACTTGGTAAATATAACACGTGGTATACTACAACATGTAATATAATACTTCAGTTTATGAAGTTTTTTCTGACGGGCAAAACCCCCCAAATTGTAATATTTTAAATTCACAACAGAATACACACTTTATTATTAAATAGGCTCAAAAGAAAATAATATTATGCTTCTATTTTTCTCATCTTTCAAATAGTAATAAGTAACTTTCCAAGACCTCACATTTTGTGTGCATGTAATTGAATATATTTCTAGGAAGGCCAAACTACTTTTTCTGTGATCTGTGATTCCAAACTTGCCTCTAGTGAGTGGGCTTGTGCTTGTCTTTTATACCAGTTGGTTTTATTGTATTGTTTCTCCAAATGAAAGAATTGGTTTCACAGGTCAGAGTTTGGGTAACCTTGGGTTTTCAAAAAAAACCTGCCATATTGTTACTTAAAGAAGCAGAATCACTTATTGCTTTCACAGATTATTTTGGGATGCTTTACCCTGCTTTTTATGTTTTATCCATAATGTTAAGTACCAATGAGAGAATAACACGTACTATGTACTCAATGTTCTTCTGTTTGCAAGTGTTTTCCATATGACTCATTCTGTAATAACTTTTTTCTCATAGTCCTCAGCAATAGGTCAGCCTAGAAAGCAAACAGAGAAGAAACTGGTCACATTTACTTTCTTCCTGATTTCTTCAAGTCCTCGTCATCATTTCAAGACTAAGCTTTGCTATATTCACTGCATTCCAGTTTTTTTTCTAACCTGTGATTTTAGGGAAAGATCACACTTGTTCATTATTTATGGGCTTTTAGACTCTGTATAATGGGGGAAAATGGGTTTCAATTCAGTGAATACTTATGATGTAACTTTATACGTGTCTCTTAGTTACAGTTAAACTAGTTTTCTATTATTCCCAGTTTATGTTGGCTTGCCGAATGAAAGGATCTCTTAGTCCTAGCAATTCAACCAACTAATTAGTATAAATGGTAAATTATTTGATGAATTTGGTGAATTTTCTGAGGCTGCCAATGTGGTTTGAGGGATATCTGAATGTATCCAAGGCATGAAATGTAGATATTTTATAAGGAGATTTCCATATGACATGATTAAGATCACTTTGTTTAAAAAACCAGAATTAGCACTAAGACAATTTTTGTTTTTTAAGCACCAAACTATAGATAGGAAAGTAACTTAAAAAAATTTCAAACGAATATATGGACTTTTTTTGTGACTTAAAGATTGATCTCATTAGATTCATTTTTACTGGCCTGGCTCAGGCTGATTTTATACTGCTCTTAAATGAAAATATTTTTTCTCAGGGTGCTTTCAAATTACTTTTATGTGACATGTCCAAAGTGTATCATTTTCAGCTCAGATTAGTTTAGAAAACTGAGATTAAGGACTTCCTGAAGACAGAGGAAGGAAATAAAGCAGAAAAGCTGTGAAAATTGTGTTAAAAATTTCTGAAAGCACACCTTCATATATGTTTTAAATTGTTATTAATATCTATAGCTATGATTTCTGAAGTTTTATTATGGTACTTGTTTATTAACCATGATACTCTCAAAATGTAATTGGTCATTTATATTCTGCATTTTTCAAATTATTTGTAGTGAATTGGTTGCCATAGTTACTGCACTTTCAGCACCATTTGTCAACTTTTTATCATAAGGTTTTTCTGCATAATTTTGCCTATTAGAGTCATTTACATAATTTAGTATTACTAGACTGTGGAAAAGTTGATTAAAGGACCTAAAATGATTGCTTTGAGATTACTAAGATATGAATTTGGAAGATATTTTTCTATAAGATGACTTATGAGTAAAAATGAAATTTATATTTTTATGGGTTATGAGTGTTACTTTTGTAACTATTTTGAAAAGTATACACTACTGAATTTTGGCAAAACTGCCTTCCTTTATTGACCAACTACATGTTCTGAGCCAGAGTAAACCAGAGACCATGTATAAAGTAATATAATATTTATTCTGGCATATGTGATCCAAGAGAAATTAAATAAAAACTAGTCTCCAAAGCACATTATACCAGAAACAATAGTACATCCTGTGGCATCTTGTCACCTGAAAACACCGCAGGTTTCAGTGGAACTAAAGATTGAGACTAGCACACAATTTCTTTTTAATGACAGCTTTTACATGGCAGTTTTGCACATATTTATTCTGAGGTTCAGATTTTGTGGCCATTTTCACTTTGGTAAGCACTCTGGAGGAACATTTCAGGTTAGGCAATAACCCAACACAAACGCATTAAGCTCAGAAGAAGGAAGTTACCAATGCAAAAATAGTGCCCAGGGGGCCAGTTTATGCTAATAGCTAATTGCTAGAATTCTAGGGTGCTGGGTACACACAAAGAGTTTTATATTTTATTTCCAACCACAGGTCAGCATCAAAGATATGACCACAGAAATGCATTGTGTAGTCTGTCTTACCTAAAGTTGGAGAAAGAAGTAGTTCCAGAGTCATATCTGGACTCAGTGCTTATTTCAAAAGGAGAATAAATAAGATAGTGCTTCCTCCACCTCACAAGACCTGGAAGACCCCTTGGTCCTCTATACACCCTTGGCATCTGTCCCAGCAGCTAGACTGGCTATCCTGAAAGCTTCTTTTTCAAGGATGCCTGGGTATTCAGTAGGCAAAGTGCTATGTTATGACCGAAAAAAAAAAATCGTTGGGAGGCCGAGGAGGGCGGATCACAGGGTCAGGAATTTGAGACCAGCCTGGCCAATATGGTGAAACCCTGTCTCTACTAAAAATACAAAAATTAGCCAGGTGTGGTGGTGGGTGCCTGTAGTCCCAGCTACTCGGGAGGCTGAGGCAGAAGAATCACTTGAACCTGGGAGGCGGAGGTTGCAGTAAGCCAAGA